>NC_025995.2:88039403-88382445 GCF_000442705.2 Elaeis guineensis
CGATGTAGTTCGCCGCTTTCCTTTTTAATTTCCCTCCTCCTTTCGGAGTGAGGGTCCTCCCCTTGCCTTTTGCGGGGTTGCGTAGAAGTGTGGAGGTGCCGCTGAGGGGCCTTTCCCCTTCATCCGATCTTGTTGGGCGGTCGGGTTTCGTCACCATCAGGATGAGGTTCTCCTTCCATTCCTGATGTAGTTGATCTTAGCTCAGGTTAGGACGAGGTTCTCCTCCTATTCCCAATGGGGCCACGGGGGCACATAAGGGCCATCACAAGGGCTTCTCCCCCCATCCGGTCTAAAAGAATCGGGCCTTCGACTTTGCTCATGTCAGGACGAGGTTCTCCTCCTATTCCTGACATGGCTGTGGGGGCACATTAGGGTGTTGTAAGGCCTCTCCCCCCATCCGGTCTAAAAGAATCGGGCCTTTGACTTTGCTCATGTCAGGATGAGGTTCTCCTCCTATTCCTGACATGGCTGTGGGGGCGTATTAGGGCGTTGTAAGGCCTTTCTCCCCATCCGATCTAAAAGAACCGGGCCTTTGACTTTGCTCATGTCAGGACGAGGTTCCCTCCTGTTCCTGACATGGCTGTGGGGGCACGTTCGAGCGTTGTAAGGCCTCTCCCTCCATCCGGTCTAAAAGAATCGGGCCTTTGACTTTGCTCATGCCAGGACGAGGTTCTCCTCCTGTTCCTGACATGGCTGTGGGGGCGCATTCGGGCGTTGTAAGGCCTCTTCCCCCATCTGGTCTAAAAGAATCGGGCCTTTGACTTTGCTCATGCTAGGACGAGGTTCTCCTCCTGTTCCTAACACGGCCATGGGGGTGCCTAAGGGCCGTTATATGGGCCTCTCCCCCAATCCAATCTCAAGATAATCGGACTTTCATTTTATTTATGTTAGGATGATGTTCTCCTCCTGTTCCTAACATAACCTTGTTTTAATTGTTTGAAGGGGTTATCTCCAGTCGTAACAAATCCATGCCAAATGGGAAGAACATGCAAAGTCGAAAGGAATTTAGATTTAAGGCAAAGTCGTAAGCGATACATTTACAGGTTTTTCGAGTTTCATGGTCGTGGAAGGTCTGCTCCTCCTTGAGGCCCTCCGGTGATGGAGTCGATGGTCCCGATTGGAGGCCGATCTCCGGGCTGCTCCTCCCTCCTTGGCGGTTCAGGTTGCAGCAGGGCCCTTGATCGATCTTCTCTACCCTCAGGCCGACGTCGGATGAACCTGTCGAGTCGACCTCGCCGGATGAGCTCCTCGATCTCATCTCGAAGCTGGATGCATTCCTCCGTGTCGTGGCCGTGGTCATGGTGGTAGAGACAGAACTTATTGGGGTTGCGCTTCCCGGGGTGTGTGCGCATCCTCTCTGGCCTAGGGAGCTGCTCTCTGACCTCCATCAGTACCTGGGTCTTCGAGGCATTGAGGGGGGCGTAGTTGCAGAATCTTCCCAGTGGAGAACCCCACCGAACCCCACGATTCAAACTTCTTTGCCTACATACCTGGGGAGGGGTATGGGCACGCTTGTGCCCAGGAGGGGATCGAGAATGCGGTCGAGCTTCTCTCGACCTTTTTTCGACTGTGGGCTTACTCGAGTCTCCCGCCTGCCGCTCTCTCGCAGTCTCCTCATCTTTTATTTTGAAGGCTTCTTCCGCTCGGGCGTACCCTTCAGCCCAAGCCAACAAATCAGCAAAATTCCTGGGATACTTCTTCTCCAGGGAGAACAAAAGGTCATTCTTCTGAAGGCCGCCCTTCAAAGTGGCCATTGTGACTGATTGGTCCAAATTTCGGACCTCCAGCACTGCGACATTGAAGCGGTTGATGTAGGCCCGAATGGACTTTCCCTCCCTCTGCCTGATATTAATGAGGGACTCCGAGCCCTTCCGAAGGTGTCGGCTGCTGACAAAATGGGCCACAAATTGGTGGCTCATCTGATCGAAGGAAAAAATGGTACCCGACTTCAGCGTCGAGTACCAATTTCTCGCCACTCCCTTCAAGGTGGAGGGGAAGGCTTGGCACAGGATGGCGTCGGGTGCGCCATGAAGCAGCATCATCATCCGGAAGGCTTCCAGATGATCAACTGGGTCTGAAGTTCCATCATAGCTTTCGAACTGGGGGAGTTTGAAGTTTGGCGGGATCGGTTCCTGCATGATCATTTGAGAAAAGGGAGGGTCAGTGCAAATATCCTCACCGTAAGTGGGGGGAGCGTGGTGGAGTTCTTCGATCCGTCGGTTCATCTCTTGGAGTCTCCGATCCAGAAAATCCTCTCAACTTCGGGTCTCGAGGATCCTCTGGCAGAATGGGGGCAGGGATCTTCCAGGGGTGGAGTCATGATCCGATTGAGGGCTCTCCACCCTCGGGTTCGTCTTCCCAGGAAAGACGGGGTGGCTGGCCCAAGTGGCCCGCCCCACTGCCGGATTCTGGCATTTCGGTGACACCCTTTCCAGGCGCACTGATGCCTGCGGCTGCTGCTACTGCTGTATGGCCTGTACAGCTTCAGTGAGGCCTCTGATCTGCTGCGCCAGCAGATCAAATTGCTCCGCACCGACCGCCGTCGTCGAAGGAGGAGGAGGAGGCTGGAAAACTGGAGGTAAGGCCGGAGCCTGAGATCTAGCCGTGGAGGTCATGGATCATCGCGTGGATGCCTTGCGGGGAGGCATCGGGCAAAGACCAAGTGGGGGACTGTCGGAGGGGAGGGGAGCACGGCAAAGATGCCCGGGGGCAATCCCATTGAGCGCTCCTTTAAGAACAAGGGCACCGCGAAGGTTCAAGCCCTTCCTCTAGCGCCAATCCTGTTGGTGCAAAAATCCGCTTACGCCGGAGAAGCTGGAGTCGCAGTCGCCACCGGGACCTACAAAAGAAGTCTAAACTGGAGGTGGGGTTGCTCCGGCAAGATCCTCCGATGCTCAAGTCAGTTCTCTGCCTCAACGGGAATGGAGTGCTCGAACGAAAATTTTAGCAGAGTTTCTAGGTAAAAATGAGAGCTTAGAGAATAACGTATCTGGGGTCTCCCTTTTATAGGCGGAGGGAGCAATAGACTGATAGCGATGTCTGTAACTGTCTGGCAGTGGGCTGCCCAGAGTCAGGGAGAGTTTGTTGCGAAGAGTAGTGGGGTGGAATCGTGGCTATCACCGGGACACGCCATGTGGAGTCTGTCGCGGGGAGTGGAGCGACGTCCGTTGTTGCGACTTGCCAGAGGATGGAAGAATCGTGCGGTATCCATCGCAGGAAGTGGAGCAGGATCATGGGCATCATAGCGGTCTGCCAGGGAGTAATGGAGCCGCACGGAATCCATCGCAGGAAGTGGAGCAGAGTCGTGGCCGTTACTGCGGCCCGCCAGGGAGTAATGGGGCCGCACGGAATCCATCGCAGGAAGTGGGGTAGGATCGTGGCCATTGCTGCATCACGTCAGGGAGTGCAGACCTGTCGGCTGAAGTTCGGCTGGAGTGTCTGGTGGAGAGGGGTGGTTAGCTATCCGTTTGAGAGGAGCCCAGAGTCCGGCTCCCGTAAGAGTCCGGACAAAGTCTTCCTTCAGTCAAAGTTGGGGACGAGGTCTGGCTCCCGTGAGAGTTCGGACGAAGTCTTCCCACAGCCAGAGTCGGAGATGAGGTCTGGCTCCCGTAGGAGTCGGGGCGAGGTCTACCTGCACTCAAAGTCAGGGGCGAAGTCCGGCTCCCGTAGGAGTCCGGACGAAGCTTACCAGCAGTTGAAGTTGGTGACGGAGCCCGGCTCCCGTAGGAGTCCGGGCGGAGTCTGCTTGCGGTCGGAGTTATGGGCGGATTCTGGCTCCCGTAGGAGTCCGAAAAAGGTCTGTCTGCAGTCGGAGTCAGGGATGAGGCCCGACTCCCGTAGGGGTCCGGGCGGAGTCTTCCTGCAATTAAAGTCAGGGGTGAAGTTCGGCTCCTGTAGGAGTCCGGACGAAGCTTACTAGCAGTTGAAGTTGGTGACGGAGCCCAGCTCCCGTAGGAGTCCGGGCGGAGTCTGCTTGCGGTCGGAGTTGTGGGCGGAGTCTGGCTCCTGTAGGAGTCTGGACAAGGTCTACTTGCAGTCGGAGTCGGGGACGAGGCCCAGCTCCCGTAGGGGTCCGGGCGGAGTCTTCCTGCAATTAAAGTTAGGGGCGAAGTCCGGCTCCCGTAGGAGTCCAGACGAAGCTTACCAGCAGTTGAAGTTGGTGACGGAGCCCGACTCCCGTAGGAGTGCGGGTGGAGTCTGCTTGCGGTCGGAGTTATGGGCGGAGTCCGACTCCCGTAGGAGTCCGGACAAGGTCTGTCTGCAACCGGAGTCGGGGATGAAGCCCGCCTCCCGTAGGGGTCCGGTTGGAGTCTTCCTACAATTAAAGTCAGGGGCGAAGTCTGGCTCCCGTAGTAGTCCGGACGTAGCTTACCAGTAGTTGAAGTTGGTGATGGAGCCTGGCTCCCGTAGGCGTCCGGGCGGAGTCCGCTTGGAAGTTGGAGTCGTGGGCAGAGTCCGGCTCCCATAGGAGTCCGGACGAGGTCTGTCTGCAGCCAGAGTCGGAGGAGACTCGCGAGGGTTAATCCCATTGAGAACTTCAGCTGAGGGTATTTTATACCCAACAGGTCTGATTCGAATCCAATTAGAAGTTGGTTCGAAATAATTTCGAAAGGCTATTAATCCCAAACTCTTTAGGATTTTTGTACCAAGTCTAACTTAGATTTTAGATCCAATTAAGTCTAATTAATTTAGATTAATTTAAAATTAATTAGTACTTAAATTCAATCTTTCATATGCTTTATGGATTATAGATCAGAAACTGTTCATCTTTTAGATCGAACCTGAATCTCATGTGCAGTGCTAGCTAGACATAGTCAACTCTTCAATTTCATTTGGCCCATCATTCTCAATCAAGTTAGCTTATATATTCAATCAAGTTAAGTACTTCCAAATTAGATATATAAATATAGATCAATACTTTCATACGATATCTGACTTATGTGGTGAATCCATAGGTTCAAACACTAAGCCGGTAGCACATGAACCGATTCCTACACTAATCGTGATACCATCTACCAATGGTTCCTGACATTCAGATAGATCGAATTATCGTAAAAAAATATTTTAAAACTCATATATATAGTTACCAAATAATTCATCTTTTTAACCTTGAATGCTCTAGGATGGTCTCAGATTCATTGTCAATCGAGATTGCTTCATCCATATTGTATTTCAATCTTTCAAATTTATCTCATAGATTACCTTGGCCAATGCTTTATTAAATTAAAATATAGTGATACATCAACTCCAATAATCTAGAGAGATCAATTCCATCTATTTCAAGGATACATTTCTTGATAAACCTGTCAATCCTATTCTTATTCACATGACCAAGCCTACAATGCCAAAGGTAGGATTCAGTGATATTATCTAATCTAAGGCATTTGCTGTCTGTGTAATTATACTAACAGGTCGTGATATTGTATATATGTCATGTTTTAATTATCCATGCATAATTGCAGTATTATTCACAATGATATCATAAAAATCATCTTTTATTATAAACTTGAAACTAAGTTTGGCCAAAAAGCTTACAGAAATGACATTCATCAAAAAAGAGGGACAATAATGACAATCATCTAATATGACACTACTAGACTCGAAAACAAGCCACAAAGTTTTCAAGACTAGAACTGGAACAAGGCTTCCATCTCTAACATTCAGGAATCGCTCATCCTTTCGAAACTTCCTACTTACTTGTAGTCCTTGCAACAAATTGTATATATTAATTGGACTTCTGATATCCAATATGTAGGTAGTAGTATCACAAACAGAGAAATTACAAGGAGTTATCATATAAGCACCTTGTGAAGCAACCGCTTGCTTCTTTCTCTTATTTTTAGGCCTGTTTAGGTTAAGGATGGCTATATAAGCAGGACCATTTCTCTTTTAATGACCCAGCTTCTTATAGAAGAAGCACACTACCTGGCTCTTATCAACTTTTGATGATTTACTCTGCTTAAGATCAATGGCATGAAATTTCTGCACCTTTTTCTTCTTTCCTCTCCTAAAGGATCGATGCCCTGCAGATGAACTTCCCACTAAATTCACTGGCTCCTTTTGGAGCTGGTGATCCTTCTCAAAAGTTTGTAGCAACCCTAGCAAACCATGGTAGTTTATCATAGGCTTCATTATTTTATAATGATTGAGAAAGGATTGGTAGGATTTTGGTAGTGAATTGAGAATAGCATCCTTGCCTAACTGTTCATGCAACGAAAAGTCAAGTTTGCTAAGGTGTTCAATCTGCTCAATCATGTACAGTACATGATCGGTGACTGAAGTTTACTCTTACATACGGACATTAAATATTGCACAAAAGGTTTTATGTCTCTCTGCATCCTCTGGGGTACCGAAGGACTTATTCAATATTTGAATGATCTCCTCAGGCTATGCATCTTTGAACTTATGGCTAAGTTCATCATTTATAGCTGCCCTCATCACATAATTTACAGTCGTGTGATCATTGAGCCACTTCATGTAAGTATCTCTCGTGGCATGAGGAGCATTGGCTGTAGGTTTTTTAGGTGCCTCATCCGTAAGGATGTTTAAAATCCTCTTATACTCCAAGACGATCTTCAACTTTCGATTCCAGCTATCGAAGTTGGGTCTGGTGAGCTTGTCGCTGTCCAATAGTGAATGGAGGGATAGTGTATTGGCCATAATTGAAAGAAAAATATGAGCCTATTAGTATATGAAATACTTTTAATCCTAAAAATATAGACTTTAGTCTAAAGGTCCTTCCACTATTTTTACAAATTGGTAGCTTCTACCTCCAACTCAAAGATTTACACTAATTCCTTAGCGGATACTAGAATCCACACAGACTGCATTCAAGTTTGAGTGTGGCTTGACCAACCCTAGTACATTCATGGGTAGTTTCATAACCAATTATTTCGTCAAATAACTTCTAGTGATTAGGTTTTGTCCCAGGCATCTCTTCAACAGGCGTGTGGCGCCTTCACTGAAAATCTTGGTTAGGTCCAACCATTAACATGACAACATCAAGTGCATCTAACAAACGAATATTCAGATCTAAATATGGTTCGACCAACCTAAGCATTGATCTGAAGATACATCATGATGATCATATGATGAATGATAATTTCACTATGTAATAGACACCAGGCATGTGACGCCTTCAATGCCTATTTGGAATATTGAACTCATTATCATGCACCTTAATGAGAGGCTATGACCAAGTTATCTCATAACTCTATCATTTGATGGGCCTAATAATTTAGAGGATTTGATTTTATTGATTTGAGAATAAGAGAAGAAGATGACCTGTAAGCTGCAAATTCTCCCACTGACTTCACCAAGTCCTATAGAGGTTTAAACACAAGCTGATCTAAAAACACCTAAATTAGTTATACTGATTCACCTTAATGGCATGGGTCTGCACGAATTGACTAGTAACCTAATCAAAATATAATCTATCATGTCGGTCAGATAAGTGAGTGTTGGGAAATGTGTCCCAAAAAGCCAATCGTCAAGCTGTTGACGGTTGAGCAACCAAGTATTGTAATTGATTTGTTAATAAATAAAATATATTTGACATTTTCATCATAAGCTTTCATCTTCTAATGAACTCCGTTGTTATGATGAAGTCCTTAGGACTATTTAAGTTCGATAAAGAGAGGATTTATCGATTAGTCCATAAAACTGTTCACGACCAAATGATAGGCTGTTAATAAGGACGACAGCTTCTGTTGCCCAGCTATGCAACCCAAGAGGGGGGGTGAATTGGGTTTCTAAAAATTTTAAGCCCAACAGATAACTTATGAAGAACAAAATAATGGCTTTAAATCAATATTAATTAACTAAAGCAGTATTGCAAGGATATAAATATGATAAAGCGATAAAGCACACCACAAACACAAGGATTTATAGTGGTTCGGTGCTAACCTTGCACCTACGTCCACTCCCCAAGATCCCACTTGGGAATTTTAATCCACTATCCTTTGTATTCAACCCGAATACAAAACGTCGGAAACTCCGACACTAGCTATCCCAAGCTAGAATACAGGACGTCGGAAACTCCGACCCTAGCTATCCCAAGCTAGAACACTTGTTTCCCGGGTACAAGCCAACCCACAACACTCCGATTTCAGGTTCGGATCAACCTTTCCTTGTTTTGGAAATCCTCCAAAAACAAGAGCAAAAACTCACAAAGAGTAAGAATATTTAGAGCACAGATGAATACAAAAACAGCTCCTTAAATGAGCAAATATAACAATAAAAACTTTACTCAAATGAAGAACCCCTTTTTCAGATTTTCTCAAGATGAATGAACGGTTGAACGCTTGAGAAGAGGTTGATTGTTGATTGAAGATCTCTTGAAAGCTTTGAACGATCTCTAGATCAAGGTTGAAACGATAGGCGTGAAGAATTCTCTCCTTGAAAGATCTTCCTTTTCTCTTTCACAATCTCTCTGGTATATTGTGGATCCTCTCTCTTTTTCTCTATGGATATTTCGTTGATCTCAGGCTTTTTCTTGCAAATTTCGGATCCTCTCTTCTGTTCTTCTCTTTTTCCTCTCTTTTCTTCTCTTTTCTTCTCTTTTCTTCTCTTTTCTTCTCTTTTCTTCTCTTTTCTTCTCTTTGTTTGATTTCACGTTTGATCCGCTATTTAATCTGCAATTTCTTTCATCATTTAAAGCATTTTGTAGCATTAGAAGCAAGAGAAAACAATTTAGGCAGATAAAGAGCCGTTAGAGGATTTTTAGGAAGCATAAATGGCAATTAAAATGGGCAAAAAAATAGCCGTTGTTGACATTTCCCGTCGCAGGGGTCGACTCATGAGTCGACTCATGCTTCAGGAGTCGACTCATGAGTCGACTTCTGTTGCAACAGACCAGAAGATCTGATTTCTGAATTTTTCGGTTCAAATCAGCAGGGGTCGACTCATGAGTCGACTCATGCCTTGTGGGTCGACTCATGAGTCGACTCACAGGTCGTGCCAAGCCAAAAAATCCAGCGTGCCATGGGAATTTTTTTCGTGCCATTCAGCTCATAGTGCCATGAGTTGACTCATGAGTCGACTCATGCACTTTAAACCTTCATAACTTCAAAAATATTAGTCCAAACACAATGAAATTTTCACCAATAGATTTCAAATCATTTGTTCTACCAAATGGTACTATCAAATCAGGATTTTAGCAAAATTACGATTTTGCCCTTGAAGAGCATAAGGACTTTTTCAATTGTTTGTATCCCTTCAATCTGCTTTGTAATCATCAAAATCAATCTAGGAGCAACAATCTCCCCCTTTTTGATGATGACAAAACATATGAACAAAAATATTTATGTTAAAGCATTAATTTCAAAAGAATCCATTATGGGTGTATATGCTTGAAAAGAGTATGATTCTTTTGGCATGTAATATAAATGCAAAAATAGTTTGTCCATTTTCTTAAAGATTTGAAAAGGGTATTAGATCATTTTGAGTTCAAGATATTTCAGAGCAAGAGAAGATAAATAACTTTTTCTATGTATCAGAGCAAAAATAATTTTTACAATGATATCAGAAAAGATTTTATAATGTATCAGAGCAAATTTCATACAGTATTAGAGCAAATGTTATAATATTTTAGAGAAACCTTCACACTGTATCGGATCAAATGTTATCATGTATCAGATCAAGTTGAAAGAAATTGTAGGATGTATCAGAGTAAAACAAATTTCTTATTGATGTCTCAAGGTGAGTAAAATTTCAAAAGCAAGTTTGAATATCAGAGCATATATATAAAAAAATACTTATTTGCATTGTACTCATGATTTTGCTTTTGATGGATTAAAGTTCTGTCTGACACCAAATTTCTCTATCTGATACCAAATTTCGATACCAAAAATTCTCAAAGTTTTGTTTAATCTTTCAATCCTTGTTTTTGTCTAATTTCTCCAATATTTATTTTTTTAATATTTGTTTTAATTTAATTTCTCCCCCTTTTTCTCATAATTTAGGGTTTTGCTTTTTGTCTAATTTCAATTTTTGTTTAATTTTAATTTCTCCCCCTTTTTGACATCATCAAACATAGTTAACTCTTTCTTTTCCTTTTCTGAAAATATTCTTTAATTTCTTCCTCTTTAGAGTTTTTCACAGATGTTTGCTCCCCCTTAATATAGCAATTATCAATAGCAAACAACAATAAGGAGAAGATAAAATTTCAACAGATGTATCGGAGATTGAAATATAACCAAAATATAATCATTACAAAGAGGTAGAAATATAGGTAAAAGATGATTCCATTAAAATCATAATTGTTTCAATACATAGAATTCAACCAGCTAAATGTCAATACATGGCCCCAAGGTATAGATCCTAGAACAAGATACTAACTCCTAGAACCTAGTAAAGATCAAGATAAGTCAATGATCAAGACAAATCATGGATCGGAGTCATCAGATATAGGGTGAGGAGATGATGGATCAGAAGTGCGTCCTCTACCCCGTCTGCCTCTGCACGAGCAGGAGAACGAGATGAACTGGGTGGCTGAGAACGCTGAGATGCTAGGGACTGAACAGAAAGGGTGAGTCTAATAGAATCAAGTACGTTCAGTGCTCTGGAAACAGATTGAAGTAGAGCAGTGAACTGGGTGGTAGCATGCTCACTCGATCCTCTGATCTCTTTCCTCAGTAGCTCATATCCACCTTCTAGTGCTCCTCTGAGCCTTCCAGCCTCTGCAGTGAGGTCTGTGACCTCAATAGTAGACTCCTGTGGCTGGGGATGGGCCAATGCAAGGACTTGCCCCTGCAAGTCAAGAACTCTGCCAGTAAGTCTCCAGACAGTATCCTCAAGCTGCTGTATCCTGACGGACTGATCTGAAATCATCTGAAATATAGTGGAGATGTGGGGAGTAATGGTCTGATCAGAAGAAGTAGCTCCAGGTGCAAAAGAAGTACTACTCCACTGGCTAGACAACAAAGAAGCCACACGCTGAGATATATGCTCGATCTGATCGTCAGCCAGTCTGAACTCTGAATGAGGTGCTCTGCTCTCTGGCTGATACACTGGTGTGGGCATCCTAGTAAACTCAGAAGGGCCAGCCTCAGTATCATGAATGAACTGGGTATCTGGTGAAGCTGCCCTGAAATCATGTACAGGAGAAGTTGGACCTTCTTCTTCTACTCTGCCTTCAGTTCTGTCTTCAGCTCTTTCCTCAGCTCTCTCCTCAGCTCTTTCTTCAGAGCCCTTGATCCAACCACCAACAGTCTTTGTAATTCCCATTCGATGCAGGCTGTGTTGGTTGAAAGTGTCCACATGTGAGAGCTTGGTAGGTGTCTCCCCTTCACAGCTAACTCCAAACCTCCTAAAAACTCTAGTAAGGGCCATACCATAAGGCAAGTGTGCCTTGGATCTGTTCAAAGTTTCTCTCATGGCCTCTATCATAAGTGTAGGGAGGTTTAAGGGGGTCTGAGTGATGATATGAAACATGACACATACATCTCTGCCAGATAGTAAGTCATGTCTACCACTCCTAGGAAAGAATAGTTTTGTCACAATCTGATGCAGGACCCTCATCTCAATGGACAGTAGCTTTGCTTCCAATCTGTTTAAACTTCCTGAAAAATCTTCTCCTAAGATAATTCTGATCCCTTCTTCTTTAATTGGGAGTTCCATATATGAGTATCCTTCACTAGGCAACTAAAGTATCTCTCCCAATATCCTAGAATCCAAACAGATGTCAATCCCCTTTACAGTTGAAGTCACAGATCCGTTTCCATAATTTAGGTTCTGGTAGAACTCTCTGACTAGATCAACATAGGTGACTTCCTTAAGAGAGCAATAAAGTTCCCATCCTTGATTTTTGATCTTGGTAGCAAAAGTAAAGCCTTCTTTCTCAAAGAACCGAAAATCTATATTTTTCCCGGTTTCTACTTTTCTATCAGAAAGAAGATTTACATTGGGGCTTATGGAGGGTTGAGAGGGACCTTGAGCAGGTACTGAAACTGGATTGGGAACAGTGGAAGACTGAGCATGCCTTTTCTTTCGGACAATTTCCTCAGGCTCTCGGATTGATTTCCTTCTTTGGGGAAGTTTCATCTTTGGAGCCATATCCAATAAGGTAGCAGACAAGAAGACTTGAATTCAGTGGAGGAGGGATCACTAAAGAGTAAAGAAGAATTTTGGTGGAAAAAAGAAGTGGATTTTGAATGAACGGTGAAGTTCTAGGGCACGTTCCACCCGCGCCAAACACTGCGAGAATGCACAGAAAAATCCTTTTCAAGGAGGCGATTTTTGGTGGAGAGAAGGAGGGAGAATTGCCTCGAAATTAATCTTTGAATTTGGAGCAAAACAGAAGTTTGGAGAGGACGGCTTTCGGAAGGAAGACGACGAGAAGATGAGTCGTCTCATAAACAGGTTTCCCGTTTTAAAAACAATGAACCCGATGGAAGTTGGTGGGATTTACAAGTTTGCCATTGAGTCGACTCATGGGGGTCGACTCATGAAGTTCAGAAAATCAGGAAAAATGCAAATAAATTCCAGAAAAATTCAAAATTTTGGGAGAAAGAATTTTGCTCAATGATAAGTTTTTAGAGTGATAAAACTGAGCTTTTGGAACCAGGATAGATGTTGAAAATTGAGCTCTAAGAGATTTTGACATCTATTCTTTGGAAATTGAGAAATTTCAGACAAATGGATCTAGAATTCCTAGATTTCTCCTAATTTCACAGAATCTTTCCTCACTAAGGGCCTTTGTAAAGATATCAGCTAATTGATTTTCAGTGCAAACATATTCAAGAATTATATTTTTGTTTTGAACATGTTCTCTTATAAAATGATGTCTTATCTCAATATGTTTAGATCTTGAGTGTTGTATTGGATTTTTAGATAGATTTATAGCACTTGTATTATCACATTTTATTGGTGTTTCATTAAGTTTGATTCCAAAATCTTCGAGTTGTTGCTTAATCCACAAGATTTGAGCACAACAACTTCCGGCTGCAATGTATTCGGCCTCAGCCGTAGACAGTGCTACCGAATTTTGTTTCTTGCTAAACCATGAGATTAGGTTAACTCCAAGAAATTGGCAAGTTCCACTTGTGCTTTTTCTATCTAATTTACATCCAGCAAAATCAGCATCAGAATATCCTAACAAATTAATTTGTGAGTCCTTAGAGTACCATAACCCTATAGTTTGTGTACCATTTAAGTATCTAAGGATTCTTTTAACAGCATTCAAATGAGATTCCTTAGGATTAGATTGATATCTTGCACATAAGCAAACACTAAACATGATATCAGGCCTACTTGCAGTTAAATATAATAATGAGCCAATCATACCTCTATAGTATTTTAAGTCTACGCTTTTACCTTCATCATCCTTGTCAAGCTTACATGAGGGACTCATTGGTGTGCCAATTGGTTTGCAGTTCTCCATTCCAAATCTTTTGAGTAGTTCCTTGGTGTACTTGCTTTGGGTGATGGAGATTCCCTCTTTTGATTGTTTGATTTGGAGTCCGAGGAAGAAGGTGAGTTCTCCCATCATGCTCATCTCGAACTCTCCCTGCATAAGCTTAGCAAAGTCTTGACAAAGGGATTCATTAGTAGACCCAAAAATTATGTCATCAACATAAATTTGTATAATTAGCATATCATTTTGGTTTCTTTTAATAAATAGAGTTGTATCCACATTGCCTCTTGAGAAACCATTATTTAGTAGAAATTTGCTTAGCCTTTCATACCATGCTCTAGGTGCTTGTTTTAGACCATATAAAGCTTTATTTAATCTAAAGACATGATTGGGAAAAGCATGATTTTCAAATCCAGGGGGTTGTTCTACATATACTTCTTCAGAAATATATCCATTTAAAAATGCACTTTTAACATCCATTTGAAATAGTTTGAATTTCATAAAGCAAGCATAAGCAAGTAGAAGTCTAATGGCTTCTAATCTAGCAACAGGTGCAAAGGTTTCATCAAAATCAATTCCTTCTTCTTGATTATATCCCTTAGCAACCAGTCTTGCTTTATTTCTAATTACATTTCCATGCTCATCTAATTTGTTTCTAAAGACCCATTTTGTGCCAATTATTGAATAATCTTTAGGTCTTTTCACTAAGGTCCAAACATTATTTCTTTCAAATTGACTGAGTTCTTCTTGCATAGCATTAATCCAGTTATGATCATTTTCAGCTTCTTCAAAAGTTTTAGGTTCAAGTTGAGATACAAAAGCACAATGATTAAGTACATCTCTAAGTGAAGAACGTGTTTTTACCCCATGCATAGGATCTCCGATAATTAATTCCTTAGGGTGGTTGTGAACATACCTCCATTCCTTGGGTAAGTCATTTGTACCTTGAGGTTGTTCTTGAATTTCTTCACCTTTCTCATTTTGTTCATCTTCTTGATCCTTGTCTTCTGGAGTTGCTGAATCTTTTAGAGTGATCTCCTTCATACCTTCTATTAGTGGATCTGCATCATCAACACCCTTATTCTTCCTTGAAGGAAGATCGTTAGATTCATCAAAGACAACATGTATGGACTCCTCAACTACTAAGGTTCTTTTGTTGAACACTCTAAATGCTTTACTAATGGAGGAGTAGCCTAGAAGGATTGCTTCATCTGATTTTGCATCAAATTTACCAAGTTTTTTTTGCCATTATTTAATACAAAACATCGGCAACCAAAAATATGAAAATAGGCAATATTTGGTTTTCTTCCTTTCCAAAGTTCATAGGGGGTTTTCTTTAAAAATTGTCTTATTAAAGCACGATTTAAAATGTAACATGCTGTGTTAATAGCTTCCGCCCAAAAATATTTTGGAAGGTTGCTTTCACAGAGCATGGTACGGGCCATTTCTTCTAAGGTTCTATTTTTCCTTTCAACTACCCCATTTTGTTGGGGTGTCCTAGGAGCAGAGAAGTTGTGGCCAATTCCATTTTCATCACAAAAATTTTCAAAGTCATGATTTTCAAATTCTGTTCCATGATCACTTCTAATATTTTGAATTGAAAACCCTTTTTCATTAGTGACTTTTCGATGAAATTTCGTGAAAATTTGAAAAGTTTCATTTTTGAGAGCTAAAAAGAAAACCCAAGTAAAACGAGAGTAATCATCAATTATTACAAATCCATATCGTTTTCCTCCTAGACTAGTGGTTTTAGTTGGTCCAAATAAATCCATATGTAAGAGCTCTAAAGGTCTAGAAGTTGAAATAGTGTTTTTGGATTTAAATGATATTCTAGTTTGTTTACCTAATTGGCATGCATCACAAATTCTATCCTTTTCAAAATTTAATTTTGGCAAACCGAGAACTAAATCCTTTTTGATTAATTTTGAAAGAGAATGCATGCTAATATGTGCAAGTCTACGATGCCACAGCCAACTAGTCTCATTTATTTTAGCATTTAAGGAAACTAGGCATTGCATGTCTAATTTAGTTAAATCATTCAAGTCTACCATATAAACATTGCCATGCCTATGTCCTATAAATTTAATGCCATCGTTAATAGGACTCGTCACAATGCATACAGATGATTCAAAACTTACTTTATACCCTTTATCACAGAATTGACTAATGCTAAGTAAGTTATGCTTTAAACCTTTAACAAGTAAAACATTCTCAATGTATTTGGAGGGAGTGATACCAATGTTACCTATCCCGATGATCTTTCCTTTGCCATTATCTCCAAAGGTGACCATCCCTCCATCCTTAGCATCAAGCGTGATGAATTGTGATTCATCACCAGTCATGTGTCTCGAGCATCCGCTGTCAAGATACCATTTCCTGTTTCCTTCTTGGGATGCTAGACACACCTGCAAGCACAGATCAAGTTTCTGTCTTAGGTACCCAAGCTTTCTTGGGTCCTTTCAGGTTAGTCAGAATGGTTCCTTTTGGAACCCATATTTTCTTTGTGTTTGCATATTTGTTAATAAGACATGTGTATGATTTATGTCCTATTCTTCCACATTTAAAACAAGTAATATTTGTAGGCTTTTTGCTTGAATAATTTGCATAAATATCCTTCAAAAATTTTTGTTTCTTCAGGGGTTTATAACCAAGTCCAGCCTTATCATATATAGCTTTCTGATTATCAAGGATCATATTTAGCTTGTTTGAACTTAAGGTGAACTTATCTACTATAGATTTCAGTTTGTTAATTTCATCCTTAAAGTTTTGATTTTCTTGAATCAATGTGAATTTTTCAATTGAAAGAATTTCAGCTTGTTTCACTAAGGACTGATTTTCCAATTTCAGCTCTTTGTTTTTCTTCCCTAGTTTCTTTAATTCATCAATTGAATCATAGAAAGCTTCATGCAATTCTTCAAAAGTAAATTCACTAGTGGATTCAGAAGTTACCTCATTTTCATGTGCCATCAGGCACAGATTGGCTTGTTCGGTTGAGGTTTCCTCGTCGGAGCTTGAGTCATCACTCGCACTCCAGGTCGCCATCATTGCCTTCTTTTTGAATTTCTTTGGACCTTTCTTCAATTGAGGACATTCGGATCTGAAATGTCCTGGCTTCTTGCACTCGTAGCATATAGGGGTTTGATCTTTCTCCTTTTCTATGCTTTGATCCCCTTTTGTAAATTTCTTTCTCATCCCCTGTTTCCTTTTTCTTAGAAACTTCTTGAATTTCCGGGTGATGAGAGCCATCTCCTCATCCTGATCTTCATCTTCAGAGTCATCTGTTTCATAATCAGGTGAAGTTGTGGATTTGAGGGCAATGGTTCTTTTCTTTTTGATTTCATCCTCTTGATGTTGCATCATGCTAAGTTCATGAGTCATCAAGGATCCAAGAAGCTCTTCTAGAGGTAGAGTGTTCAAGTCCTTTGCTTCTTGGATGGCAGTCACCTTGGCTTCCCAAGTTCTTGGCAGTGACCTGAGAATCTTCCTTACAAGTTCACTGTTAGTATAAGATTTGCCAAGACTCTTTAAACCATTGATTATATCAGTAAAACGAGTAAACATAGCAGTTATGGACTCATCATGCTCTATTTTGAACAATTCATATTTATGTACAAGCATGTTTATTTTAGACTCTTTTACTTGATTTGTTCCCTCATGGGTGACTTCTAACCTATTCCATATTTCTTTAGCAGATGCACAAGTAGAAATGCGATTAAATTCACTAGCATCTAGTGCACAATAAAGAACATTCATAGCTTTGGCATTTAATTGTGCTAATTTCTTGTCAACCTCATCCCATTCTTTCTCGGGTTTGGTTGACTCCTCACCATCTATAATCTTGGTGGGTGTGTGAGGACCATTCACTATGATACTCCACATATCATAGTCGAGTGCTTGTATGAAAATCTTTATCCGAGCTTTCCAATAGGTGTAATTAGACCCATTGAAAAGTGGAGGTCGGTTTGTTGATTGCCCCTCGGCTAGAGAAGTTCCAACATGGGTTGCCATAGATCTTTGGCTCTTTGATTGTTAGATCAAAGAAGGGCTAGAGCACTGGCTCTGATACCACTTGTTGCCCAGCTATGCAACCCAAGAGGGGGGGTGAATTGGGTTTCTAAAAATTTTAAGCCCAACAGATAACTTATGAAGAACAAAATAATGGCTTTAAATCAATATTAATTAACTAAAGCAGTATTGCAAGGATATAAATATGATAAAGCGATAAAGCACACCACAAACACAAGGATTTATAGTGGTTCGGTGCTAACCTTGCACCTACGTCCACTCCCCAAGATCCCACTTGGGAATTTTAATCCACTATCCTTTGTATTCAACCCGAATACAAAACGTCGGAAACTCCGACACTAGCTATCCCAAGCTAGAATACAGGACGTCGGAAACTCCGACCCTAGCTATCCCAAGCTAGAACACTTGTTTCCCGGTACAAGCCAACCCACAACACTCCGATTTCAGGTTCGGATCAACCTTTCCTTTTTTGGAAATCCTCCAAAAACAAGAGCAAAAACTCACAAAGAGTAAGAATATTTAGAGCACAGATGAATACAAAAACAGCTCCTTAAATGAGCAAATATAACAATAAAACTTTACTCAAATGAAGAACCCCTTTTTCAGATTTTCTCAAGATGAATGAACGGTTGAACGCTTGAGAAGAGGTTGATTGTTGATTGAAGATCTCTTGAAAGCTTTGAACGATCTCTAGATCAAGGTTGAAACGATAGGCGTGAAGAATTCTCTCCTTGAAAGATCTTCCTTTTCTCTTTCACAATCTCTCTGGTATATTGTGGATCCTCTCTCTTTTTCTCTATGGATATTTCTTTGATCTCAGGCTTTTTCTTGCAAATTTCGGATCCTCTCTTCTGTTCTTCCCTTTTTCCTCTCTTTTCTTCTCTACATTTGATTTCACGTTTGATCCGCTATTTAATCTGCAATTTCTTTCATCATTTAAAGCATTTTGTAGCATTAGAAGCAAGAGAAAACAATTTAGGCAGATAAAGAGCCGTTAGAGGATTTTTAGGAAGCATAAATGGCAATTAAAACGGGCAAAAAAATAGCCGTTGCTGACATTTCCCGTCGCAGGGGTCGACTCATGAGTCGACTCATGCTTCAGGAGTCGACTCATGAGTCGACTTCTGTTGCAACAGACCAGAAGATCTGATTTCTGAATTTTTCGGTTCAAATCAGCAGGGGTCGACTCATGAGTCGACTCATGCCTTGTGGGTCGACTCATGAGTCGACTCACAGGTCGTGCCAAGCCAAAAAATCCAGCGTGCCATGGGAATTTTTTTCGTGCCATTCAGCTCATAGTGCCATGAGTTGACTCATGAGTCGACTCATGCACTTTAAACCTTCATAACTTCAAAAATATTAGTCCAAACACAATGAAATTTTCACCAATAGATTTCAAATCATTTGTTCTACCAAATGGTACTATCAAATCAGGATTTTAGCAAAATTACGATTTTGCCCTTGAAGAGCATAAGGACTTTTTCAATTGTTTGTATCCCTTCAATCTGCTTTGTAATCATCAAAATCAATCTAGGAGCAACACGCTACAACTTGCACAAAATCCCATATGCTTCACTTAAAAACCCCAATCGGAACATAAGAAACCTCTCTGCTCCCTCTCAGGTGCTCTCCTTCTCCACAGATTTGAGAATGAAATGAAAAAATCCTATAGGGTTCAATTAAAAACCCCAATTGGAATGTAAGAAACCTCTCTCCACTCTCTCTCAGGTGCTCTCCTTTCCCTCATATCTCCAAGAAAGAGAATGAAATGAAACAAGGAATAGAAAAGAAAAGGAATGATCAATCTATGTGGGAAAAGGTTTTATCTTTTAATTTTTTCCATCTTCCCTTTGTTTTTGTTGATTTTTCCACTATTTTTCTTTGGGTTTTCTTTGCCTTTTCCATCCTCAACAGATCAAACATCCCCCAAACCCTACAACATATCATGCTTCTATCCAAATTAAGCTTTCAAAAACTCAAGGGCCCAACGAAAACCCAAATCGCCACAGCTCGGACGAAATCTAGATAAAATCCCTAATTGGAACCTAAGAAATCTCTTGGCTCTCTCTCTGAAAAAGAATCATCAATCTATCTGGGAAATGATCTTACCTTCTAATTTTTTTCATCTAACCTTTGTTTTCATTGATTTTTCCTCTATTTTCTCCAAATTTTCTTTGTATTTCCATCCTCAAGAGTCTCAGCTAGGTGGGAGGATTAGAGCAGTGGAACAGGGAAGCTTAGATTTTGGGCGATCGAGGATTCTTTAGGGCAGCTGAATAGCCACATTTTTCCCTAATCAGAGGAGGCTAGGGCTAGGTAATTACTCATGATTTCCTTTTCTTTTCCATCTCAGTCGGATGGGAGGCTTAGAGCACGCGGCCAAACAAATTAGGGAGGGTAAGTTTAAATTTTTTTATTTAATATATATATATATATATATATTAATTTTTATAAAAAATATATAATTAATTTATAATTCATATATTATATAGAATTTTCTTTAATTAAATATATAAATAAAAAAAAAAGAAAGAAAAGAAAGTGAAAACAATGAAAGAAATTTCATCTTTTTTATACTTTTTGGTCCCTTTCTTCGCATATATAAATATATAGATATACATATATATCATTATAAAATAAAAAGTTAAGTAATATTTTTTTGTTCAATTAAGTATAAAGACACATTTATTATATACTTCAAATTAAAAATTTAAAAATATAAGGATAATATGTTAAATAGATTATGACATAGCCCAGTGAAGCTGCTAGGGTTCGTTGACCTATCAAATAATGGAATTAGGCTTCGATATCTGGAGTGGCGGTAAAGCATGAGGTTTGTAAAGCTTAAAAAGAACTCTTCAAGTTGGGATCACAATAGTGATTCTGATACTAGATGAGAAAGTTATGCCTGTTACAGTACAGTAGTGTCGAATCTACAGAATTTGACGCGATTAAGTTAATTTCTGATCCTTTCGAGCTTGATCTACTGAATCAAGATGTTTGATCGCTATGATATCTACATCAGATTGATAGTCAAAATTAAATAAAAATATCAAGAGCATAAATAAAGTAATCAAATAACAGAATATGGAAAACTACCAAAGTAGGACTCAAATGCAAAAATGGGGCCAAAATATAGCAAAATAGTGGATTTTGAGTTCAAAAATGATTTAGATCTCCAGAAAAACACATAGAATACATATGTAGATTATCACTATACTCCATCGCATGCGAATTTCTCGACATGATGTTCTATATCATATTTGATTAGACGTACATAATCAAATAATAATTAAATAAATAGTTCTAATGAATATACAAGAAGGGAGAATCGAGAATAAGACGAGATGCGACAATAGATAGAGTGGGTTAGAACCACTAACTTGTAGTCATCAAACTCAGTCCGAAATTGATCAATACAGTGGAATTTGACTGGGAAAAATGATCTCAACCAGTTTCCACCCGGATTGCCATGGTGTAGATCTCGAAAAAATATATGAAAAGCATATCTTGATTGTCCCGAAATACCATCATATATGAAAGTTATGGTCAGTCAAAGTTTGGTCAGCACAATAGCCCGACTATTCATTCGCGTAGACTTATCCTATCCTGTTTGATGTAGAATTTCTTGACTAGATGTTCTACATCATATAATAAGTTGATAAATGTGATCTTAGTTGTACAACTAAAGTTTTGTAGTATTTGATTTTTTGATAAAATTTATTTCATGCTATATAATTGATATCAAAAAATTTAAAAAAATTAAATCATATGCATCTAAAAAAGAAAGCATATTATATTAAAAAATAATTTTAAATATTTTAAAATATTACATAAAGCAATACTAGAATTTTTTAACATTTTGTGGTATTTATTTTAACATTTATTTTTTTTACAATTTTTGCAAATAATTTTTTTGAAAAAATATAATAACTTTTTATGACAAAATATTTTATCACAAAAATATTTAAAATTAAATTTTTTTTATAATGACATCATTTTAATTCTCCACAAAAAAATGATATTATATTATATAGCCCATTTGAAATAAAAACTAAAAAATATATATAATAGCTTTCTGTGTTAAAATAATTTTTTTTCACAAAAAATTTAAAAAAAGGAGGGAACAAAAGGAGGGATTCTAATTTTTTTTTGCAACAAACAAATCTTTGTCACAAAAAATATTGACATTTTGCAATAAAATAGTTTCATCATAATAAATTTAAAAATAAAATAAGGGAACAAAAGGAGGAAATCTAAATTTTTTGTAACAAACAAGCCTTTGTCACAAAAAATATATTGACATTTTACAATAAATATTTTTATCCCAATAAATTTAAAAAAAGAGTGAATAATAAGAGGAAATTTAATTTTTTTCACAACAATCAAGTCTTTATCACAAAACATATATTGACCATTTGCAATAAAATATTTTCATCACAATACATTAAAAAAAAGGAGGAAATAAAAGAGAGAATCTAAATTTTTTGTAACAAATAAGCCTCTATCATAAAAAAATATAATAAATATAATAATTTTTGCAATATAATATTTTCATCATAATAAACTAAATAGTGATTTAGATTTTTTGTAATAAAATATTTTGTTACAGCAATTTTGCTTAAAGTGACAATTGTGATTTTGTTGCTATAAATAAAAAAATAAATTCAAAAAAAATTTATTTGTGATAAATTTTTTTGTCACAAATTGATAATTTTTAGTGGCACATATTTTGTCACAAATATACATATTTTCATCATAAATATGTTTGGCGCTAAAATATGAAAATTATGAATTGGCGAAAAGATTTTTTTATGATAAAAATGTTATTTTGTCTCAATAACTCATGCTTATAGTAATGAAAAGAGATTTAGTCACAAAAAATTGATTTTTGTAATGAAATTATAATTTGTTGCTAAAACCTTACTCTTAGTGACGACATTTTATTTTGTCACTAAAAATTCTTCGCAAAAAAAATACTTTTTTTGTAGTGATGTTAGTAAAAAGCTTCCATATTTTTGCTATCATTTTTTGCTTGATAAAGTTCTAAGATTCGCCATTCACATGGGCTCCATATTGGTACCTTTCTATTATAATATTGGTATATATGGTATAATATCCATTTCGATATACCAAATATCAATATGGTCTACATACCATATATCATTTCAATATCTATATAGTACTAGCTTATGACCCCATGCAATGCGATGATCAAGTAAGAACTAAAACTATTTGATTAGTATTTCATTAACTATCTCAATTTAATAACTATCTCATCTTCATTTTTGCCCACGCCGAGATCTTCTCCTTGGATTCTTCTCCCTCTTCTTCTCGACCTTTTTTTTCTTTTTTCGTCTCGGCCTACGGGTCACACGTGTAGCCATGCCACCCCTTTAATAATCTTTTGTTAATATTAATATCATTATTTATTTATCTTCCATCAAATATTAATAAAATTTATAATTATCAGTTTAGAAGATTTTTAATATATAGTAGATGGAGATTTATGTACTGGTGTATAGTTTTAATATATATAATAATAATATATACAAACATAATGATGCAGTTAGAGCATAGGAGTTGGAACTCATAACGTGGTTCATCAATTTGTGTTCCTGCGTATATTTAAATTATTGATTTTAATAAATTTTGATAATTAGAAGAATATTATTTATGCTATTCAAGCAAATTTTTTCTTGTTGTGATAAATTTTTGAGGAAATATCTGCTTTCTCCCTTCTACAGCTTGAGATACTTGGGATCCCATGTTGTATTTACCCTCCCTTAGCCACATTCTACATTGCTAAAAAATAAGCACTTCTTGCACTGAAGTAAGCATTGCTTTTCATGGTCATCTAAGCAACCCTTTTTACTTGGAAAAAAATAAAATCTCATATAAAAGTTTGACTATGCTATTAGCAGTCGTTGTTTCCATGTAATTGCACGTTACATCAGAATTTTAGATGACACGGTGCTTTGTTCACAGAAGGCATGAAAATAAGGAAAGAAGGCTTGAAGATGAAAATGTTTTGCAGTTGTATATATTTCTGTTATCATTTTTTGTTTGATAAAATTCTAAGATTTGCCGTTCTCATGGACTCCACAATGGTGCCTTTCTATTATATATAATATCGGTGCATTCAGTATGATATCCATTTCAACATACCAAATATCAATATGCTCTCCATACCGTCTATCGGTTCGATACCCAGTATAGTATGACTGGTACAATAAACCTTATAAAATTCTCTTTTCCATCGAGCTATCTATAAGTATCTCATCTTCCATGTTCCTTGACCATAGTTTGTTATTTTGGAGCTATTGTTTATGAATACCATACCTCATAGCCACTTTCCTGTCTGTGCCAACCGATTTGGGCTGTTGTTCTGTGAGCCCACATACTAGCTTATTAGCTGAACCATGGAAATATCCCTAGCTCTCAGCACAAGGCCAAAGAAAATTCTTTCATGTGGAGATCAAGTTTCACATAACATGAACATGGTGAATCAAAAAGGTAAGAAATGAATCCTTGCACCTTAAATCCATGAAACGGAACTTATCACTACAAAATTTTTGAGAAAAGAACTTGTCACTGCAAGATCACACAGCCAAGATAACATGATCATGCTAACAAAATGTCCGATCCCTCCAAGAACTCATTTGTTCCACTGTGCAACCATGGGAAGCTGGTGAGCCACATGAAACCCTATTGGCCCAGCTTCAGCTGTCATCCAGTCCATATTCCCCCCAACTCCTGCATTCTCATCACTGTTCTCATATTTTGGTGCACCTAAAGGGACAACATGCACCCTTTCTGGTCTGTTGCTTTTTGTGGAGTTTGCATTGCCCGTGGAAGAAGAAACAAAAGAGTTCGCTATGCTTCGAACTTCATTGGAGGGTTCCAATGGCTCATCATGCCTCCCTATGAGGATGGTGGGCTCTGCAAGAGAAGAGCTGTCCTTGGGGGATCTTTTGGCAAGATCACCAGCAATGAGGCTGGAGCTCAAGCATATGCGTTTTACATCATACTTGGTGATATCAAAGTTGGTCACTGCATTCAGTCCTCGGAATTTGATGGCCGCAATGTCGTAGGCCTCTGCAGCTTCCTCTTGAGTGCCTGCACTTACAATCTATAATTACATGGCAGTTGGAAGGCTTTCCAGCAATTTGATTTTGTTTTCTTGAGTAAACAAGTAATCAATGACTCACCGAGTAGGGTTAGAACTGTTCCATTGCCATGATATAAGAAAGATGCAAGAAAATAAAGATGGCACGAAGCGTTGAAAACTGCTAATGGATTATAACATTGAGATGCTCTCTCTGATTAAATTAAATAGGACCCGTAACGACAACTTTTTTTTTTTTTTTTTTTTGAGGTAAAATTAGCAGAGGAGAAGATAATGCAACCATTTTCATGGTACCCAGAACACTTGCAAAAATAAAACAAATAAGATGGGACTGGAAACTCAAGATGTGGCAATGATGGCAGAGACTATGAAGAAAACTTTAGATTATTTGGTTGAAAAAATCATATTTTAATCCATGTATCGCCTGTTTGTAGAGGAGAAACTCACTGAAAGTTCCAAGGTACAAGTCCTTGTTGCCTGCAACCCTCCCAATTCTAGCTTGCCACCTCCCATGTTGGTGATGCCTGTAAGTACATCGGCGAAAGGAGAAAGATATGAGACAGAGATAGAGAGTTTGCAACAGAAATTTCTTGATGGAAGCTTGAATGTGGAAAGTCATAAACAAACTGAGTTTTGATATCAATGAACTTGTTTCGAAGAGCACCTTGTGACCCCTCTGTACATAGATGCACCTCTAGAGAAACCACTGCTGTTCCTGAAGGCATGCAAGAGAAAAACTTTAATTTATAAAAATGGCAGAGGATTGTTCATATTTCTTCTATATCAGTTAAGAGACACACACACATATATATATATATATATACAGTAATAATTAAGGAATCAAAATTCAAAAAGCAAAAATGTTCTTATTCAACAACAAGAACATTTTCACAAAAATGTTATTGAGGGCATGTTTGGCTGTCTGAGCCCAAAATCCTATCAGATTCATGGGATTGGGCGAGCACAAGTAAGAAAAATGCGAGGGTTGTTTAGACAAAAATCCAGAGATCTTTGGAGTGAGCCGGCCCGAATTCTATAAGGAGTAAAAAAGACATCAGCAGGTTTTCTTGGGCCCAGACAGCCAAACGGGCCTGAGATTAAATACCCTGGCTTCACAAGTAAGTTGTGTTTGTGAGTAAAATAAAGCGAATTCCATTAACACTTCTTCTTTTTAATGAATCAATCTCTTCAAACAATGTCAGAAAGAAGGTAGAAAGGCAATTCTATCTATTTAAAAGGAATAGTGCACTTATATATCACCTACAAAATAAGCCATGAAAAATGTTTAAGATTTCCAGTCATACACAAAACAAATGATAGAGGCATATAACCTTCTTAAATGAGCTACAAACTCCTGCCTTGTCATGTTCTTCATCTCTTCTAGCTCTTTCTCATAACTGCTAAGCTGAGATCAGTTATGAAACAGAATGGTTAACTATTTAAGATGGAATGTACAAGCAACAAATGGTTTTCTCCATTGGATCACAAAACAAGAGAAACTGAAACAGTGGAAACAAGCAACAACATACTGGAAAATTTAATTGAGTGGTTGGGCCCCAGTATTTGAGTGCAGCTAGATCATATGCCCTTGCTGCCTTCTCTTCCTTATCATAACCCCCTAAAGTAGTCAGGAGAAAGCAAATGTACATCACTACACTCTAAGGTTAGTGATAAGAAATAACAATGTGGGGGGCAAAAAAAAATAATCAAGAGTAATCTTCGTTCTTACCTAAGTAAACTGTTCCAGTGCGGTCATTGATCAAAAGAACAAGGGGAGAAAAAGCAAACAAAAAACTCTACTGTTAGTATCTAATTCCAAATGCCTAAAACCACTAATCTACAAGAACCTTTTTTGTTTTCTTGCAACACAGATGTCTTTTATTGTCTACCTTGTCTACCCTTTCTAGTTTGACCTTCTTTTCTGCAACTGTTGTCCCATAAATGGGCTTCATATCTTCCTGTCCATCTATGCCTACAGAAGCCAAATAATAACATTAGTTATGATAAATAGTAACATATATATATATATATATATATATATATATATATATATATATATATATATATATATATATATATATATATATATATATATAATCATACAAAATGCACTCCAACAGACCCACCTGGTGACTCCTCTGTACTGAGAGGTTCTTTGGCCAAAAGTTTCATGGGATTTACGTGGAATTGGCTCTTGGTTCATTGGCTTGACCACCGGAGAGTTTCGACCATTGTCATAAAAGTGTGATGAAACAGCTGGAATAATTTCATTAGCTCCAAAAGGCACACTTGGACTCATTGAAAGAGCTAGAGATTGGGAGTTGCATTCAGTGGTCTCAGCCATTTGCTTCTCCATTGGTGCAGACAAATTTTGCCTCAGCCGTGACTTGAATCCTGATATGGATGTTGCACCATCTAATCCCACATTGTACATTGAGTTAGTAACAGGATTGCGGTTTGGCATGAGAAATTGAGGCTTGAGGTTTTGGGCTTCCTCAAAGGATTGCTGAGACCGGTGGAAGGACTGAAAAAGTTTATATGAGTTTTGTATCTCTTCTTCTCTCTCTTTGCTAAATGAGGGAGGCATGTTAATATTGATCCTAGGACTAGTTGGATTATGATAGTAAAAGTTTGGAAGGAGGAGATTGATCGATGGCTCTGATTCTCTTCATTGGTGTTCTCAGAGTACCCACCCAAGAAGTCTTCCAGCTTTGGTCCTCTGTCCTCGTTACCACTCTTGTTGGTGAATGTGGCGGCTATGGAAGGCCCATAACTCCAATCTACAAAAACAATATTTTTTGAGTTATTCAATTTTCTAATTCGACATAAATTATCCAATATGGACAGAATAAAAATAGCATGCTCCCATATGAATAGATAGATTTGGTGATACTTAAAAGGCATTGACGGAAGAACCTAATCTAAATATAGTGCTGGCATAACTCACAACTTAGGACTCTACCTAACAAAGCTAGCCAAAAGATATTATTTGGACTCCTTAGTCATGTAGGTTTGTGTTGTAGTGCCCTTGATCTACATAAGTTAGAGAGCTGAGTATACTTTGATATCATTGGTATCAACACGGAATCTCATAAAAAAAAAAAAAAACTAATCAAAAGATAATATTTGATTCTTTATCTTATATAAAAGTATAAGATCGATCCAACACAACTAATATAGGATTAAACACATGTCCGCACAAATCCTCACAATACAAATAATAAATCTCTTTGCATCCATCGTGTTCATAATATATTAAATGGACCTTGCAATTAAGAAAAAAAAAGGAAAACATTCACTATGATCATTGCGACAAGAGATAATGATATAATATTTATACAATAAACAGTACTGTGGAAAATAATCAATAACAATGCATGGAAGAGATGTAAGACCTGGAAGACACAAATCCGCAGAATAGAGAAAAAAGCTTTTAACACTTGCATAGTTCCAGTCGTTCTCATATACTACATGAATTCTGTGTCTTGGATATTTAAGTTTGTCTGATGGATTTGGCTTGAAGTAAGAACATAACTCAGCATGACCAATGATCCGACCATTTAAAAACAAAATCAGTGGCCAATGAGAAAATGGTGGGAAATATAATTTTCAGAATAACTTGAACAAAAGTGGGGGAGGGAGGGGATATCCAACTGTAAAAGAACAGCTAAAAGTAGTTCAACTTCACATAAATGAAAGATGGAAGCACGCCTTCCAAGAACAACCGTGAGAAATGGTCCTATGGACCTAAAAATAGATCAAAAGAAAGCAATACGACAAAAGCCTCAAGGACAAAAATCAATAGAAATCAACAGATGGGATGCCAAGAGCCCCAGGAGCCAAACGACTGGACAAGGACTCATTACATAACAGTAGGATTTCAAACGATTGCATGAAGTCAACAAGAGAAGAATATATCAATTATGACGATACAAGAACCAAAACCCAATAAAAACTTCCAGAAGTGGATCCAGAACTTGATGACCGAAGCTGGAAAAGTGAAGCAAGGTGCCAACTTAGAAGTAAAAAGAGTCTAAAAGGCAACCCACATGAGCATGCCATAACAAATAACAAGAAGATGGCATTCTGATTAAAGAAAAACAACAACAGACCAAAACCAGAGAAATTAAGCATCAGGAGTTCAAGAGGCTTAGGACTAGGAGTTGTACCTGGTGCAGCATGAGGAGGAGGCTTAGAAAGTGGCTCCAAGAGGCAGAGAGAACCGTCAGAGCATATAGGCAGAAGAGGCAAAGGAGTACTAAGACCCACCTTCCCGCCTCCTTCTCCACCACCTCCAAAGCCTTCCTCTTGGTGGTGGTGGTGGGGGTGGTGATTGGGAGAGAGAGGGAGATATATGTCCATGGTGACAGAAGAGAGCTTCGGAAGATGGCTAAAGCCCAGAAGCCTAAGTTAAGGAACGATGGACAGCTCGCTCGCTCTCTCTCTCTCTCTCTAGTTTACATATTCCATATGGTGCTCAAACTCCAAAAATGGATTTATATGAGATGCGCAGTGAAACCAGACGGGAGAAACGTATTTTTGGCTTCCGGTGTCGCTCTATCCTGCGGTCTCTCTGGTGCCTACCTCTGTGCAAGTGCTGTAACTTTTGCCTCCTTGGAATTCGTTCCCTGGGTCCACCCTATAGGCGCCTTGCTGGCTGATTCCTTTTTACCCGAGATAAACTTGTAAAATAATGGCATCTTGACGAGTGCAATTAGCTACTTTCATGGTTACAAAAGTTTCACTTCCTTATTATTATATATATATTTATATAGAATTCAGGAGTTTGTTTTATTGTAAGTAAAACTTTATTTTTTTATATATTCTTTTTTTGTTTTAAGCAAATTATTCAATCTCAAACTTTAGGATGCAAGAACTTGAGCATTACTGGATTCATTGTATGTTCATGTATTGATAATAAGCCTTCTAATTATCCGAGTTTGTTCAAATCCTTACCTAGTGTTAAAATAATATGTGTCAGGAAAAGGATAAACATAATATAGATATTCTCTTACAAATATTTAATTTCAAATACTAACACTTTTATTTTTTTTTTTTTGGTAAAGAATTACTAACACTTTTAATTGCAGAAGAGTCATTTGCCTCTCCTATTAGAAAATAGTTGTTGTCTATTCTGAGGTGATACCAAAGTTCTCACGTAACGCGTTCCTGATTTTGAGATTCTACGATTTCTCCCTTGAAAAAAAAAAAAAAAAAAAAAAAAAAAAAAAAAAAAAAAAAAAAAAAAAAAAGGAGATTCTATGATTTCATGACAAGCATCCGATTGAACACTTAGCAAACGGTACTGTACGTGTTTTAAAGTTGGAATTATGATGTATAAAGGTTGATAGCAGAAAACTCAGTTTTTCCTTCGTAACGGATGTAAAGGACACTACTATTACTTGCCTTATAGGATTTATTTGGTCCACGAGAATTTTTTTTTTAAAAAATAATATTTAAAAAAATATTTTTAAAAAAATTATTTTTTAAAAATAAAATTTTAATATATTTAATTGATCATGAAAAAATGATTTATTGGAGAATAACTTATGATTAGTTGAGCATCTATTTTTCTGAAAATATTATGTAAAATATCTATTATACCCTTAATAAATATAAAACTATATATTTTACATTTAAACTTTATATAAATAATAATATTATATTTATATTAATATTAAAAATAATATTAATATATTATAATATAATATTAGATCAAAATAATTTATTGTATTAATATAATATTAATATATATTATATTATGTTAATACAATGTTAATATTTTAAAATAATAAATTTATTAATATCTTAATAAATATAATATTATATTAATTTAAATATTAATATATTAATATAAATATTATATTAATACTAATAAAAATATCATATTAGTATAAATATTAAAATATAATAAATATTAAAATATTAATATTATATTATATTATCAATATTCAATATTTCATCCTAATCATTTATGATATTTTACAAAATCTTAACCGTAAATCATAAAAAAATATTTTAAGCAATAAAAAAGTACCATCATTTTTTATTCCATTGAAAATATCAAAATCCATCTTCTTCATGAATTTTTATTTCTTATGGAATGAATTTTTGTCATTCACTCTTCTCTTAAAATTCCAATTAAACAAGAGACCTCCTCTCTACTTTTCAAAAACCGTTTCTTCCCATCTTCACTTCCCACGATCCAAATGAGTCCGTAATGTTTAGCTTACTATTAGTTTGTGACCTCGTTAGACTTAATGACGACAATGATATCATCCTTCAAATTAATGGACAATTTTAAGAATAAAATGCATTGGATCTCTATCATTGTTGGTCTTGCCTGTCACAATATTAGGCCATAATAGATAAATATCAGGTTCAAATCTCTTGCAATAAAGAATGTGTTAATTGGTTGGGCATTGGATTTAATCTCATCCTTACGATTTTGATAGTCAATTTTTTTTCGGATAAAAATAAATTTATTAAATCAATCTAGTGAAAATACTTTCATATGGATCAAAAAATAAAATATAGCAAAATTTTAAAAAATTTCCGACACAGCAAGTCAGAAAACTTGTTTCTGCATGATTAACCACCCATGACACCATCCCATCAGCTACCGTCATCTAAAATACATGGACTCCTGCTGTAACCAGCGGTCGGACTTCTTTTCAATCACCTGATCATTTTCTACTAATAGGTTTTCCCCGATTCAACAATAATGAGTGGATCCCACTTGCGTTACCTCGTGGTCATAACTCTTAATTCACTTCTCGATGTTTACCGGTTACAATGATTTTTGTCACCGCTCTTCACATATGATCAATAACATAGTTATTCTTTTCTTCTTGAAAATATAATAATAATAATAATAATAATAATAATAAAAGGAGTGGCTTCGTTGTCAAACGAGTGCACAAATGGCCGTTCCCTATGGTTTGGTTGCCCTACAGGCTTGTTCCGAGAATGTGCTGTATGCTACTGTAGTCCTCGGACAAAAGCCAGAGGATTACGTTGGACGGTGGAGAAGAAAAGACCAGAGCCCCGAGGCAGAAGGCAGCAACTGACAAACGTCACAAGAGAGAGAGAGAGAGAGAGAAACGCCAAGGGACAGAAGGCAGCGATTTGCCTCGAAGTTAACCCCTGCCAACTGCTGCTGCAAATAAACGACGGAAGCGCTACAGACGCCAACCGGATGAGATATTGCAGGGGTGGATTGGTTGCGTTCCCGAGGCGATTCCTTCATGTCGAACGGACAAAGCCTGCGGGAGATGCTCGGCTCACGGATTCGGAAGGGAAAGAGATGGGTGAGAAGCGGTTTGGTTTCAACCGACGCGAAGGCTTTACTCCGCCAGCGCTTTTTCCGCCGCTGGTCCTTCCGCACCTTTGTTTAGAATTGATAGCCGTTATTAACAATTTGAAGAATAGGGACTCCTCTGTCAATAATAAGACATAATAGTTATTTAGTGACTCCTCGGATTGAGGGCCACCAAGCTTCTTTCCTCAAAATTAACCAGGATGATGGTGTTCTTTGTAAAGACGAATCTGATGATGCTGGTTATTAGAACCATAAATAGTATACCAGTGGTGATAAGGAGCATCTATTTATTGAAACCACAGTACTATCGGCCAAGTTGTATGTTGTTTGGAATTGGTAGTGAGGTATTTGAATACCATAATATGTAGGTGACTGACTCACCATGGTTAGGTGGCTTTCTTCACCATGTTGAGACTACTTCTCATCCAATGCTAGCAATTGTTGACGTATGATTATTTCTCTGCTTGATTATAAAATAAATATGTTTATAGAGAGGTGAATGACTTATGTAGCTCATTATATAGAAATAATTTTTTGAACTACTGCTTCAAAAATTTTTTAGCTTTTTTGTACATTTTATTTTGTGATGCATATGGATATATTTTTATTAGGTTAATTTAAGATATCTGATTTTATTGAAAAAAGTTATTTAGTGAATAATACTATTGGAAAATGATTTTTTTTTTCTATTTCATGTATTAAGTCAAGATGTTTATAGCTTTGAGTAAAATACTCATATATTCTCAGCATATATTTGCACCAAATAAGTTTTGTAGCCTCAAGAACCAGGAGTGTAAATAAAGATAGACCACAATTTTCATCTTGTCTAAGGTCTCAGATTGGATCTATTTCATATAAGCAAAAATCTCAAGCCCAGTATCTCAACTGATCTTATTGTATACCTGTATCTCGACCTCAACTAAGCAAACCTCTTACCAAGCTATGGGAAGTGAACGACCTAACATGGACGCAGATGCGACAAGAGGTCGAATACCTCGTTGGCAGCAAATCTCATCTCTTCGACCTCAGACGATCTATTTTAGGTTGTCCTCGGTCGACCAATCCCTGTAACCAGAGATCGATGTCCACCCATCTTCATGACCTCGGCTTTGGACGATCTGATGCAGCTCGCACTCGACCAATCTATGTCAATTAATAGGAAGACAAGTATTCGCTCCATAAGCTCTGCTGCCTCACCCTTGATGATATATGATAGGTCAGCTCCGACGACCCATTTTAGATCGACGGTGGCTGAGCTATTTCTTCCACCAACAGACTTATCTTTCCTCCAAATTGAAAAAGTTCAGATAAATAGAACTCTTTCATAGTCAAATCTCCTATAAAAGAAAATTTTTCTCTGAATCAATCTGCACGATAAATCTGAAAATTATCAAGACTTCGAGATGGATACGACCCAAACTCATCTCCTATAAATTAAAGCTCCAGAACCTTCCCAAGATATGCAATCAATCGACTCCTCGCTCTCTCTTTTCATTGACTTCCACCTGACTTGAGCGTCGGAAGGTCTATCCGAAGAACACCCCCTGATGTAGTTTTACAGGTGTTCGGACGAAGCTTCAACGACAGTTCCATCTCGACCACATCTACCTCGGTGACCGACCTCAGACGAAGAGATCGCCAGCAACATTTGGTGCGGTGAGCATGGATCGAACATGCGACCTTCAAATTTATAGAGCATAAGGCTCTTAACCTTATAGTCGTGGGTTTAAGCCCCACGGTAGACACCAATATTATGATCAAAAGATTATGGCTCGATACATGAAGTATTGTTCACTCTGTCCTATAGGCTTCATGGTTTTATTTTTAAAAGGCACCTCACGTGGAAGGATGTTCTCCTCCTATATAAGTCAGACTTTCTCTTGACTTGGGGACTATGTTGTGATGTGAGTGGGGGGCTTCATTAATCTCACATTGGTTGTGAGTCAAGAAAAACTCTGTCTTATATAGGAAAAATCATCCTTCCTATATGAGATATATTTTAAGGACAAAATCGTAAGGTCCATGGGTCAGAGCGACATACCGAGCCATGAGCTCCTGATCGCAATAGATCTAAATTGATAAAATTTAAAATACCAATCAATATAATACATTATATTAAATGATATTTTTAAATTATTTTTTATTTTTTTAAATAATTTTTTTTAATTAATACATCTTAACTTTAGAAAAATATTTTGAAACCTAAAAATGGATTTTCTTCGCGACCACAAGATTCAAGAGAATTAGTTCCTTACACAAGGTTCTGCGATGTATAACATAATTGATATCGCAAGTTACACCATATTCTTTTGTCACGTGGTGTCTTTGTCCTTTGGTACCAAGTTTTGACCCCTAGCATTACTCCAAAATTAATATTTAAATATAGTTTTTAATCCAGGAGATATTTTACTCTGAAAATATTGCCAAATGCCTCAGAAAATCTTGAATTCCTTTAAATTTTCTCGTTTATTGTACTAACTGAGATGAATTGACATCTCAGTTCATCTCGATCTTGGCGATTACCAGTTAGGGAGACTTTAGAATCTTTGAGATGGACAAGCCAATGCTGGTTCTTTGTCATTTGATCTACTTTTTCTAGCTTTTTTTTTTTAAATTAAAGTCCAATTTTCATATTTATCCATGGATAAACTAACATTTCTTGGATAAATAATCCTATTTGATTCTTATGGGAAAACCACCATGATGACCACTGTTGAATTAGGATTGATACATCACATTAACAATTTATACTTTCCAAACCACTATTGCTATATTAAGATCCAGTAGCTATGTGAGGCTTTGTCATCAATGGCAATCAAGCACAGGGATGGTTATGTCACCACATTTCTCTTTTTTTCTTTTGAGGTAGAATGCACTCCTGACATTACTTTATTGATTTGAGTCAGCACATACAAATAATATAATAGAAAGTAAAACAATAACTTAAGTGACGAGATGAAGTTTATTTATTTATTTATTTATTTATGGAGCATACGTGAAGTTTGGAGGCCTATGTTCCTATCCCGTCAACTATGAAACAATATTCATTGCAACGGTGAAACATGTCAAATTTATAATAAATCAATAAAATCTTTTATATTTCATCATTTATCATATATTATATTAATTTTTATAGATAATTTTTTATTTTATTTTTATATTTTATCCATTTTCAATTTTTATTGATTTGTTACGACGGTGACGTGGTATCACTATTGCAATGAATATTTTTTCATCAACTATAGTAAAATGGATCATGTGCCATAGAGTTGGGTGGTCTTGATTTCAGTCTAGGTAACTGAAATGAATAATATATACGTTATTTTTAATAAGTTCATATCCTTTTAATTTTTTTTTTCTTACAAGAAAGAAAATAAAAAAATAGATAAATCTAAATAATAATATGTTTAATAAGATAGAATCTCAATATAATTATTTTAGTAGAAAGGCGTCATGGGAACTAACCATTTTCGTATCCATATATATATATAAATTTAGAAACCACTAGAATATATAATTTTTATTTTAAAAAATTTTTAGTAGAACAAATCATCATCAATAGTGTGCATCTTAAATTTCAAGTCTTATCATTGATTTTAGAGCTAAAAGGAGAGGTTATCCTCTTCTCTCGAGAGAAACAAAACCCATTTCTTAATGACTTGAATAAATAAAAAAAATCTACACTATGGATAATAGTTAAGTCTATTAAAATTATCTAAAAAAATTATTTTACTTAACATTCAAGGGACTGATTGGGTCCTCGCAGTTCAACCCACCTTCATGTCAACTTATAAGTACGATCTAACTGACCATGCTTGGTCACCTGCATCTTGACTGCGTATGTAGGGGTGCAACTAGCCATAGCTTACGTAAAACTGCTGCATTTCAACTTGAAATCAAAGTTGGCATAGAAGGAGTTGCACTCTTTCGACTCTCTCCTAGAGCTCCCTAAGACTTTTGTCATGTAATTACTTTCGCCTCTGAAACAGGTGTTCAAGGCTCCTCGATCTCCCAATCCAATCCCCCAACCTAACCTGCAATTGCTCCCATCCATCCTTGATCCCATCAACCCTCGATTCCAACCACTCACCACCCCTTCTTACCTCTACCTCCAAACTCGGGCCCCTCCCATTGTTACTGCTGCTTGTGACCACCCTCTTCACCCCTCATGGCCCCCTCCTTTAGCCAATGATTCCTAGCACACCACCCCCCTCACCTGTGTCACCTCCTGTCACTACGGCCCATCACCTCCTACTTCACCTCCTTTGGCCCCTCGTCCCTACCATGGCCTCCTCCCTTTGTCTCTAATCCTGCCCCCACCACCCTTACCATCCAAACAAGAGTGCTAGAGCACCTACAGTGGACTACCTGCAACTCAAGTTGTATTGCAACTGAGCTGTACTACAACATTACTTATAGGACTCCAGACTGCCCTAAAAGTTAATCAGAATCTCATGCTTTCTTTTATACACTATGAAAAATAGGATTACATCAAACTTAATCAAGATTACATCAACTTTGTCCAACAAAGTCCACCATCAAACATATCCAAATCTCAACTTTTATTTTGTTTGAAAGCATCAAAATTTCCAAGACATGCTTTATTATAAGTAAACTAAATATATGTTAAAGTATAATAAAACTAAATATACGTTAATATGATTTTATAAACCATCATACTATTTTAATTTTGGACGAAATGCTGGCTGAAAATAAATGGAAGCTTTAATGTTGATAGTGTAATATTTAGCAGATTTTAGGTTCACAGGTTGAAGCTGGTGAATTATACAAGCATTAAAATTGATCTATTTGCTGCAGCAAGGCTCCAATAAAGAAGAAATCGAAAAAAATAAAGATCAATGTAAACACAAGATTTATATAAAAAAAATTTTAAATCAAAAGAAAAAATCATAAGCGGAGAAAGATAAAGATTTTTTTACTATCTTCAAGATCGGAGATTACAGAATATAAAGCAAAATCTTAAAAAAGCACTCATGTCTCAAAGGTAACATATCTTGTCAAAATAGGTACACCATGACATAAATAGAATCGGATCGGATCAAGATGGAAAAGCAACTATTAATTTTGTGGTCAGTACTAATCTAAATACAAGACATTTTTATATTAATAAAAAAATTAACCTACCAATACTATCATGTAAGTGATTAAAGTTATTATAACTTTATAAATAAAACCTTACATGCTCCAAAATATTATCGGTCATTGTTTGTCCATAGCATCAGCTAATTAGTAATTTCAATATTTGCATCTCCTCCATATGCGCCCTCTGCACTTTGTCCGTTTAGATGTTCATCTGAAATTATAGAGTAAATATCATCCAAAGTAGCACCGTCCTCATCCTGTGAAGAATCTATATTATTTTCTGATGGCTCACTAAGTTGATGTTGCAACATGTAAACATGGTGGAATTAGCATAGGAAGCGAAGAAGTAACTACCATATTTAGACTAATATGACTACTTTCTCATACCCTTCAACTAAGGATGTATACAGGTGGATTTGGATCAGTTTGAAGTCAATCTTCAAATCGAGCCGGCTTAAATCAATTTTCTAAAATCAAAACTGAATTTGAACTAACCACATGAAAAAAACAATTCAAACCAATCCAAAAAATTTGGTTCAATTCATTTCAATTAATCGTGTTTTGGGCTATTGAGCTTCTACCATAACCAAATTGAATCTGAAAAACGCAACCTAAATCTATCCAAAATTAGCCATCGGATCAGTTCTATGGTTTGACTGGTTTGGTTGCACACCCCTACCTTCCATTGATTTCACATTCTTTTTTATATTTGTGATTGGTTAGTAATGCAATTAGCAAGAAAAAAAAGAAAGAATAAAGAAAAAAATAAAACCATAATAACAACAAGCTGTGCACTATCAGAACCCTTCCAATGATGCACTGGCCACCTTCCAAGAATCCAATGATAACCACCTTCCATCCAAAGGCTTCTGAATCTAATTTTGATATGGTCTTTTAGTCCTTTCAAAGCAAAAGACATGGACTCTTGTGTCCAACTAACGACAACCCTTCACACTATCAAATCATCCAATGGCACTACAACTCGTACTAAAATGCAACCCATGGTAGATAAGTTACCATCAAAATGAATCACCAAACATCGTTGCTAATAAATAAATTATCATCGCTAAAAAATCATCAAAAAAAATACGACACTAAAACAGTCTATTAGCAATAGCTTCTTAACCTCCCTAAAAAATATTAGCGACGGTATTTAACGATGGCACTCCATCACTTATAATATTTTTTAAATTTAAATTAAAAAATTTTAAAAATATAATAGCAATGACAGTCCGTCACTAATAAATATTAGTGAGGAAGTTTCATCGCTAATAATATTATATTTTTTAAAAAATTAGTAGTTATATTTATTAAAATCTGTTATAATTTAATTAATAAGTAATTATTTTTATGGATATTATACCAACTAACAATTAACTATCATCATTATAAATAAAAAATTAATATTATATATTAAATTAAAATTAAATTGTATAAATAACACTGCTCAAATTTTAAATACAATATATCAAAACTAAAAAAAATGATGGAGATCGTCCTCCTCCTCATGCTCTTACTTCAGTTCCAGTATGTCATCTACAGCAGTAGATGGATGAGAGCTAGATGTTCCAGTATCTTGTAATGAAAAAAATAAAATATTATTAATAATTTTAGAACTAAATTAATTAAAATATAAAACTATTGTAATTGATACACCTCAAGCCTAAAATTTTATAGAGGGATATATTTTAATATACTACTCTGATTTTTGAATGAATTATTTTTATACATTCTATTTGATGATACGGAGCTATAGACATCTCCAGCCAGTAATTTATCAAATGGTTAAGTTGAATTTTGATCCTCTAGATACTTCTTCTCGTTTGAAGCCTAAATCGATATGGATGGATATATCTTGATATACTCCTCCAATTCTCAAATAGATTATTTTTTTATATTTTATTCAGTGATTCGAAGCTATAAACACCTCCGATCCATCCATCGGATGATTAAATTGAATTTTGATATCCTGATATCTGTCCCTCCCGTCTCAAGCCTAAACCTGTAGGGAAGGGTATATTTCGATATACTCCTCCGATTCTCGAATGGATTATTCCTGCATATTTTATTCTATGATATAGATATCTACACCTCTATCCCATCCATCAGATAGAAAGATTGACTTTTGACCCCTAGATCTCCTTCTCCGACTCAAGTCTAACTATGTGAAACTTCTAAATATAAAAATTTAAAATAAGTAAAAAAATTTATTAATACTGCTTGACTTACCTGCTGTGATGACTATGACAACGAGCTCAGCTGATCGCATAGATGTGGATCTTGAAGAATCTCAATCATCGTGTCACGGACAGCGTCCCAAAAGCTCTGAAATCACTGATAAAAAAGCCTCTGTACAACCTCCTCGACAAGTGCATCGCCCACATCTGGATCATCGAGGCCTAAGAGGAGAACGTCGAAGACTAGTGAGTTGCTGGAGGGTTGATGCTATGCTTAAACCCTATGACTCGACTCCTAATAACCCCTCCGATGGCCCTAAGCCATCCCTTGAGATCAAGAAAGGGCTGAGAGGATGGGTCCTCACCGTGCCATGCTACGACATACTCCACATAATCCACCAACACAATTTAGAAATTCATTAGTGCTATTATACATATTAGTACATATAAAAACTTAATAAATAATATTTTATTTTATCGCGATCTGTTTGGACCTAGAATCTAAGTAATCATCAATTCTCCTAGACTGGTGTGTGGCTTCCTACAACTGCAGCTGCTATGGTACATGTCCCAGCTATCATGTTTACAATAAATAAAAAAATTAAGTTAATAAAAACTAACATATGATCGACTAAATATGAGATTAATATAAGTTTAGAATTTTTACCAATCTATCTACAATGACATATGTGCCAACAGAGCCGTCGATGTGCTCGATTAGATTCTTCTGGACGGCCCATCTATCGGGCCCTCTGTCATCTATTAGTATACTCTCACTGCTCCATCGATCACAAAGGGCCTCCCAAACATCCTCCTGCATCCAGTGATCCATGAAAGACTTCCAGTTCGATATGATGATTCGAAATTGGAGAACTCAATGGCAGACTGTCTGAGGTGGTATAGCCCATCATGGAGCTGATGTATAGCAACCTCCTCGAAGGTTCGAAGCTAGCCTCCTTATCTTGAGAAGTCTCGAATTGGTAGTGTTGGTGCAAAAATCCGTCTGCGCCGGAGAAGCTGGAGTCGAGGGAGTCACGATCGCCGCCGGGACCTGCAAAAGAAGTCTAAACCGGAGGTGGGGTTGCTCCGGCAAGATCCTCCGACACTCAAGTCAGTTCTCTGCCTCAACAAGAATGGAGTGCTCGAATGGAAATTTTAGCAAAATTTCTAGGTAAAAATGAGAGCTTAGAGAATAACGTATCTGGAGTCCCCCTTTTTATAGGCGGAGGGTGTAACAGACTGATAGCGACGTTCGTAACCATCTGGTAGTGGGCCGTCCATAGTCAGGAGAAATTTATTGCGAAGGATAGTGGAGCGGAATCGTGGCTATCACCGTAGCTCGCCACGTGAAATCAGTTGTGGGGAGTGGAGCGGCGTCCGTTGTCGTGACTCGTCAAGGAGTGGTGGAATCGCACCGGATTCGCTGCAGGGGGTGGAGCAGAATCACGGCCGTTAGTACGGCTTGCCAGGAAGCAATGGAGCTGCATAGGGTCCGCCGCAGGGAGTGAAGCAGTGTTATCTGTTACGGTGGCCAGCAGTTAGAGTTGTGGATGGAGCCTGGCTCCTGTAGGAGTCCGGGCGGAGTCTTTCTTGCGGTTGGAGTTGGGGAAGCCCGGCTCCCGTAGGAGTCCGGTCGGCACTTACCAGCAGTTGGAGTTGTGGATGGAGCCCGGCTCCCGTAGGAGTCCGAACGGAGTCTGCCTGCAGTTGAAGTTGGTGACAGAGCCCAGCTCCCGTAGGAGTCCGGGTGGAGTCTGCTTGCAGTTGAAGTTATGGGCGGAGTCCGGCTCCCGTAGGAGTCCGGACGAGGTCTTCCTGCAGCCGGAGTCGGGGACGAGGCTCGGCTCCCGTAGGGGTTCGGGCGGAGTCTTCCTGCAATTAAAGTCAGGGGCGAAGTTCGGCTCCCGTAGGAGTTCGGACGAAGCTTACCAGTGGTTGAAGTTGGCGACGGAGCCCGACCCCCGTAGGAGTCCGAGCGGAGTCTGCCTGCAGTTGAAGTTGGTGATGAAGCCCAGCTCCCGTAGGAGTCCGAGCGGAGTCTGCTTGCAGTTGAAGTTATGGGCGGAGTCCGGCTCCCGTAGGAGTCCGGACGAGGTCTGCCTGCAGCCGGAGTCAGGGACGAGGCTCGGCTCCCGTAGGGGTCCAGGTGGAGTCTTCCTGCAATTAAAGTCAGGGGCGAAGTTCGGCTCCCGTAGGAGTCCGGACGAAGCTTACCAGTGGTTGAAGTTGGCGACGGAGCCCGGCCCCCGTAGGAGTCCGGGCGGAGTCTGCCTGCAGTTGAAGTTGGGGACGGAGCCCGGCTCCCGTAGGAGTCCGGACGGAGTCTGCTTGCGGTCGGAGTTGGAGGAGACTCACGAGGGTTAGTCCCGTTGGGAACTTCGGCTGAGGGTATTTTATACCCAACACCAGTCCCCCTACTTTCGAGTTCGAATTTTGAACGAAGAAAGTACAGAAAGATTGTCGCAGCCAAAGTTCTCCCCTTGACGTCCGCGCGCGACCGTCCTCAGATGTGCTGGCATTTAATGCGCGCATGCTGGAGCCTTTTTTCGATTAGGGCAACCCGAAGAGTCTTTTCGGAACTCCCACCGGGACGTGATCCCAAGCGTCGTGCCATGAAAGTTTGCGAACGGTCAACTCCAGGTCGCGGTGAGTGGGACATGTGGTGGGCATTGGTTGGCCTAGGGGCACCTGCCACCATAATTGCGCCAGGCTCCGTTGCCTATTTAAACCCCCCACCCTTCCTCCAGGGGCCCTACTTCGCCTAAAGGATGACATCTTTCTTTCGCCTGAGAGCTTAGCCACTCAGCTACTCCATCGGTGCCCCTTCCGACTCCGAGCGTCCTCCACGTTGGTCTTTGCCGTCTCTCTGCCGTCTCCAGCCCCCCGATTCCTCTCTAAGGGGTTCCCCCGCCAGGGCCTCCGCCCCGGAGGCCAATCTCAAGAGGATGCCATGGACTTGGAAGAGCGTAAGGAGGAGAACAACAGTCTGCAAGTTCTCCGATTGTCGAGCTGCCGCTGAGGGTTCCTGTCGCTTTAAAGGGGGCTCGAGGGAGAATTCCCTCAACAATAGGGGTTTAATAACGGGGACAACCGATGAAGGCGTTCTGCCTGAGAATTTCAGAGTAGCAGGACGGGGTGACACTGGTCAAGAGGGCAGAGCTGTCGTCACAAGCTGTGACGGGATCCTTGATGTCGTCGGGGCCGAGGGACCAGAAGTGGTCGGCACCGATGGTGGGGCAGTGAAACTTGTTGTGGGGACGGTGGAAGTAGCGCATGCCGACCTTGCCGGAACACTTAGGACGGTGGTTGTCATGGAGCATTCGGTGATGGCGCATATCTCTGGTGCCATTGCTGCCTCCGGGGTAACTCCTGTTCTTCTTGAAACAGGTCATCGTCGTCGCTGCCATTGCCCCTACTGCCCCCTGAAATCTATCCCATCCTTTTCCCCCTAGGGTTGGGATTTCAGAGGTGGAGCGGAACAAGGCGGGGGCGAGAGCCGATAGGCTTGTCACACGCACTGGAAAATATGGCTGGGAGGGACCGAAACGGGAAGAGAAGTTTGCAGCTTGAAGTGGCCTCCGGTATATCCCTTCAGAGCCGTGTTCTCGAGTCTTGTAATAATGTATTCTTTTCTGGCCCTCCGGGTCTTGTAACGTACATCTTGTTAGTCAAAAAATGAGAAGGTAATTTTGTTACCTCGTCTGTACTTTGCATCGAATCGTTGTCTGCCGAACTTTTTCCTTTACCGTTGTTATTGTTGTATTCCCTTCTCCTCTCTCTTTTCTTTTCTTTTTTTTTTTTTTTGGTGAGGCTGCGGGAGTTCGGCTCCCGCAGGTGAAGTCGGGGCGAGGTCTGGCTCCCGTGGGAGTCCGAACGGTGTCTACCTGCAATTGAAGTCAGGCAAAATTCAGCTCCCGTGGGAGTTCGGGCGGAGCTTACCAGCGTTCGAAGTCGAGGATGAAGCTCGGCTCCCGTAGGAGTCCGGAAGAAGTTTGCCTACAGCCGAAGTTGGAGGAGAAGTTCGGCTCCCGTAAGAGCCCGGACGGAGCTTGCCTGCAGTTGAGGTCGAAGATGGAGTTCGGTTCTCGTAGGAGTCCGGACGGAGCCTTCTTATGATCAGAGTCGAGGGCGAAGTCCGGCTCCTGCAGGAGTCCGGACGGAGTTTTATCATGAAGGGGCCGCTGGGGAAGGTCCCCTTTTTTCTCATCTGGTCTTGAATGACCAGATCTTAATTGATGTTGGGGCGATGTTCTTTCTCTATTTCTGTCGTAACAAGGTTCAGCTCTGGTTAGGGCGAGGTTCGCCTCTTGTCCCTAACAGGACTGTGGGGGCGCATATGGGCATTGCAGGGCCTCTCCCCCCATTCGGTCTAAAGAGAACCGGGCCTTCGACTTTGCTCAAGTTAGGGCGAGGTTCTCCTCCTGTCCCTAATAGGACTGTGGAGGCGCATATGGGCGTTGCAGGGCCTCTCCCCCCATCCAGTCTAAAGGAAACCGGGCATTCGACTTTGCTCAAGTTAGGGCGAGGTTCTCCTCCTGTCCCTAACAGGGCTGTAGGGGCGCGTTCTCCTCCTGTCCCTAACAGGGCTGTAGGGGCGCATATGGGCGTTACAGGGCCTCTCCCCCCATCCGATCTAAAGGGAACCGGGCCTTCGACTTTGCTCAAGTTAGGGCGAGGTTCTCCTCTTGTCCCTAACAGGGCTGTGGGGGCGCATATGGGCGTTGCAGGGCCTCTCCCCCCATCCGGTCTAAAAGGAACCGGGCCTTCGACTTTACCGAAATGGGGTTCCCCTGTCACTTCTGATACAATTTGTTTGGATTGTCCTGTAGATGTAGGATAGTGCCCAAGACATGTAGATATACAACTTTTAATTAAAATGAAGTTATTGGTAGTACATCCGTAAGTTCTTCGAGCTCCATGGTCGTGGGAGGTCGGCTCCTCCGAGCTCCTTAAGATAATAAGTTTCGGACCGGACTACTTCTTTGACCTCATACGGGCCTTCCCAGTTTGGGGCGAGCTTCCCTCGATCCTGAGGTTGTGAGACAGCGGCTCGTCGAAGCACTAGATCTCCTGCTCTAAAGACTTTGTTCCTGACTCGAGAGTTGTAATAGCGAGCGACTTTCTGTCTGTAGGCTGTCATTCGAACCTGAGCTATCTCCCGCCTTTTCTCCAGCAGGTCGAGGTTGGCTTTAAGACCTTGCGAATTTGGATGTTCGTCGAATGCTACAACTCGTGCCGATGGGAGTTTAAGCTCGATTGGGATGACGGCCTCCGTACCGAAGGCTAAAGCAAAGGGGGTCTCCCTTGTGGGCAGCCTCTGGGTAGTTCGATATGCCCACAACACATGATAAAGTTCGTCCGCCCAAGTTTCCTTCGCTTTCTCGAGCCTTGTCTTAATCCCCTGCAGAAGGGTTCTGTTAGTTACCTCAGCTTCGCCGTTCGCCTGAGGATGGGCTACTGATATGAAGTTGTGGGAGATGTTCAGATCTTCACAGAATCCGGCGAATTTCGCTCCCGCGAATTGCCGTCCATTATCAGTGATTAGGGCCCTAGGCAGACCGAATCTGCACACGATTGACTTTCAGACGAAATCTTGCACTTTTGCTTCTGTGATTTTTGCTAGTGGTTCGGCTTCAACCCATTTGGTGAAGTAGTCGATCGCTACAAGGAGGAACTTCCTCTGCCCAGATGCTATGGGAAAGGGACCAAGGATGTCCATCCCCCACTGCGCAAAAGGCCATGGGGCACTCAAGGGGGTGAGCTCGATGGCGGGCTGTCTCTGGATGTTGGCATATCTCTGGCATCGATCGTACTTTCTGACATATTCAATCGAATTATGATGCATTGTCGGTCAGTAATATCCTTGGCAGAGCAACTTGTGGGATAAAGATCTAGTCCCCAGATGGTTTCCACAGATTCCTTCATGCACTTCCCACAAAGCGTAGTCGGCTTCCGAAGGCCGGAGATATTTTAAGAGGGGCAAAGAGTATGATCTCTTGTACAATTTGCCTTCATAGAGGATGTATCAGGAGGCTTGGTTTCGGAGCTTCCGAGCTTCTTTCGCATCCTGGGGGAGAACTCCGTCTCTGAGAAATGTTATCAGTGGGTCGATCCAGCTGGGCTCGCGGTCAATTTCCATAACAGGTCGTGATTCTTCCATATTCGGATACTTAAGTACTTCAAAGAGAACACCTTTGGGTAATTCGATCGGAGCCAGCGTTGCCAGCTTGGAGAGAAGGTCGGCCCTGGTATTTTTCAACCTCGGAATCTGCCTGATGTCAAAGCTGCCGAAGGCGGGGACGAGCTCTTTTACCTTTTTCAGATATTTAGCCATGCTGTCCTCCCGCACCTCGTAGTTTTTGTTGACTTGTCCCACTATTAACTGAGAGTCACTGTGGACCCAGAGCCGATCTATTTCCAGCTCTTTGGCGATCCTCAGTCCTGCGATCAGAGCTTCATATTCCGCTCCGTTGTTTATTGCGGGGAACTCGAAGCGCAGAGCGTACTCTGCGATAATTCCCTCCGGACTGATCAAGGTCAGGCCCGCACCTGCACCTGACATGTTGGAAGAACCGTCCACGTAGAGGGCCCAAAAGCAATCAGAGGGATCTGCTTTTTCTTTGGGGGAGTTCGGCCGGGGTTTCAGGTTGTCAATTTCGCCCTGTTCAGGTTCGGCCTCCTCCGGGATAGTACACTCCACTATGAAATCCGCCAATATCTGGGCCTTCACTACTGGCTTGGGTCGATAGTTGATGTTGAATTCTGTGAGCTCGATCGTCCATTTTACTGTTCTCTCGGAGGCATCCGCTCGGTGTAGAATCGCCTTGATCGGTTGGTCAGTGAGCAGTGTTATGGTGTGCCCTTGAAAGTAGGGTCGGAGCTTCCGGGCTGCAATCAACAGGGCGTAAGTCAGTTTTTCTAATTTGGTATACCTGGTCTCGGCGTCTCTTAGCATGCGACTGACGTAGTAGATTGGCCGTTGGACTTTTGCTTCTTCTTTGACAAGGACTGACGCGAGAGCCATAGGAGAGACCGCCAGGTATAAAAATAGTTCCTCTCCAGGCTCCGGCCTTGCCAGCAACGGGGGTGAGCCGAGGTAGCTCCTCAGTTCTTCGAACGTCCGTTGGCACTCAGAGGTCCAACATAAGTTCTTCGACTGCTTGAGGATTTGAAAGAAGGGTAGGCACCATTCGGCCGACCTTATGACAAAGCGATTCTGGGCTGCTACCCTCCTTGTAAGGCGCTGAACCTCCTTTATCGACTTTGGGGCGGCCATCTCCTGGATGGCGCGAATTTTTTCTGGATTGGCCTCAATCCCGTGCCCCGACACCATGAAGCCCAGAAACTTTTCCGAGGCTACTCCGAAAGCGCATTTAGTCGGGTTCAACTTCATTTTATATTTCTGGAGAACGTCGAAGGTCTCCTCGAGGTCGGCGACGTGATCCATAGAAGATCTGCTTTTTATGAGCATATCGTCCACGTAGACCTCCATGTTGCGGCTGATATGCTCCTTGAAGATTTTGTTCACCAATCGTTGGTAGGTTGCGCCTGCATTTTTGAGGTCGAAAGGTATGACCCTCTTCGGTTATCGCCTTCTGCCTCTCTGGTGCATGACCTCGAATTTTCTCTTTCGTCGGTCGATGCTTTGGATCGACGGCCAGACGGTGCTCCATGACTTCCGCGTCAATCTCCGACATGTCTGCTGGAACCCAAGCGAAAACGTCCGCATTCTTTCGTAGAAAATCGATGAGACGCGTCTGCACCTCCTCCCCCAGGTTGGAGCCGATCATCGCCACATGCTCCGCGTTCCCGTCGTTCAGAGGGATCGGCACCAGATCTTCGATTGGGCCACCCCTCTCTTCAGTGAGGTCATCGCGGACATCCAACCCGTCAACTGGATAGGGATCGGACTGATCGCTTCTTTGCAAGGCTATGTTGTAGCAATGTCTGGCCAGGGCTTGGTCTCTTCGGACCTCTCCGATCCCCTGGCTGGTGGAGAATTTCAACTTCAAATGGTAGGTTGATATGATGGCTCGGAGAGCATTGAGGTCGGGTCGGCCGAGGATTGCATTGTAGGCCGACGGCGCCTTCACCACCAGAAAATTCACCAGAGCCCTGGATTGCTTTGGATATCGACCCACGGCCACAGTCAAAGCTATGATTCCCTTCGTAGGAACAGCGTCACCAGTAAATCCTTCCAGAGGTGTGCTAATCGGCCTCAAATGGCCGTCAAGGACGGACATTCTTGAAAAAGCGTCGTAGAACAAAATGTCGGCCGAACTTTTATTGTCGACAAGGACGCGGCGGACGTCGTAATTTGCTATATTCAAGGAAACTACAACCGCGTCGTTGTGAGGGAATTGAACTCCCTGAGCGTCTTCTTCGGTAAAGGTTATGGGCTCCTCGATCTTTTGTCGCTTGGGGGGTACGGCCAGTGCGTCGATTGCTTCTTGCCGGGATCCTCCTGAGATGGTGTTGGCGAAATCCGTCGGAGGCTGATCGTCCGACCGCTCCATGCCGGCGACCATTGCCGGAGGATGTGGGGCCTGGGAAACCAGAGGCGAGATCGGGGCCTGAGACATGGCTGCGTGGGCCGTGGGTCGCCGCGTGGACGTTTCATGAGAAGACATTGGGCGCGGACCCAGTGGGAGGAAGGAGGAGCGGATGTCGGAGAAGATAACCAGAGGCGGTTCCGTTGAGCGCTCCTTTAAGAACAAGGGTACCACGAAGGTTCAGAAGCTCCTTCCTCTAGCGCCAATCCTGTTGGTGCAAAAATCCGTCTGCACCGGAGAAGCTGGAGTCGAGGGAGTCGCGGTCGCCGTCGGGACCTGCAAAAGAAATCTAAACTGGAGGTGGGGTTGCTCCGGCAAGATCCTCCGACGCTCAAGTCAGTTCTCTGCCTCAACAAGAATGGAGTGCTCGAACGAAAATTTTAGCAGAGTTTCTAGGTAAAAATGAGAGCTTAGAGAATAACGTATCTGGGGTCCCCCTTTTTATTGGCGGAGGGTGCAACAGTCTGATAGCGACGTTCGTAACCATCTGGTAGTGGGCCACCCATAGTCAGGAGGAATTTATTGCGAAGGGTAGTGGAGTGGAATCGTGGCTATCGTCGTAGCTCGCCACGTGGAATCAGTTGCGGGGAGTGGAGCGACGTCCGTTGTCGTGACTCGTCAGGGAGTGGTGGAATCGCACCAGATCCGCTGCAGGGGGTGGAGCAGAATCGCGGCCGTTAGTACGGCCTGCCAGGAAGTAATGGAGCTGCATAGGGTCCGCCGCAGGGAGTGGAGCAGTGTTATCTGTTACGGTGGCCAGCAGTTGGAGTTGTGGACGGAGCCCGGCTCCTGTAGGAGTCCGGGCGGAGTCTTCCTTGCGGTTGGAGTTGGGGACGGAGCCCGACTCCCGTAGGAGTCCGGTCGGTGCTTACCAGCAGTTGGAGTTGTGGACGGAGTCCGGCTCCCGTAGGAGTCCGGACGGAGTCTGCCTGTAGTTGAAGTTGGTGACGGAGCCCAGCTCCCGTAGGAGTCCGGGCAGAGTCTGCTTGCAGTTGAAGTTGTGGGCGGAGTCCGGCTCCCGTAGGAGTCCGGACGAGGTCTGCCTGCAGCCGGAGTCGGGGACGAGGCTCGGCTCCTATAGGGGTCCGAGCGGAGTCTTCCTGCAATTAAAGTCAGGGGCGAAGTTCGGCTCCCGTAGGAGTCCGGACGAAGCTTACCAGTGGTTGAAGTTGGCGACGGAGCCCGACCCCCGTAGGAGTCCGGGCGGAGTCTGCCTGCAGTTGAAGTTGGTGACGGAGCCCAGCTCCCGTAGGAGTCCGGGCGGAGTCTGCTTGCAGTTGAAGTTGTGGGCGGAGTCCGGCTCCCGTAGGGGTCCGGGCGGAGTCTTCCTGTAATTAAAATCAGGGGCAAAGTTCGGCTCCCGTAGGAGTCCGGACGAAGCTTACCAGTGGTTGAAGTTGGCGACGGAGCCCGGCCCCCGTAGGAGTCCGGGCGGAGTCTGCCTGCAGTTGAAGTTGGGGACGGAGCCCGACTCCCGTAGGAGTCTGGGCGGAGTCTGCTTGCGGTCGGAGTTAGAGGAGACTCGCGAGGGTTAGTCCCGTTGGGAACTTCGGCTGAGTGTATTTTATACCCAACAGGTAGTATGACTACAAATAAAGGATGGTATGTGTCATATAAATAGAATATAAACGTACCGTGAATTTAAAAATTAAACATCTTTAACTTACCAGGAATATCTCCCATGCAGCATCATGAGCCCTCGATGGCCAACTTGAGAACTTGTTCACCGACCCTGACATCAATCATCGGATGATCTCGATAATGACATGAGACACCCCAGGCTCCCTAAATATTCTTAAAATTGATTTTGAACAATAAATGTTGATTCTAAAATGATAAATTTTTTAAAAAATATTGCTCGAAGATTTAGTATTTACGTCCGGCTTTGAATATGCACTACTTCTCTATCTTCTGGTCGAGTCAGAGGTGCTGCGAGTCGGACGAGTCCTTTACCATGGCGCTGAGGCTCAAAGCTAGCCGTTGCTCTATGTGACTATAGGGTCAATGGTGACCCCACATCATCAGAACCTGAGAGTAGCAAAAGATCATAAAGAATATTATATCATATAGTAAAAAGTAAAATAACATAATGGAAAATTTCTAGTGTTAGATTTTATCCCATGATGCGGGTGTTGCAGAACCATATGAGCTACCTGCACAAGAGCTCTCTCCTCGATTAGCACAGCTTCATCTTCTAGGAGCACTCATCCTGTAATCTCTGAAAATAAAAATAAATAGATTCACGAAATAATTATACAAATATAGCAAGCAATATAATAATTGAAATAATGCAAGATAAGTATGAAAAGTAACTAAAATAATTGAAATTATTCAAAAACAGCTCCATCTACCCTGGACAGACTCCTGCTACATGCCAGTCTTCTTCAGCATGCCAAAGTTGACTCCTTTATCTTTGGATTGACTCCTTCCTTTCTGGAGTTAACAACTTATCTTTCTCTTCAGATGTTTGGTACTCTTCAAATTCTTCTTCCGATTCCTTCTCTTTTTTCTCTTCTTCATCTTCTTGGATAGGTGCTCCTTAAAAATAAACTCAGTATAATCTACCTCCTCATATTGACCATCATGTAGGAGAATTTCTGGAGCATCTAACTTTGCATCTATTAAATACTGATAAACTCCTAATGTTTCATTCTCTTGAAGATATTTTGGTAAGTAGGGCTCTTCTTCTTCTTCGAGCTCGTAATAGACGGCTCGAGATTTAACTTTACAACATCCCATCAATCATTCCTTCCTCTTAACCTTAATGGAAAAGTAGTACAATACACTTGAACAGCTTGTTGAGCTAGCACAAAGAGATCGTTAACATAAGCTTTTGATCCATATTTGATTTCAATAAGTCTGTGCCATGAATTAACCTTCATACAATTGTCGGTATCAAACTATCGATACTTAAATAGAATGATACTATTACCAGTAAGGTAGGTCAACTTGATTACACTTTCGACAGCATCTCCCCTTAGTTCTTCCCTATATAGCATAAGACGTGTAAGGAAAGCTAAAGAAAAATACTATTCGAAATTTTTTTCAAACCTTCACCATATCGTTTGATTACCGTAATAATCTATAAAATTAATTGTATTTTCTAAACTATCCATATTGGATAATCAATTGATCAAGATACATAATTCTTCCATTCGTACGAAAATATATAAATATACGGATGTCGTAGATTATGTACATTGATCAAAAGATGGATCTATGATTATATGCAATGTAATATTTTTAAAATTTTTAAATTAGTGAGTTTCAAAGTACATAACATCATTACAGACAGGATGGTCGGGACATGCGTCCCGTGCATGTGGACTTGGGGTGTGCCAGACGACTAAGCCATGCGAGTACACCAGCATAGCATCCAGACAAATCCCACCCTAGAGGTTTAAAATATCGAGCATCATTGCAAATAGGACTGAAAACAGACTAGGCTGGGCCAAGCCGCACCCTCCTTGAGTTCGATCCGAAAATTTTTTCCTCTTTGAGTACAGTCTAAATTTTTTTTGTAGACTTTGAATTGGGCCTAGGGCCTAGAGTCCAATTGTTAAGCTGTTCTAACCATCATCAAAGTAGATGAGCAGATCAGAGCCGATCTGACAGTGGTCCGACCTCGAATCCCTATCGCCGAAGGAAGTAGGGCTACTCTCATCGGAGAGCTTCTCGGAGTGGTCCCACTCTCAAGAATAATATTAATTTAATAATATTATAATGTTATTAATTTTAATATTATTAATAATATTAATTAATTTAAATATTATTAATTTAAATATTATTAATATTTAAATTAATAATATTTAAATTCAAATATTATTAATTTAAAATAATTAGATAAATCTAATTTTAAATATTTAAAATTTAAAAAAAGATGGAACGAAGTGTGGCGACGGCGATGAAGCCGTCACCGTCGCTAATACTCACCAGGCAGTGCACAGTCTGATGGTGGTGCTAGTCTATCGATGCGGTGCTTCAACAGTTGGGCACTCCAAAGGAGGGAGGTGGGGGCACGGGTCCAACGGTACGTGCTTCAACGACACGACGAGGGAAGAAGGGGGGAGGCGGGAGAAGGAGGAGGTGGGGCACAGTCGATCCAATAAGAGGAAGGGTGATTCGGTGAGGCACAATGGCGGAGAAGGAAGAAGGAGGTTAGGAAGAAGAGGGGAGGTCGAGGCAGTTAGTTGCTGGCTCCGAGAGGCAGTCGACAGCATTGGGGAAGAAAGGGGTCTCGAAAATCGTCGATCCAAAGTGGGGACGTGGATCCAAGGCGAGAATGGCGACGCGAGGCAAGGGGAAGAGATCGAGGGCTCTGGCAGCGTGGTTGGGGAGAACGACGACCAGAAAAAGAGCAGAAAGGGGAGTTGGCATGGGAGAAAGGGGAGTAGCGGGGGTCCTGTGACCCAGTCGGGGACCTAGAGGATTTTAGGGCTCGTTATTAGCGACTGCTAAATTGCATCACTAAAGCCATCACTAATAATCATTTTAAATTATTAGCGATAGATAGCCATCGCTAATAATAGAAATTATCGTGCTAATAACTTTTTATACTTATTGTGATGGATCCTATTCTCGTCGTAATAAGTTGACAATAAATGCTCATATTAACGACGACTACTTACCATCACTAATAGCTATCGCTAATAAGCTATTTTCTTGTAGTAAATTTTTATTTAGAAAGTTAAGAGCAGCTAGATAGATTTTTTAGTTAGCTTAGACATCCCTAGCTTTGTAAGGAGGCCTAAAGTCTATAAATGTCCTCTCTTCTACTTAGTTTTGATCATTGACAAAATTAATAAAGCTTCTCTTTTACTAAGTACACTTTGCTATTCTCTTTCGGCATTGTGGATTCTATATGACTTTGGTGGATTCTAGAGAATGAAAATATGGGTAGTTGTTGGAGACTTTACTCATGGAGGATCTCAAATGCATCAATTGATGGAGTCATTAGCAATAATGAGGCCCTCCTGGCAAGCAAGAAGCTACTAATTATCCTTAACCTTAAGCTTCATTATGCATCTAGATTCCTTTGCCTTTTAATTTTCAAAATTTTAGGCATACTTTCAAATCATGCTCAATTTGATACCTCCTTTCAAATAATGCTCTTTGTAGAGAATTTACAATTGGGATGAGATAAGGGTGAAATTGGACATTATATACTTCCATATCACACCTAAGGGGCATTCAATATGGGGTGATCATTCTAAAATCAAAGTTGATGTGAGTAAAGATGATGAGATCATTGTGTTTATTTATATCAAAATGATCCCATATGACAGTGATCCTAAGTCATCCTCACTCCTCAAACCACCATCCAACCCAATGATAGAATATCAGTCCTTGAGGTCGGAAATCTTGGATTGAAATTTGAGGATAAAAACATCCCTCACTCTAATGAAAAAACCTATATATCAATATACAATTAATATAGTTTATAAAAATATTATATATATGATATTATATATTGTATTGATTATATATATTATGTTAGAATATATTATGATTATTGTTATATTATTATTCAATGATAATTTTAAATTATAGATATATATTATTATCTTTATATTTATATAATAAAATTATTTAATATATTTTTTCTATTTACCTTATTTTTCTAATCCAATAAATATTAGTATTTAAAAGTAATATATTATAAGTATAAATAAAAATATCTATTCTATATAACAATCAATATATTTTTATAGGGTTTATAATTTATAGGACTGATAGATATATTCTTATGAAATATATTACTAAATAATCTATTGATATTTTATTATAATATATTTTATATGATTAACAAATATTTTTTAAAATATATCAAGAATAATTTTGATATTATATGATCAGTAATCTGGAATTCTCATGACATGTCAAACCAGTTATTTATGCATGCATGAGAATCTTTAATCATCATTAGAATATAGCATACCTAACGTGATAATCTTAGATCATCGGAGTCAACTTACCTCGGATAAGAATCACCAATGATCTAAGATCATCTTGATAATCTCATTTGGATCACTAAATGCCATCTAAAATATTTACATGAGAACGCTCCAACTCAGATAAGGAATCAAATTCATCGAGAAGAATTCGATGAATTCATGCTTCAGGTTCAACTCACAGAAATCCCAAACAAGTTACTTGGTTTTGCAATAGCCTTTGTCCAAAAATCACCTGAATCACAATCAATGCAATTCAAATCGAATTGAAAAGTTTAAAGGATTTTTAAAGGCTAAAACTAAGCATTAGAGCACATTAAGTAAAAAGGTTCAAGTGCTTTAGACTGACTTCTATGAAAGAAAGCGGATACTCCAAACTAACATATGTTTCAAGCACAGTTGGTCAGTGTTGCTTAATGATGTGTTAACCTCTAAAAAGCAAGTAGATTTCCCCAAGGAAAAAAATGCAATCACATTTTTTCAGAAAAAATTTAGGTTACCACTCATTAACGAGTGCTATTTGTTCGAAAAAAATAATTAAAAGACCATGGGCACCGACATAGATTTTCATATACTGTTTGTGCATGATGAAATGATTGACTTGATGTGGCCAACCTAAGATATGATGCAATGGACTATAGGAAGAAAACACACCAGTGCTGTTCTTTGAAGCTATCCCTCCACTCACTTCCAACAACATGCTCAAAATGATGTGCTATGTACATGGTTAGTTCATTATTTTAAAAGCAAATGGACAATGTTTTCATTCAAAAGGGAGTTACAAGGACAAAAGTCTCAAAGAGAGACTATCTAGCACTGACTCAAAGATCCAGAAGGCAATTACAATAGACACTAAAAAGAAATTTCAAGCAAAGTTTGCTATAGTTGCTATTTTTTTATTTTGATTTCAACTCTAAATCCTTTGATGCAACACAGAAAAGCCTTTGTCTTAAGAATCATGTCCAATACCAAAGGACTAGTACCAAAGTATCATGTATGAACTTTGGGAAGCCTAAATTTGATGGCCAGGCATGGCCATGTAAAGACATTTGACTCTTAATTGTCCATGGAGCACAAACTCTTGTAGTGATAGGATGAGCCATAGGAATAACATCTTCAAAAGTTCATTAAACATAGCATAAAAGGAATATTGGTATGAATCCGACTAACTTTCCAATGCTCAAGCTAACTAGTCCTGCACATGTCGTTATTTATCATTCATTCCAATTCAGCTCCTGCACTGTTGAGATGTTTTGATAGGCCCATGATCGTGTTTGTTTTTGATGTCAAATAGTGGAATTGTCTAAGTTGATAGGCAACTTGGACTCCATGTGTGTGTGTAGAGAAATTATTGGCTAGAATCATTCTACCATATATACCTAGGATTATCCAATAAAAGATCAACATATCAGCCAAAAAAAGCAAACTTTTTTCTATTGTTACATGTATAGAAAGATTGATTCAATTTGTTACACCATGGTATCACTATAATAACAAACTGTCGCTATACTGCTGACATGTGTCAGCAATATGGAGAAGCTAGATAGTTACCAATTAAAAAAAGCACTCAAAATTTTATATATGTGCATGTTATATAGCAAAAGTCCTTTAGTATTTTTGTTCGTTGAAAGGTGGAGGCAAGCATAGGCATATGTATCAATGTAATTGGAACTTAAATTCTTGGAGGAGAGTGAACAGTGGAGGCTAGAAATATCCTCTAACTATATAAGCGAACTCCACTTATAAAAAGAGACATAGATTTGACCAATGTATCGCAACTAGATAGCAACTCTAACAATTTTTTATCTTTTATTCTTGTTCTAGTTTATATATATCACTTGCCATATATTAAAGTGAATGTTAGGATTTAACGCCTCGAGATTCAGCCCATATTGAGTCCACAGTGAGGTTCGCGGCAAAAAATGGAGTCCAATGAGATCAAGATCATCCCAAACGGAGTTCGGATGGAGGAGATACGAGCTTTTGAAGTCGACACGAGATCCGAGGCGATGGAGGACCACCGGCGGCCGGCAGAGTGGCTGCGGCGTACGGCCCAGGCGGGGCCAACGTGCGGGACGTGCAATCCAGGCGCGTGGCTCAGGCGGACAGGCAGCCCAGCCCGTGCATGGACCCGCACGCGGGCGCAGCCCAAGCCCAGGCGCCTTGCCTGGGCCTGTATCCCGGTCCACCATGGACCGAGCGATCCACGGCTGGGCCTGTGGACCGTGTGGGCATTTTTCACACGTTTCTCGCGATCCACGATACTATTCCATAGATCGGAGCATGATCGGAGGGTGTGGATTGATCTGGTTCTCGATCCAACGGTCCAAGTCCTTATATAGGTTGATTAAGGAGTTTTAAACCTAATTTAATTGGGTTTAAGCCCTTTAAAAGACCTGTGAGGCGCAGAGAGAAACAGAGTGGTCTGGTTTTGCCGGAGGATGCATCGTACGGAGTCGTATGGTATAGAGAGAAGAAAGAGAGGCTGAAATGCTGAGAGAGAAGGAGCAGGAGGCTCCTGGACAGCGAACGCCGATCACTTCAGGGGTTCAAGAGGGTCTTCCAAGAGAGAGAGCTTTTGTGAGGAGAACTTCAGGTGAGAGAGAATTGGATGTACAAGGGTTGAGGATGAGGTCTCCTCTTGTAAAATTTCTTTTTCATAGTGAAGTTTGCATGCCCCATGGAGGCGAGCCCTTTTGTGGTTGATCCATGTATTTTGATTGTTTTGTTTTGTTTTTTCTTTCTTCCTACTGCATCACATGGTACTGAAAAGGTCTTGGGAGGTGGTGTTCTGGCCAGACATCCACCCAACAAGTGGTATCAGAGCAAAGCAATATAACGATGCAGATTGCAGCGATGGTGAGCAAGACTGAAGATGGAGAAGACAGAAAAAATCAAGATGGAGATCAACAAGTTTGATAGTAAGAGCAATTTCTCCTTATGGCAGGCAAGGGTGAAGGACGTGCTCATCCAACAGGGATTGATCGATGCTCTCTTATGCGATAAGAAGCCGACCACCATAGAGGTACGAGATTGGAAACGGCTACAGATGCAGACGATGAGCACCATCCACATGTACCTGATGGATAAGGTAGTGATCCATGTGCTGAGCGAGACTTCTCCGACGGTGCTGTAGTCGAAACTCGAAGAGTTGTACATGGCGAAGTCTCTCACCAATACTTTTTTTCTTTGGAGACAGTTCTACCAACTGCAGATGATTGAAGAACAGAGCGTGCAGGAGCATCTCAGCCACTTCCAAAAGATCCTCACCGACCTCCTCAGCGTTGGTGAGAATGTTGAGGAGAAGATCAAGATGCTGGTTTTGCTAGCGTCGCTTCCCCCTTCATATGAGTCCTTGATGACCGCTCTTCTAGTGGGGAAGAGCACTATCAAGATGGATGAAGTCACCGCGGCAATACTCCAGAACGAGACTCTCAGGAGGGAGAACCTGGCTTTGAGCTCAGGTGGCGGTAGCTTAGCTTTGGTAGCTTCTGGAGGAGCAGGAGGCGGTAGATGGAGCGACGGGAGATCGCAACGAGGGCAGTCCAAGTCCAAGAGAGACTTGAGCAAAATTAGATGTTACTGATGTAAGGAGTTGGGGCATCTAGCCAGAGATTGCCCTCAACTCAAAAATCGGACGGTGGCTGCTGTAGCGACGGCCGGCAGCGATTCAGATGGAGATGTCCTAGAGATACCTGACGAGGTATCTACTTCTTCTCAACAATGGATATTAGATTCTGCATGCCCCTATCATGTATATTGCCGAGAGGAGTAGTTTGACTCCTTGGAGAACAGTGAGGGTACTGTATATTTGCCGGATGGATCAAGCTATGCGATCAGAGGTATTGGGACGATCAACTGGAGGACACATGACGGTGCAGTGACGAGATTGGGAGAGGTCCGATACATATCCAATTTCAGGTGGAATCTTATCTCACTTAGCAGACTGGATTCGAGAGGTTACAGGCCGGTAGCTGGTGGAGGAATCCTGAGGGTGCTACGCGGTGATAAGATTGTGCTGGAGGGGAAGAAGGGGAGCATAAGACATTATTGCCTGACAGGAAGTCCAGTGCGAGGTGGAGCTTCGAGAGCCAGGCGGAGCCTAGAACGAGGTGGAGCTCCAGGAGGTGGATCGGGCACGAGACAAGAGACCCGGGAGGACGAGAGGCGACGTCGCAAGGTGAGATTCCTATTGCCGCAGGACAATGCCCCGAGCAGGTCTCAGGTCAGGAAGAGCACAGCATACAATGGAGATGGGATCGAGCAGCCTGGCTCGACTCGCATGTTTGCCCATCCATGATCAGCAGGCAATTGCCCCAGGGCATGGGGGCAAGGAGATCCAGAAGCTCTCGGAGTTTGGAAGAGGCCGAATATCAAGTCGAAGTGGAGATTGTTAGGATTTGATGTCTCGAGATTCAGTTCACATTGAGCCCACAACGAGGTTTGTAATAAAAAATGGAGTCCAACGAGACCAAGATCACTCCAAACGGAGCTCGGATGGAGGAGATACGAGCTTTTGAAGTCGACACGAGACCCGAGGCGACGGAGGACCGCCGGCGGCCGACGGAGCGGTGGTGGCGCGATCGCAGGCGGCGGTGCGCGGCCCAGGCGGGGCCAACGTGCGGGATGCGCAACCCAGGTGCGTGGCCTAGGCGGGCGCGCGGCCTAGCCCGTGCACAGGCCCGCGTGCGAGCGTGGCCCAGGCCCGCGCGCGCGGGCTGGCCCAGGCCAGGCGCCTTGCCTAGGCCTGTACCCCGGTCCACCGTGGACCGGACGGTCCACGGTTGGGCCTGTAGACCGCGTGGGCATTTCTCACATGTTTCTCGCAGTTCACGGCACTATTCCATAGACCGAAGTGCGATCGGAGGGCGTGGGTTGATCTGGTTCTCGATCCAACGGTCCAAGTCCTTATATGGGTTGATTAAGGAGTCTTAAACCGAATCTAATTGGGTTTAAGCCCTTTAAAAGGGCCTGTGAGGTGCAGAGGGAAACAGAGTGGTCTGATTTTGCCGGAGGATGCGCTGTACGGAGCCGTACGGAACCCGAGAGAAGAAAGAGAGGCTGAAGCGCTAAGAGAGAAGGAGCAGGAGGCTTCTGGACAGCGGACGCCAGTCACTTCAGGGATTCAAGGGGGTCTTCCAAGAGAGAGAGTTTTTGTGAAGAGAACTTCAGGTGAGAGAGAATTGGGTGTACAAGGGTTAAGGGTGAGGTCTCCTCTTGTAAAATTTCTTTTTCATAGTGAAGTTTGTATGTCCTGTGGAGACGAGCCCTTTTGTGGCTGATCCATGTATTTTGATTGTTTTGTTTTGTTTTTTCTTTCTTCCTGCTGTATCGCGTGGTACTGAAAAGGTCTTGGAAAGTAATGTCCTGATCAGACATCCATCTAACAGTAAATTTTATCAAAAAATAAATTTTCAAATTAGATATGTTGTTCAATTTTGCATGTCGCATATATTTTCATGCCCCCTGTCGATTTTGCACCCATATGTAAGTCGGGCAAGTATGGGCACTGTATTGGACCTTTACTATATTTTGCCATGCCATTCTCTCACCTAAGGAACAAATGAAGGAAATCATAAGCTATGTGGCGTTCACTGTACAGTACCATGTTCTATCTCTCTCTCCCCCTCTCCCACCAATACTTCTATCTGTACTCTTCCATCTCCCCAGTCTTGTCATCTCACCCACAACCGGCATCCACTATGCTCACATGTCTTGGCCATGCAAAGGACGGCATGGGGAAAGATCCCACAGCCCTGACCAACCTTGGCATTGCCGAGGAACCTACAAATAGTGAGTCGCCCCCATCTCAAAGGATGCAAAACATGACAATGTGATCGGAGGTTGTTCTCCAAGCCTCTCTCTCTCTCTCTGTCAGTCATTCCCTCAAACTGTCCCCATGATTGGTCTCTACAAACCTATGGTTGTATTGCAGATTTGGGCTATTTCTAGTGGTAAGAATGTGTATGTCATTGCTCTCAATTTGTTAATCAATCACCCCTATTTTATGCCTTTCTATCTTTGTATCTCATAGTTATTGTTCCTATTTATTTATCCACTCCACTCTTCCATCCATCCTCCAAGAAAATCCCTAATTTTAAGATCAGCTAAATGAACCATCATAGTACTCCATCTCCTGCCAATTCCACCAAATTAAACATTATCCCTCTCTCATTTACAATGTTTTGGACCATGGTTTAGAATTTTATGTGTCTATAGAATAAGCGATACACATTCTCAAAGTGCAAGAAACATGCAGATCATTAAGACACACACCTTTCTTGTCTGATATACATAGATTTTTTCATATTTATACATTCTTGAACTTATGGTTGGTACACGTTTGCTTTTTTGTTATTTCTTGATAAACATATTTCCAATAGGATAAACCATTCATAGAACTTGTTAGCATAGTTTTAGAAATCACATATAAATCCATAAAAATTTTCTTTATTAGTATGATCCTGTATCAATTTTTATTATTTTCTTTATATGGAGTTTGTATACTAGTATAAGTAACTCCTAGGATGTATCCAATGAAATTGATCAAATATAGATAATAAAGCCTTCTTTCTCCCTCTCTTGTTCTTTATTCTTCCATAAATACTTTAACATGGTATTAGAGCCATTGATTATCTAATATACCATCCTCGTCTCTTCCATCTTTGTTGTAGCTACTGTTGTCAATTTATCAATCTTTATTTTCTCGTAGATTCTTTGTTTTCCAATAGATCTATAGATTGTCTATTTTTTGATAGATTAAAACCTGAAGATCATTTGTTTTTGGATGAATATGCAGTTGTTCGTTATTATCTTTTTCTTCTCTTTGGGTGTTCTTCTATCTCTATCTTCTTCGACATTCAGTTTGAGGTCTTTTCTTTTTTTTGAGGTTTTTTTCTATCTCTAAGCATTCACCATCCAATTTGAGGTCTTTTTCTTTTTTCTATGGCATTTTAGTCTGCGAGGATCATCGATCTTCGACTGTCTTTTATTGGAGCATCAGTATTCTTTTTTGTAGTATTTTTATCTGTGAGGATTATCGACCTTCGATTACCTACACTTTAAGCTCCACTCTTGTCTCCTATGGTGTTTTTTATCCATAAGAATCATCGATCTTCTGCTGCTTTTTCTTTAAGTGCAACCTTCTTTTCTATGGCATTATTATGCATTATTGTTTATAAGAATCATCAACCTATGTCTGCCTTTACTTTGAGTGCCAATGTTCTCTTATATGATATTTTTATCTTTAAAGATCATCAACCTTCATCTACTTTCTCTTTGAGCATCACTCTTCTCTTTTATAATATTTTTATCTACAAAAAAAATAATAATTTTCTAACTCAAGTTAGCACCTATAGCACCACCTTGAGTTTGAGAAAAATGTTAGAATGATTTTAAGGATCACATATCAGCCTATAATATTTTTTTTATTAGCATGTTCCTGTATCAGTTTATATTATAATTCTTCTTATATAGAATCTACGTAATAATATAAATAATACTTAAGATGTATCGAATGAAATTGAAATAGAGATAATAAAATCTTCTTTCTTTCTCTCTCCCTTATTTTTTTTCTTCTTCCGCAAGTATTTTAATAGAACTCTACGCACGCTCTCGATATAGAGTGATATACATAATAAGGTTACACTTTGTTACACATTATAGATAATCATTGCACACCCTTTCTTTTACATGATACACAATTTCCCATCTATCTAATTAATATGCGCTTTTGCCATGGATGTAAAATTCATAATCTATAGGCACACACCATGTGGTAGTAATCAGGTGTAAATACTATGTTCAAGACACAAAGTTGTATAGCCTCTTGCCATTATTAAAATGCAGCCAGAGGCTAGAATGACAAGTACCGGCTCTCTGTCTGCCGAGGCTCTTTTAATTAGGAGTCCACTGAAGAAGAAGGTTTGTGAAGTAGTTGTCGTTGGAGGAAGAAGAAGTCCAAGGAGAAAAGATGCAGGCTCCACATAATCTGCGACAACAGAGTCAGTGGAGGCAAGCCAAGAGGAAAAGGTTTCAAGCACCATCAGCTTTGTTAACAATGCCGAAGCCAAGTTAAAGGCAGCACAAAAGAAATCTACAAAGAGGAAAGACCCGACAAGGAGCATGAGATGAGCAAGGCTGGGGAAAATAATGTTGATGCCCAGTTCTTCATGGGGAAGTTCAGAGTGTGCAAAAATTAATTGGGAATGTCGGCATGTATGGAGCTGTATAAAACAAATGAATTAAATTTGGCTTTATTTGTTTGGACTGGACTAGATATTGAGCATTGACCTTGTTAAAAAAAAAGAAATCTAATGATTAAAAAATTAATAATAAATCTCTGATCTATAGCACAAAGATAGGTAGAAGCGACATATGTCTAGATGCTTCATTGGTAGGATTGTAAAAATAAAATATCTTGTTATGAATTAAATTTTAAAATTTATGGATTTCCAATCTACATATTTTAAAATATAAGAATGTCATGCTGTGTATATGAAAGGCGGCACGCTAAGAGCCCAAATAAAGTTAACCATGCGAGAAAGGGAGGGAAGCGGATTTTCAAGAAAAACAATGGTTATGTGTTTGGAATGGGAGAAAAATTGAAGTTGAGCTTTGGGTTTCACGTGCGTCCTCAGAAGTCACATTACGCATAGAACTAGAAAAAAATTGTGTGAGAGAAATGTGTGCAAGTTGAAGACTTCGTTCTGCTACTAGAAGAGTAAGATTAGAATTTTGGAGAGGACCAAGATTTGCGGTATCGGACTCCACATCAATACTAATTTATTACTATATCGACAGACTCGATATGCCTCCGATACCATATATTATTATTGAATCATATATATATATATATATATATATATATATATATATATATATATATATATATATATATATATAAATATAATGATATTCTATGAAGAGATATTATGGTGTTGCCAACTCAGCTTCTTAGATGAATTTGATTGTGCCACGTGTACCTCAAAAAAGATGGATCGCATGGAGGGTTTCAAAGAAGGAGCGAGCCATATGTGGTTACAAAATCTTACGCATCGTCTAAGCTTCCCTATTCGATCACTCAAGCCTTCCATCTGATTGGGTTAAGAAGCTCTTGCTCCTTCACCACATTCTCTATGAAGACCGTGACAACACCATCAGATACATCCAACGACTGCCTCTCCCTTCCCCCTCCAGCCTCCATCTTCCTCCGATCCATTACCAATTTCAGCGGCGATTCTTTGCTCCGAGATCCAAGAATCCTCGCGCAAATTAATTACACCAAATTACGCGCAGAGCCGGTGCCAAAAAGCTCCCAAATGAAGCGATGGGGGTTGGTGGTGCTAGAGCCGGAGGAGGGGAGGAGAGGGGAGAGGAGTAAGGTTGGTGGCGTCGAAGCCGAGGGAGGAGAGGAGAGGGGATTTGGTGGTTGCACGGAGTCGGGTGCAACACGGATGGCGGTGGGGTGGGGCCGTGATGGGAGCGATGCGGACAACCACTGCTTGGGCCTCACGCAACGAGGGTGGAGGGTGGGGAGAAGGTAGCGGGAGGAAGGGATGGACCATTGTCATCCGAGTCAGCATCGGCATTGGAAAGCTCCCAAGTGAGGCGAGGAGGGTTGGTGGTGCTAAAGCTGGGGGAGGAAAGGGAAGGGGCTTTGGTGGCGACAAAGTCGGAGGAGGGAAGGGGGTTTGGTGGTCGTGCGGAGCCAGATGCGATGCGAATGGTGGGTGTAGCAATGACGGTGGGGCGGGCCCGCGGTAGGAGTGGGGCAGATGGTTGCGACCTGGACTCACGCGATGGGGGCGGGGGGTGGGGGGAAGCGGCGGGAGGAAGGGATGGGAAGGGAGAAAAGAAAAAAAAGAAAAAAATATTTGAGGAAGGAGGAAAAAGAAAAAAATATTATTATTTTATTATTAATAATAATTTAAATATTATTATTTTTTAAATAATATTAATTTTAAAATAATAATAAAAATATTAATTTTTAAAAATATATTATTTTAAAAAATAATATTTTTATTATTAATTTAAAAATACTATTTGTATAATAACATATTATTTTTAAAAAAAATTATTTCAAAAAAATTAATAATAAAATATTATTTTACAAAGATATTATTTAAATAATATTAATTTTAAAATAATAATACAAATATTATTTTTTTAAATATTATTTTAAAAAATAATATTTTTATTATTAATTTAAAAATACTATTTGTATGATAAAATATTATTTTTTAAAAATTTATTCTAAAAAATTAATAATAAAATATTATTTTAAAAAAAATTATTTCTAAAATAATAATAAAAATATTATTTTAAAATATTAAATTATTATTAATAATAATTTAAATAATAATAATAAATTATTGTTAATAATAAATATTATTTTATTAATAATAAAATATTATTATTATTGATTAATAATAAAATATTATTATTTGATTAATAATAAAAAAATATTTTAGTAATATTAATAAAATATTATTATTTTATTAATAATAATATATAAAGAGGGTAATGTGTAAGCAGAGGATCCACGAACTTTTCTATCTCTCCCAGCTTGGAGAAAAGGTTATGGTGGAGGAACCATGGGCGAACAAGAGACGAACAACGAAATCGAGCCCGTTTCTTGCTTGGAGGCTATTAAATGCAGGCTTTAAAATCAACATAATATCATTCTCTGTTTGTGGATAATTTATCAGATTTGATCTGATCCGATGGATCGATTCAGATCTTGAAACATATTACTTCAAAAAATAATAAAAATATTATTTTTTAAAATAATAAATTAGTATGTTATTATTTTTAAAATTAAAAAATAATAAATTAGCTTGTATGGTTATGGTATATGCTTAGATATACTTGATTTATCATTTGAGGGCTTGTGATGCACTTATGGGTTGTATGACTATAGAGTTGAAAATAGATTAGACATAGATTGGAGTATTGAAGTGTTGCCAACTCAGCTTCTCAAATAGATTGAAAGAATACCTCTTCAGTGCAACTAGTTAATACGATATAATCAATATATTTTATTTTTCTACATCCGGATTGCACGAATCTATGACTAGTTTGATATATATATGATAAACTTTAACCATATACATAGGGTCCTCCACATTGAAGTGTTTGATTTTTCTTGTTATAACATAATTATGATTTAGAGACAAAACTTTGATGGCTTTGAGATAGTATATTTTTATCATGATTTTTTTTATTAATTTTAATAGCCAAGATCATCTATAAATGAAATTTTCAGTTAGCATACTGATACGATAAACAAGACTTAGTTCAACATCTACTTCCAAAATATAAACGAGACCATCCTCTTCATAAATATAACTTAGTAATTTTAAAATATATACTTTAATTGAAGATATTTTTAAACATATAGATGATGACCTATAATATAAATTTGTAATTTAAATGGCTGGTCATTAACTTTGGAACCATGTGATTTTGGCCTTTCATGCGCCATCTCTTCTATAACTTTTTTTATTTTAATTATAAATAAAATAAATATAAAATTAAAAAATATTATAAAAAAAATATATTTAGTTTCATATCAATTATAAGTTAAAAAAAATTATGATTTATATGAAATATAATTTTTTTCTCTTTTTAAAGGGTAAAATGGTGAGACTGAGTATATGTTTAGTCCCACGTTGATTTCAAAGACGAGGAAAGTCGAAACGGATAATATAGAATGGAGGCCGATCCAAGCAGCTGAGCCATCAGAAAATATTTATTTTAATGTAATTTGAACTTGAGTTGACATAGTCCTACTCATTGCCACGCCTATTATAGCAACCACCAATACATGCATTTTACCAAAAAAAATAAAAAAAAAAAAAACTACCAAAACATGCAAAGATGGCCGCTGTTTAACATCACACAGCTAAACTCCAGCCTCTGTTCCGAAAACTAAAAGCCTTTTTCCACGCGGTTGTCCGCTCCTTTCCATCTCAGATCTCTCCCTTCCTCCCTCTCCCTCTCTCTCTCTCTCTCTCTCATTGCCAGAAGACGAACCATAACAAGGAGGCGTAGAGAGATAGATAGGCTTCGGAGGAGGGGAAAAAAAAAAAAAGACTTCAAACAAAACGACTGGCGATTCCCATCTCCTCTCTCCCTTTCTTTATGCGGTTCCGTGCTCGCCGGAAGGTGGCGGCGCCGCCGGTCGACGGCCAGAAATCCTAACCCTACCCATGGACCCCCAATCCCTAACCCTAACCCTCCTCCTCGCCCTCTTCTTCAGCCCCCTCCTCTCCGCCGTCCCTTCTCCCTCACCCCCGCCGTTCCTCCCCGACTCCCTCTCGCCGCCGCCCCCCGTCTCCCCTCCGCCTCCCCCTCCCACATTCTCTCCTCCGCCGCCTCCCCCTCCCCCTCCCCCTCCCCCTTCCCCCGCCAACCCGCCGCCTCCCTCTCCCCCTCCCCCCTCCCCTCGCCCTCGCCCTCCCCCTCCCCCCGCCACCCCGCCGCGTCCCCGTGCTCCCCATTTCACGCCACCGAGTCGGAGGGGGCCCTACGGCTCCAGCTTTGGGCCGGCCCCGCCGGGGAACACCTCGCCGACCCCTCCCCAGTCATCATCCTCCCCCTGCCCCTCCTGCCACCACCTAGATAAGAGCGTGAACCGGGAGTCGCCTACCAGATCGGGGCTCAATGTCGGGGAGAAGCTCGGACTGTTCTTTATCGGGGTCTTCGTGGCCCTGCAGGTGGTGTTCGGGACCTTCCTGGTATACAAGAGAACGCAGTTGAAGAAGGTGGAGCGCCGAGTACTGTGCGGGATGGCCTCTTCCTCTGGAACGTCTACTTGATTCTTGGAATTGGGATTTGGGTTTTCCCCCAAGATGATATAAATTTTTTTCCTTTGGCGCTGCGGGTGGGAATTTGAAGCTGTTGTTGGTTTTTTGATCTTTTGGTGTGGGGTGGGAGAATTGGATTCTTTGATGGATGCCCAGCTAAATGTGGATAATTCTGACGTGAATTTGGCCAAATGGGAGCTGGGCATTCGATGATCAGGTCCGTTTCTATTATACTCTGTAAAAATGGGTAATTTGATTGATGTTCTTACCTCTTCTGTTTCTCCTGTTATTCTGTGATATATGGCAATGTAGGCTGTAAACAACCGTCTATTCTATATTATAATTTAAAAAAATCATTTTTTATATTTTGTTGTTTATCTCTTATTTTATTCCCTTGTATTCAGAATTATATGACAATATTGTTTGTAGTAATCCTTGACCTGATGTTTGTCCCTCTTATATTTATTTGGATGAAACTCTTAACCATTTATCATTCGTGCCATATACCTGATAATTTGTTTATGCGTGGATTCGATCACCGTATGGTAACATATGAAAACTGGATTTTTGTATCAGTTCATGAAAATGCTATGGAATATGTTGAGGATATCCCAGTTTGTGGTTGAATATTGCCAATGTTAAGAGCTGGTTGAGATTTTATGAAAATATAGATTACAAGCTGGTTTTGAATGTCAGCAATAAATTATGAAACCAAGATATAATTGTGACAGGGTGGTTGTGTTCTTATCCTACCATCAAATGATATTAAAATAAGAGAATAACGTTTACATCTCACATTCTTGGAATTCTAACATTTCCCAAATTGGGATCTTTAATTTATGCCTTTTTATGTTAAATTCATACTGGAGCAACTAATTGTGTCATAAACAGGAGAATATAAGTTGTATAATCACTCAGTCTAGTGCTGTAATCTCTGCCGTTATATTTCAAAGCCCTTGAGTCCTTGAGCCACCCACCCATGAGTCTAATAAAGTACATGTTTCCACTTTAGAAAAACATGCACTCTCCTTAATTAACTTCCCATGTTTAATGGACAGATAAAAAAGGAAAATATGAAGCAAAAACAGGAGAGTACTTACCAGTAGAACTAGGTGGAGAAAAGAAAAACAACTTAAACTAGATGTTATTGCAGACAATATTTTTCTCTTAAAAGAAAACATTGCCACTCATCCTGTCACCAGACATGACTTACATGGTATTGGAGCATTGCAAACCTTAATGCTGGTCGCTGTGGATAGTCTCTTAAATGATTTAGCAGTAGACCAACTACTACAATTGCATTTAGATCTGGATGCTCTGAGTAAATCTGTATGCAAAAGTCAGATCCAGTACTATCACGTCTCAAAAGAGAAGAATATGAATTGAACTGAGATCTCCTTCCTTTTTCCTTCTTCTCTATGTCATGCAAATAGCAATGACCTGTAAATTGATCTTTTGGGATTTTTGTTAAACCAAAACCAGAAGAAAGATAAAATAAATCCCAAGCAGCTGTAATTTGCTGTCATGAGGGGATTTATGTAAAGATCAATTAGAATCTTAGTAGATTTTAGGGGAGTATCTAGTTGACGTAATGAAATCTAGTTCTTTTTTTTTTTTTGCCCTTCTTTTCTTTAAATCTAGTTTTTGTACATATATTTTGTCTTCTTTCCTTTTTTCCCCTTTTCTTGATGAGACTTAAGCATGATACAAGAGACACTATACGATCTTGCTATGTATATATCTCATCTTTTTTATATTTACTCGTCTACCCTAACTAGTAGTTTGCTCCTCTGTCCTGCATACAGGAGAGGCTAGCTACCATGCAGATCTTGAGTCGGAATAAACAGTATATTTCCAATCGTTTATCTATGAGTTCTTTCTCTTTTCCTCCTCTCTCCTTTCTCTCTCTCTAATAATCTGTCTATCTATCTTCTTCTTCTATGCTTTTTCATCATTATTTTCGACAGCATCTCAGAAATCTGGCTCCGTACAGATTTAGTCCCCCAACAGCAGTACAGAAACCCCATAAACTTCTCTATTAAACTCTCTACACAAGCTCAAGTTCATTTAACCCTGACACTTCTCCTTTCCTTAATTTCTTTTCTGCCCTTTCCTGTGATCTGATTTGCTGCAATGTGTACTCGCAGATGCTTTTTGTGCTATGTTGTGCAGCACAAGGAAAAAATGAATAAGCAACCCACCTCAATCACGTTAGATTTTTCAGTAATTAGGGATATGATATGTGATTATTCATTTATCTATCTATTTTAAAAGCAAGAAATCTGAATTTTGAAATATTCCCAACTAGATCTCATATATTGTTTTTTCCCCCAAAATACTATGAACCTTCTCTCATATTGACATATTTCCTTTTCTTTTGTTGAAATTTTTCTCACACCATAAACAATAACAAATATTGTATCTCTCTCCTTCGTTTGTCATATTGGTTTCCCTTCCTCAAATTTTCCTTAATAGTCTCTGCTCTACCATATGTCCCATCAATTAATGCAATGAAATACCCACTAAATATTATGCATTTCTAAGCAAAAAATTTACCATTAAAGCACTTGTTATATCTTAATATGCGTAACTTTTTTAAACTTTATCAAGCTCCCATTCAAGTGAATTTTGTATGCAAGGATGAACAATAATTATGACCAATTATTTTTAATTACACAGAGTGTGAAGTAGAATGGATGACATATTTCATTTAAATAACTTATGCAATTTATTAGTTTCCTCCATGACATGCACTGCACGTATGCTTGTATTTTTTTTTGAGTATGATACTCCTTAAACATCTTTTTGCATTTGTCTTGTATGTTGTTTTATTTTTTATACTTTTGGTGGAAATGCCACCATTTGAGTCTGGGGCCTCTCCCTAGTGCAAACACTAAGGAGAGGGGTGCCGACAGTTAAGCCAAGTCTAGTTATCATCTTTTTGTTGTGTCGATCTTCTATTTGGTTTTTGATGTCACCACATTGGGTTTATTATGTCCTTTTGTATTGATGCCTTTGGTCCCATTAAGAAATCTCTTTCACTGGGTATGAATTTCTACTTTCATCCTCTTGTGCATTTTCTGGGACCAATATTCTAGGAAACATGTAGAGTGATTGTGTCGTGTACCGAAAATGGGAACAAGTTCAGGCATAGGAATAGGTACACATATCATGAAGCATCTTAGGTAGTACTGCCAGTGTGAGATTCTAAAAGATTTTGAAGTAGGCACAGTACCGAAGATAAAATATTCAGGCTTCTAAGGTTCGTATATCTCTATGTGTGTATTGTGAGTTATGACATTACTTATCTTCTTGACTCTTTCTCATATAACTTACAGCCTATGCCCTAAGTGTTCTCTTTGTTGAACATGAATGTGGTCATGCTTCAATTCCTATATTTTGTCCAGAAAATTTTACTGGAAAAGTTTGCTAAGTAGCTTGCTTACGTATATATTTTTTTGTTTTTTTGTATTGTACTTTTTGGTTTTTCTATGAGTTTTTGCATGTGTATTTTTCAGTTTACTCACTGATGTGCATCTTTTGTTCAATATTTTGTTTGCCTTCCAACTTAAGTTGGGAGAAATCTATTTCTTGTTGGGCCAAATGAAGACTGCTTGTGTATTATACATTTGCATGATGACGTTATATTTCTTGAATTATCTCCTTACATTAGCTCATGGATATACCAATTTTGCAGGTTTATAAGCACATTGCAACTTGTATAGTCTTGTTTTTCATGTACTTTCACTTCTAGTATCATTTTTTTCTTGTGACTCTTAGATGTCTGAACCTATAACAAAGGTCTTTCCCTTCTTTTTAACATGCTGCATTTTTGTTGTTTTAGATGTTGGTAATCTTGGTGTCGATATCGTGGAAGTTATTTTGACAACACTGTTACATTCAACTGCTCATTTTATAATACATCTACTTTATCTCCTTCTGATGTTGATAATTATGGTCATTATTCTTATCTTGAGGCTGGGGAACCTACTCATGTTTGACTTTTCATTTGTAGCTCCTAGATACCTTCACCTGATCATCATTATCCAACTCACCTTGATGGTGTTTTATATCATCATTTTTTTTTGGTTATCTTGCCTATCTCTCTACTGTTCTCTTTACCATAAAGCTTTAAAGTAATCATGATATGGTCATTATTCTCATTGCTTTGCAGGTTACAAAATAAGAAATTTATATATTCTCATTTAAGACATAAATGACTTGTTGTGTTGCTTCCATTGGAGAAAACATGATTGGTCGGAAATGGATGTGCAGTTAAAAACTGTGGTAGATTGTTGTATTCAGTGTTCTAAGCTTGATCAATTACCTATGGTTTTCCTCAAACTGTGACATTAGTAAAATGTCACTCCAATTGGCACAGTCAAATTTTGGAGATTTTCATCATATAAGTCCTTTGAGAATATGCAATGCAACATGGTGCCGCAGAATTTCTTTTTTCCAAATTTCTACTACTATAACTAGGTAACATGCGGAGTTTTACAGTATGAAAAGTGATGTGTATATCAAGTTATAAGTGAGAGCTTATACACTTAATCACAACATCTTGATATCAGGAGATACCATGTCAGTGATGCTACAGAAAGCAATGGTTTTAAGCAAAACTTGCCTATTGACTGAAGGGCAATACTATAGTCAGAAATCACTAACTACAAGTCAATATTGTGCACCTTGCCTAATGCAAGACTTCAACGAGAACATAGAATCTCTATTGTTGCATGACATGGACATTGAATTTCATTTGAATGAGTTGCAAGGACCAATATTTCAAGAGGTGGCCATAGCGTGGTCCAGGCACCAAACCATGACAAAGCTTTAAATGCTTTTGATTTTCTGAAAAAAGCAAAAAACTATAATATTAATAAGATACTTCACAAACGTTAAATTTATTGTCCATGAATAAGGACATCCTCTTTTAGCACAAATTGAAATAAAGACACAATTGAGACTGAACACAACTATAAAAGCGGAAACGACCCCAAAATGACAATAAACATCAATATGATGAAGGAAACTGACATTGATAACTAGTTTATGTAAGTTTTGGCTGAAACTGTATTAGTATCATTTGATTTTGCAAAATCAATTTCTGGTTGGTTCGTATTGAAATCTCATGGAAAACTATTTACTATATGGGGTATTTTTGCTTCTTTATCCTGATATTATCTAGCACTGCCTTCAGCACTTAGCTATTTGAGTCGAGCACATGTGGGAAGCAAGTACAGGAGCAAGGTGCTAGAGAGACTTTTAATCAGGTGTGGTACCTTAAGTATAAAATTTGTTTACCAAGCATGTCTTAATATGATGGAGAGGGGAAGGACAGAATAAAAGTGAACCTCATTAAAGGTGTTAAAGTGGAATTCAGGAGGATATTGCAAGTGACTCCATTTAGCTTTGTATTCGAAAGGTTAGGAATAAGTTCTTAATTAGATCATTCATAATGAATTTGCAGATGGAGACCGCATGGTGCTTGGGAAAAGATATTATGGAACCTATGCTTCCTTTGAAAATCTAAGCTGTTTTTCTGGACAATTTTTTTAAGTTGGATCTTAATAGGGAAGATCTTATGAAGAAGCCAACGTATGGAGAACATAGTCATGTGCATTGTATTCTTTAGTCATATGGTTTAACAATGTCAAGCAAGCTAAGCTTTGCATGTCAGAAACATTGTTAATGTCTTGGAATGACATTTCACTGGACAAGTATGCAGATATCATGTTGGGAGTGTCATTCCTATGCCATTAAGTGGGAATTTTAGAATTCTAAGAACTCTCTTCAACATCTGATAGACTGAGAGTTTTCATGAATACATTGTTGGGTTGAACAGCAACTGCCTCACAATTGGAGAGTTACCATCTTTAATGTTTGTTGTTTTAATTGCAACTCTCTTTCTTACCCTTTTCCATTACACATTATTTAAGCTATCCTTACAATAATGGGATGGAAAGGAAATTTCATTGTATTCCTCTTGTGCTTGTATTTTTTAAAACAATATTATTACTTTTGGCAAAACAAAGACCTAATAAAGCCATATTTCTGAAAATTTAGAAGCTAAGCCTTTGCTTTAGATGCACTCAAATGGTAGGTTGTTGAATATTTTAGCCTTGATTTATGTGACTTAATGGATCCATTTAACTTTTTGATATTGTACCTCCACTTAGAACTGACCACATCCATGGAGCTATATTTCACATGGCTTCATGTCTTATACTTACACATTGCATCCTCCTTAAAACGGCAGACCTCCAATCTGGATCTTTTGATGCTTCAATATACAAAGTGGATAACAGTGTTTAGTAGCATTCTGTCTTTAAAAACGGGTGGGTAAGTGGCCTTTGAAAAAGAGGGATCTCTTCAGTCTACATAATTCTGAATGATTTGTTAGAAATACTATATAAAGATTTGGAAAAGGACTTCTTGGTAACTTTGTTCAATAGAGTGACATTTAAAATCTTTCAGTGACTACAGAGCTTAAGACACTTACTGGTAACACTAAAATGCATTTCTTTCTTGATATAGTAAGTCCAAGATGCCTATGCTAAGCACTATCAGTATGAATTTTGGAGTCAGATATATGGATAAAGGTTTCCTTCAGTGTTTGTTTGAAGCAAAGTTGACATTTTAGACACTTGAGGTGAAAACTACATGACAAGACAAATAAGCTATTTTTATTTACTAATAATGCTTTAAATATTAAATAAATTGTTTTTAAAGGCATGGATCCATAAAATATTTTTTTAGGTCAAAGGATTAATAAGGATGTTATGAAGCATTCTTAACATGGGTAAAGGGAAGTGAACAGTCACTAGACAGTAGTTGTTCATAACCCATGTATCCAAGAGATTAATCAGATGAGTTGCTCAAGCAGTCTAGATATACCTAATCGTCATTTGCCTGAATGGACAAAGAGACCATTTGCTAGTTGATTTTATTTAATTGGCATGATTTATGTCAGCTATATATTGAGCATATTCGTGCATATTTGGATTTTGAAATGTTGCGTGCCCAATTTTATCAATGTAAATGAGCTAGAAGTTGCTGTCATAAGACTGTTTGGAGAAAATATGAGATTTATAGTCATTGGAGGAATGTGCCTTATTGCACCATGACGGTTAAGGCTAAAAATGGTTAGGGATTAGAAGAGCCAGTTTGTGGAGAAAAGAGAAACTTATGGAGTGAGAGCGGTTTTTCATGAACAATGAGTCTTCGGTTAGTGATATCAGTTATAAAGTATGTATATAAATTCAGCCATGTTTGTCAAAACTAGAGCTGTAATAGTTCTCAGAAATAGAGCAAATGATGATTTTCTTTTCTTGATTGTGGGAATGAAGCTTGAGTTGGAGCCTTGTGCCTGTGAAGGTGGGAATGGAGATCGTTGGCCACAGGGATCAGAAGAATATGTCCTTTCCATGGCAAATAGTATGTTTTATCAAGTTTGATGTTACTAGGCTGAAATAGACGAGTTATCATGGAAGCTGGTGTCCAATATAATGGCAGGATTCAATGGAGATCTTAACGCGTGTGTGATAACCCGGTCCAATTGGGCTCAAAACCAGCCCACAAAGCCCAAACACAAAAAAAAATAGAGAGAAAAAAATAGAGGACGAAGACTCCCAACAGGAGTCTTCTTCTTCCCTACGTCCGACCAGGAGAAGAACTCCGAGGGCCATCAAAAACCCCGGGAAGAACCTTATAAATCCTCCTTCTCCCCCTCAAAAGCCAGCCACGACCAACCGTGAGATCTCCCTCTTTTTTCTCTCGGAATTCTCCGTTGAAGCTCCCGACCCTGTTCTTGTGTTCGCCTCAATTTCTCGCCGGAGACCTCACCGAAGTCGAAGGTAAGTCCCGACCATCCTTCCTCTCTTTCTTCTTCTCCTTTCTATGGTCTTGCACATCCTCGCCGGCCGTCGGGATCGACAGAAAACTTATAAATAGGGGTGGTCCTGTTCTTCCCCTGTTCGGTCGAGCCTTTCTTCCTCTTTTTCGACCACCAGCGCCATCGCTCGTGGTGCCACATCGATGTAGCATTTTCATGATCTTCCTATCTTGCTTTCCCGAGAGACCTTGGCCGCCGGCGACCTGTCAATGATCGGAAAACAAGAGGAAAAAGGGCGGGTCCTTTATTTTTCGTTTGCTTTCTAATCTTTACCGGCTGAACCTCGTCGCCGGCCATCTTTGGCTCCACCGCGATCTCCTGTCGTCGGACCTTCGGCCAAGCCGCCACCCCATCGGAGTCCGAGCCGCCGAGGGGGGGACCTCACGGTCTTCCCCTGTTTCGGCCCAAGAAGGCCACGGGAAGAAGGAAAAAGAAAACGAAAAGAAAAAGGAAAAAGAAAAAGAAAAGAAAAAGGAAAAAGAAAAAGAAAAAAAAAAATAATAATAATAAATACATGTGAGAGAAAGTTTCTCTCATTTCTCTCTTAAATCTTTCTCTCTCTAGAATTGGACTTTCTCTCTCTACCTTCTCTCTATATTTTCTCTCTCTAAATTTTTTTATCTCTTTTTATGGATTTTATTCTCTAGGATCATTCTCTCTCTCTGATTGCATCATAGACCCTAGGATAAACTTGAGATGAATATATGATAACCTGAAATTGCTCCGAAATTCGTGCAGTAGATTGGATCCCGATCCGGTCCATATTTGAAATTGGTAACATCGATCGTGGTTAATCCATATTAAGTCACTCTGATATAATCTCTGATGATCTCAATCATGATTGTCATTTTTGAAGGATACGAAGATTCTCTCTCCACTTTCTCTCTCTACTTTCTCTCTCATGACCGACTTTCTTTCTTTAAGAAGGTCTATGAATCTTGTATCGAGTCATGCCTTCATCTTTTAGAGGCTCATATTGACTCTAATAAGATGATCCGAAATTGCTTTGATATCCGTGCTGAATGTCAACCTCATTTGGCCATATCAAGTATTTTTCAAAATCATTATTAAAGAACCCTATTGATTGAACTTGATCTTAATTCGATCTGTGCTTCATGATTTCTTGATCAAGTCACTTGAATCTGACCATCAGATCAAAGATCCTGAATTGCTCTGGTATCTGGATGGTCCGACACATCCGGTCAACAGTCCTCTTTCCTTATGATTTAATCTTATTATATGCATGGAATAAAAATTGACGATGATTTGATATTTTAAATAGGATTAGCTGATTCTTCTAACGAAGTTTGAAGATCTAAGATGAACGATGTAAGTGGATCTTATGCTCCTTATTTATTTTTAAATGATCATATTTTTATGCAAAGAATTACTATTGATGAAATCATAATTTTTCATAAAATAAGGATCGGCATATGTGATATGAAAGAGCATGTTTTATTATGAGCATTGATTTTATGAACATGTCTTATGAAAATAGCATGATTATGAAACATGAATTTCATTATTTTTCCATCTATGTATATGTATGCTTTAAGAAAAAAGATATAATGATTTCAAAGGCTCTCAGATGGCTATGAATGAATTCCTTCGGGAAGGTCGACATCCGGAGCTAGCATCCACACGAAACATGGCCCTGCCAGCGGGTATAAAGTTGGCACATGAATTAAGAACTCTGTCGATTAAGAAACATGGCCCTGTCACGGGTATAATAGTGACCTTAGCACGAATGTCTGTGAGCAATGTTTTGAAACATGACATGAATACATGATGAAAATGATTTACGATTCATGATTGTGAAATATACATGATTTACGCATGCATGATGAGTTTATAACTTGTTTTGTTATATGCTCTATGAAATACTTTATTATCTGTTATTTTCTAAATATTGCATTATCATGAAAAACTTATGCTTGATCCGATAAGGAAGCGCAAGTTCTACTTACTGGGCTAGTGTAGCTCATATTCTTTTTGTTTTCTTTTTGTTTGAACAGAGAAATAAGGTTAAGATCGACAAAAGAAATTCAAGCTTGAAGATCGGCATAGCAAGCTGAAAAATTTGACAACAGAAGTTTAATTTATTTTATAATCATGAATTTGTAGTTATTTATGAATGTTGAGATTCGGGTTAGTACTTGCTTTTGGATTTAGATGCTCTGAACCAATATTGGTTCGATTATTTGATGAATAATAGAATTGAATTTTTTTATTTGACAGATTTTAGATGATTATGATGGATTGGCTTCGTGTTATCGTGGGCTCCATCCCTCGGTAGCATGGCCATGTTATGTCCCGGATTTGGGGCGTGACATTTTATGGTATCAGAGCTTAGGTTATAATCATTGGGGATTATGATATAAATGATATAAATGATTAGGATATGATAGAATAATATCAGAGCTTAGGTTTAAGATCATTGAGATTATAAAGTGATATCAAAACTTTATGTATGATCAATAGGATGTGACCGAGTGGAGTATAATGGATAACATCAGAGCTTAAGATTATGATCATTAAGGACGTGATAGAATGATATAAAATTTAGGTTATGATCACTAGAAAATGACTTAAGTGGTATTTGAGCTTAAGATTATCATTATTCGAGATTGTGACTTTAATGATATTTGAACTTGAGGCTAAGATCATGAGGAACATGATAGATATAAAAGAAAGGATTCAATAATTTGATTTCGAATCAATAGGTATTATGATAAAATTTATGTATAAATGGCATATGATGTCTATAATAGAATTGACGAGTTATATCTTAGATTTCAATTAGCAAGATTGATCTGAGTACGAGAAGTGTTGATCCTAGAATGAAGTGGAAGGTATTGATATATTATGTTATGTATATTTGATGACATTGGAATGCTAAACCTATATTGATAAAGGACGTGATAATTTTGCTGATTTTGATTTCTTTGTAAAGAAAAGTTGGTTTGGAAGTTGTCTAAATGATTGTAAGGTAAATCGAAGGTTAACTCAAATTAATTCTAGACATATTGGATTCTTGAAGAGTGGTGAAGCTTATGTAATAAGTTCAAACATAGAAGGTGGATGAAGATTTAATTTTGATGTGCTATGTCTAAGAGATAGTAATGACAAGGAAATCTTAAATTTTATCCTAAATTGTATATGAAATCTGAAAGTTGGATCTATCTCTGATTGATTTAATATACAAAGATATTTTTATTTTTGATAGATTTAGATAATTTGGTAAGTTGAGATCAGAGTGCGCAGCAAAAGCGTGATGGTCTGAATTGATTAGAAATATTAATTTTGTTAAATCAAAAGATATTATGAAAATGTTAGTTGTAAATAAGGAAGGATTTTACTGATAATAAATGGATGCTAGAGAGAAAATCTATCTGATCAAGGAAAGACTCAAAGCAGCATAGGATAGACAGAAGAGTTGGACAGATAGAAAAAGAAGAGAATTGGAATTTCACTTCGATGATCATATTTTTCTAAAAGTATCACATACAAAAAGTGTCATGAGGTTTGGGAGACATAGCAAGCCGAGTCCGTGATATATTAGACCTTTTGAAATTTGAGCCGAGTAGGAGATGTTGCTTACGAACTAGCTTTACCACCAGAATTATCTAAAGTGCACAATGTCTTTCATATTTTACCACTAAAAAAATTTGTACCTGATCCAAATAACATGATAAAGTATGAGCCATTGCAAGTTCATGAAGACTTAATCTATGAAAAATTTTCCCTCCGAATTATTGATCGAAAAGAGTAATTCTAAGACGGCACATCATTCCGTATGTAAAGATTCACTGGAGTAATCATGAAGAGAGAGAGGCCACATGGGAGCTTGAAGATGATATGAAGACGATATGAAGACGAGATATCCACACTTATTTGAAAATGAAGGTATGCTAAATTTCGAGGACGAAATTTTTTTTTTTAAGAGGGGTAGAATGTGATAACCCGGCCAATTGGACCCAAAACCAGCCCACAAAGCCCAAACAAAAAAAAAAAAGAAAAAAAAATAGAAGACGAAGACTCCCAACGGGAGTTTTCTTCTTCCCTATGTCCGACCAGGAGAAGAACTCCCAGGGCCATCAAAAACCCCTGGGAAGAACCCTATAAATCCTCCTTCTCCCCCTCAAAAGCCAGCCACGACCAACCGTGAGATCTCCCTCTTTTTTCTCTCAAAATTCTCCATTGAAGCTCCCGACCCTGTTCTTGTGTTCGCCTCAATTTCTCGCCGGAGACCTCACCGAAGTCGAAGGTAAGTCCCGACCCTCCTTCCTCTCTTTCTTCTTCTCCTTCCTATGGCCTTGTACACCCTCGCCGGCCGTCGGGATCGACAGAAAACTTATGAATAGGGGTGGCCCTGTTCTTCCCCTGTTCGGTCGAGCCTTTCTTCTTCTTTTTCGACCACCAGCGCCATCGCTCGTGGTGCCACACCGATGTAGCATTTCCATGATCTTCCTATCTTCCTTTCCCGAGAGACCTTGGCCGCCGGCGACCTGTCAATGATCGGAAAACAAGAGGAAAAATGGCGGGTCCTTTATTTTTCGTTTGCTTTCTAATCTTTACCGGCTGAACCTCGTCGCCGGCCATCTTTGGCTCCACCGCCACCTCCTGTCGTCGGACCTCCGGCCAAGCCGCCACCCCATCGGAGTCCGAGCCGTCGAGGGGGGGACCTCACGGTCTTCCCCTGTTTCGGCCCAAGAAGGCCACGGGAAGAAGGAAAAAGAAAACGAAAAGAAAAAGAAAAAGAAAAAGGAAAAAGAAAAAGAAAAGAAAAAGGAAAAAGAAAAAAAAAAAGAAAATAATAATAATAATAATAATAAATACATGTGAGAGAAAGTTTCTCTCATCTCTCTCTTAAGTCTTTCTCTCTCTAGAATTGGACTTTCTCTCTCTACCTTCTCTCTATATTTTCTCTCTCTAAATTTTTTATCTCTTTTTATGGATTTTATCTCTCTAGGATCATTCTCTCTCTCTGATTGCATCATAGACCCTAGGATAAACTTGAGATGAAAATATGATAACCTAAAATTACTCCGAAATTCGTGCAGTAGATTGGATCCCGATCCGATCCATATTCGAAATTGGTAACATCGATCGTGGTTAATCCATATTAAGTCACCCTGATATAACCTCTGATGATCTCAATCATGATTGTCATTTTTGAAGGATACGAAGATTCTCTCTCCACTTTCTCTCTCTACTTTCTCTCTCATGACCGACTTTCTTTCTCTAAGAAGGTCTATGAATCCTGTATCGAGTCATGCCTTCATCTTTTAGAGGCTCATATTGACTCTAATAAGATGATCCGAAATTGCTTTGATATCCGTGCTGAATGTCAACCTCATTTGGTCATATCAAGTATTTTTCAAAACCATTATTAAAGAACTCTATTGATTGAACTTGATCTTAATTCGATCTGTGCTTCATGATTTCTTGATCAAGTCACTTGAATCTGACCCTCAGATCAAAGATCCTGAATTGCTCTGGTATCTGGATGGTCCGACACATCCGGTCAACAGTCCTCTTTCCTTATGATTTAATCTTATTATATGCATGGAATAAAAATTGATGATGATTTGATATTTTAAACAGGATTAGCTGATTCTTCTAACGAAGTTTGAAGATCTAAGATGAACGATGTAAGTGGATCTTATGCTCCTTATTTATTTTTAAATGATCATGTTTTTATGCAAAGAATTGCTATTGATGAAATCATAATTTTTCATAAAATAAGGACCGGCATATGTGATATGAAAGAGCATGTTTTATTATGAGCATTGATTTTATGAACATGTCTTATGAAAATAGCATGATTATGAAACATGAATTTCATTGTTTTTCTATCTATGTATATGTATGCTTTAAAAAAAAGGCTCTCAGATGGCTATGAATGAATCCCTTCGGGAAGGTCGACATCCAGAGCTAGCATCCACACGAAACATGGCCCTGCCAACGGGTATAAAGTTGGCACATGAATTAAGAACTCTGTCGATTAAGAAACATGGCCCTGTCACGGGTATAATAGTGACCTTAGCACGAATGTCTGTGAGCAATATTTTGAAACATGACATGAATACATGATGAAAATGATTTACGATTCATGATTGTGAAATATACATGATTTATGCATGCATGATGAGTTTATAACTTATTTTGTTATATGCTCTATGAAATGCTTTATTATCTGTTATTTTCTAAATATTGAATTATCATGAAAAACTTATGCTTGATCCGATAAGGAAGCGCAAGTTCTATTTACTGGGCTAGTGTAGCTCATATTCTTTTTGTTTTCTTTTTGTTTGAACAGAAAAATAAGGTTAAGATCGACAAAAGAAATTCAAGCTTGAAGATCGGCATAGCAAGCTGAAAAATTTGACAATAGAAGTTTAATTTATTTTATTATCATGAATTTGCAGTTATTTATGAATGTTGAGATTCGGGTTAGTACTTGCTTTTGGATTTAGATGCTCTGAACCAATATTGGTTCGATTATTTGATGAATAATAGAATTGAATTTTTTTATTTGACGGATTTTAGATGATTATGATGGATTGGCTTCGTGTTATCGTGGGCTCCATCCCTCGGTAGCATGGCCGTGTTATGTCCCGGATTTGGGGCGTGACAGCGTGATTCTCTGTATTTGTATCTCTTATGCCATCCATAATCCAAGTTTGGCATTTGGAAACAATTCAGCTGGATTTATCGATAGATACAGGAGAGACAAAATTTGTTAAAAATTTGGAAAGAATTAGAACAACAAAAAATAGAAAATAATAAAATTTAAAATATAAGTATTATAAAATATTTATAAAATTTATTTACATAAAAAATTAAGTATAAGAGGGGCAGAAGTAACTAATGATAGCCCAAAAAAAAAAGAAAAAAAATCACCTTTGGCATTAATATATGTCATCATTAATTTGTAAATAAAAAAATTTTAAATAAGTCATGAATAATTTGTGAATAGTTTATGTAATTTGAGAACAATTGAATGGTTATGGATTGACTTATTTTTGGAGAATAATTCAGAGAATTTTCGATAAAAAATTGAAAAAAAATTGAGATTTTTTCTATAGTTAAGAGAATTTTTAACTATGATGTTATCAATGGTTGGTGTGGCTAGAAGCTCATTGTTTAACAACCGAAAGTTAAAGCATATTTTGTTGGAGGGAGTTGAGCTATAGAATGGGAATGAGAACGAGCGATTCCCATTTCAGCCATTTAATTGGGGGAGCCCCATCCTTGTTTTATTTGCATGGAGGAATAGAATGTTGTAATCCCCTAGAACTCAATCGTGACTCTCTCCCAGTATTCAAATATCATTCCTATTTTCATTTTGATTCTAGTTACATACCAAACATGTCAAGGAATATGATCATTCTGATTCCTATTTGAGTTCATTCTAATCTTGATTCCGATTGTGAACCAAACGCACTCTTATATTATTGGTTAACATATAGGTGGTTATACCACCAGCATATGATGCAATCAACTATTTATTGCCCGTCTTCTCTAGTGCTTTAGTCCCTTTCTTTTGGGAAACTTTACATGTGCTTATCCTGATCTACTTGCAATAAGACGCACATCAAAGCCTTTGTGTTTTATCAAATGCTATAAAATTTGGCTAACACAGCCTGTGATCTAATCATTCCTCATTGGAAATGTTTTCAAGATAATGTTGATAAGAAAGGATGAGCTATACCCGCATATTCTGAAGTCATAGAAGAAAACTACTTGCTAGCTGAGATAGTTCAGGTTCACAAGTATTCAGCTATGCCCAATTCAAACATGATGTGATATTCAATTGTTGATCTTTATTTCATTTTTTATGTTAAAAGTTGTGTCCCAACGTGATATGCATCTGTACTAATTTTCAATAAAGTTTTGGCAGTCCTTGAAGATTTAAATGTTGAGCTAATGTAGCTGATGAAATGCAAATTCAGTGGGATGTTTCCAGCAAGGGGCAAGAGAATGCAACAATTGTATTTTGCCTCTTGATCTGAATGAGTGATGGAAAGATTGGTCATGATGTCTCTTACATGTGGTTTACGAGCTTGGTTAATTTTATGATGAACTGGTGTAATTTAAAGACTGAAGACCCATTCACACTTAGAAGATGAATTAGGATCAGCTTCTACTACATCAAGCATGATGTTGGGTCGTGAACCGGAAAATCTATTAAAATGCAGAGAAACAAAGTGGAATGACCATATAGCATGGACTCAAAAGTGTCGGTTGGCATTGCTCGGCGTGCATGATATCGTCTGGCACAAAGTAAATTATGATCGCTTTGAGAAGTGATATACAAGTGCAACGATATGATATATATGCTCTCAACCATATGAAGATCAACAAAAACAAATATCTTGTACATTAAATAATAATTTTATGTCACACAGAACCATCATAAACCGAGTTAATGATGTTAAAGGAGGTAATTTCGTTTTGATTTTGTAACATTTTCACCAAGTCCTTCCCAAATGTGGTAAAAAAAAAAATCTAGCAAGGTGCCTTTGTATGATTAGAAAACCCTCAATGGTGGTTTCCAACGGGTGCATGCATGCACACGTGTGTCATGCGTGAGTCGAGCACCAACACCATATGTAACATGCTGATGCCAAAACCTTTCAATATTGCTTCTTCATGTGTGGGAAGTTGAGGATGGCTCTAGATCCGGTTTCTTGAGTTTAGGAGGCCTAATGAACAAGGAACGAAGACATATTTCCTCTACTTAAGTTTTATAATCAAGCTTTAAACTATGGAATGAGTATGTCCTATTGGTAAATGCTTAACTAAGATAGTGGCTAAATATATATATATATATATTCATGACTTTTTGGCATATAAGTTTCTTAGGTGTATATTATGGGAATTTTTCAGTTGGACTGGTGAAGATGTACAAAGACTAGTCTCTACTAAAATTGTTTTTTAGAAATAATTTTTGCCCGAGATGAAAAGGTGAAGAAATGAAGAAGCTGGGGAATGAAAAGGACCATCAGCAATGGCCTTTCCAGACGAGGAATTTTTACCTCGTATGTCATGATCATTAGTAAGGCGAGGATTGAGGGAGCTTCCATGACATAAGTTAACAAATAAACAAGGCCAATGTATTCAAGATTTATTCACATTTTAGGAGGCATAATTTGAATTCTGCTCTAGCAAATCAGAGTGGATATAAAGAACGCAAATGTAGAAGGAAAGAGTTCTATGAACCGGCGCCTCTTCATGAGGCCAGCTTACACAAAAATTATGGATAAGAATGTAAGATGTTATATGTATCCACTGAAAAAGAGAGCATAGGTGTTTCGCAACAATAAACCAATTCTTAGTGTCACAGGCAAGGGCAATTTGTATCCTCCTGTATATTTGTTAAAACAAAAAATTGCAGCTCTGAATCATGAGACTGAAGATTAGCAAAAGGGTAATGGCATGTGGAGTGCAGTATACCATTGAGTAGCAGTGCAGTCGCAGCTTTTGCAACTAAAAAGTAACCATTCCTAGATGTTGTTTGATTTAGGAAATAAGAAGACTGTACAAAAGAAAAGGACAAGTTTGGTGCTGAAAATTACATCCATCTCTAATGGGCAAAGAAGTGAATTTACTGTATAGGCACTGTGGTCTCACTGTAACGAGTCGGAAATTATTTCAATAAAGCCAATCCATTAGAATATTCGATTTCGATGTCCCTAGGTCTAAAATCAGGATTCAGATCATCGAAAAGGGTCATCACCACCTAGCGTGGGATTATGGTGTTGGCTCGAAATCACACAATCTCGAATGGGACCAACTTAAACGGGAGTCTTTGCAGGTCCCAGTGAAGTCTGAGGTTAGAGCTTAGAAGCATCTAAGCATTGCTGATTATGGCCTTTAGGGAGCAGTTCTTGAGTGTTGCTTCGGGTGGAGACCATGAAGGACCATTTTCACCAGTCTTTGGTTGCCTTCTTTTGGGGTGAACTCTCTTGCTGTGGGTCCATTTTCTTTTCATTGCTTGCTGTCAAAAAGAAGAGGGGAAGCCCAGCCCAGCCCAGCCCAGCCCCAGCTTTACTCCGAATACAGGCATGAGTAAATCTTTGTGCACATTATGCAGCACAATAATACTACATCGCTCTTTTCCGTTGGACGACGTGGTCATACTTTTCAATATGAATTAAATGCGCCAGTTATGCAAATTAATTGTGTCAGTTCTATTTTTTAATTTAAAATTTTAAATAATATAAATATTTATTTATTTTAAAAAAATTATGATATTTTGGATCGACATTCCGTGATCTGATATTTTGAAGGTATATTATAATTTTTTAAAGATAGAAAGTCATAAAAGAAAAAAATATTTTATCATTATAAAAAAATAATATTTTTTAAAATAAAAATATTTTTAATATTTAAAATTAAAATTAAAAAATAAAATTTAATGATCGTTGGAAAGTGAGAGCTAGGTAGTTCAATGAGATGGCACGGTGCACTGCACTTCACGTCAATTTTATACCACCGCACGCGGTGCACAAAATATTTCTCTTTGGGCAATGATAAGGGTCCCACACACGTGTTTCACCCCGTATTTTCGGACGTCCCCTCTGAACGTTGGGTGTCGGGGTACACTTCACTGCCGGTAAATCCCATGGCTAACTTTTACTGAATGTTACTTTCTGTGAAAAATGCCTGCAGTGGTGTTTTCAAATAACGCCTTGCCCATCTATCTGTGCTTGACTAAGAATATACTTTATTTGGTAGGTAATGACAGTAGATTTGTGATATTTGACCGTGTTTGTTGTACAGTAAAATCTAGAACTTGGTAAGAATATGATTTAATTCCATGACATACTTAGAGTTGTGGTATGTAGTTTCATATAAGCACGAAAATCACAGAATTAAAATTGTTTATTATAAGTAAAGTATTTATAAATTATGTTGTTCTCTCCTCTTAGCATCTCACATTATTTGCATTTTTTACCTTTTTGTTAAATAAACATGCTCCCCCTAAAAATAACTTTTTTAAAACAAACTTATGATTCAAATTATTTAAGCATATGAAAATGATGAAGTTGTAAATTATGAATTTGAAAACCTCTAAGATGCATCCTTGGACCATAAATGATGGCAAAGGTTGGATTTGAAGCAGAAGTATTGGCATCCAATCTCTTGTAACTTTACCACTTGGACTCGGTGGTATTCTCTATTTATTGTAATGTTTATATATTTATATGTTATATCCATGATCGCCTTCTTTCTATAACGAGACCTATGGATAACACAATCACGGATAAGTTTGCAAGAATCAAACTTTATGCTTTCTTTAGAGCAAAACATTATATGAATTTGTAATTATAACTAGTTGAGCCTCAAAGAAAGTGCAAGTAGCAAAAAATAGAATTGATGACAGTATGCAACATGAAATTGTAAAGACTTGCTATTTATTTTATATTTCTGTCAATGATATACTATGAGTGGAAAAAGGAGCTATTTGGATGCCTATTAAATAAATAAATGGTCACCCTAATATACTTTTGAGAGGAAAGCTACAATGGTCCTCTTCTCTTCATAATTAATGATAGACTATGCAAATTCAAAAACCAAATTGTTGAACGTGATCTATATTATAAAAAAAAAAATCTAAAACTGAAAATTCATGCATTTTGGTGCTTTCCACCCTAGTCATCAAGTAGATATCAAATAAATAGTTTAATAGTATAATCTTATGTTTAATTACTATCTAATCATCAAAAATCTTGTGAATCTAAATTAATACTTGTTATAAGATATGTAAATCATAATCCATAATATGAATTTTTAATTTTAAATACTCTATCATGTGTACCATACTAATATAATTGATACCGTCGTTTTTGTACTAACTTGATACATAGGTGAGAAACTATTGAAACACATGAAATTTAGTTTTTATAGCTTTTGATAATAAAAATCATATAAAATAGTTTAGATCTTTAATTTAACAAGCCTATAATTGATTTTGAAGGTGATAGAGCTATCATTTCAACGGTATATTTGGTGGTAATTTATATATAAGTATTAAGGATTAGTTCACGAGATTGAGGGAGAAATTTTTATTCGAGGAAATTTACAGCCAGTAAAACCCTAAAATGCTAAGATAAGAGAAATCGCTTTCTGAGTATAATCTCAAATCCATGTTATTTTTTTCAAATGCAGGCTTTGGCTAACTTACCTGAAATTTCTTGTGGCTACCCTTCATCATAACTTGCTTTTGGATGCATAAGCTATGCCTGCATCCAAAAGAGGTGCTACATGAGTATAATAATTTGTTGATTCTTTTTTTTAGTAATGATAACTGTTAGCTAGTCCCATGTCCCGTATCTGGGCTCTGGTGTACATGGGGGAGCTATCTCGAATATGATATTTACACAGGGAGCTACATGAGAAAAGCACTTCCCCCTGATGATGGCATTTGCGTGAATAACCGAAAGACGGGGGGTGGAGGTGGGCGGGATGGTGCTTTTTGTTTCGTTCCGTGGGCGTACCGGACGCTTGGTACCCTCCGGAAGGGGATGTCGGTCACGTCCGGCTAGTGCAATGATTTTAATGCCCCTGGGCTTTGAACAGATTAACCCTTAAGTCCTCAGTCAACGTCGGCCAATTGACCACTAGAGTCTGGTGTCAATCCGGGTCCGGGTGATCAATTTTTCCTTTTTTTTTTTTTTTTTTTTTTGAGTTTTTAAAAGAATGAATTGGACGCATGAATATAGAGGCGGACCTCTCCTACATTTGGGTGAAATTTTGTTTAGCATTATCAAATGATTTGGGATATTTTTGCATAATTATACGTCGAAGTAGTTAACCAATTTTTCTCCCTTAGAATCCATATATAATGATTTTAAGGGCCTTAGCCAAAATTTTACTAATCGAGGGAAAGTAATGGTTGATGAGTAATAAAATTAATTTGAGAGTTTTCTCAGTGATCGCAAAGTCTTGCCTAGCAAGTCGATGCTCTAGGTTCAAGTCTTGAGTGGTGTATTTATACGAATATTAACCTAGATGACAACAATATAGGTGGATCTCCTCTTTTCTCTCTTCTAAAAAATCAGTAATTCCAAAAAAAAAAAACTAAAAGGAGATCATGCTCCATTCTAGTGGCAAGTGTTGTTTGTAGAGGGTAGTCAAACGCTTTGTCTCCCACTTTTCATGACCAAAAAATCTCCATGGCTGAAGTAGATTAGCGTATTTACAATGTCAATCATCTACCTTTTCTTCATCCAAGCACAGGCTTAACTAGGTGCATGCCATGGACTCCAATGCGTTGTTAGTTTGTTACGGTCATATATGCAAAACAACCACATAATTAATAAAACGCTACAATTTTGCTCCTAGACACACCCCACAGCTTTAGGGGAAAAAATCCATAGAAAATTTTATCTCATAAAGTTGCTTTATAAAACGAGTGATGGCAATCATGTCTTGCCAGAGGCTTGTGCATGGCTGAGAAAAATCACCTCCCACATAATTGATGAATTCTGGTCTCCCAAGCTCCAGTTGGTCAACCAACTTCCTACACTGCGTCTCTCTCTCTCTCTCACACACACACATGCACATCACAATCCCTATATTTGATCATGTAATGGAACTGGCCAGAAGGCCATGTTTGATGCAATGAAGTGCGAAACAATATCTGAGGATCTTTAGTTTCTATCAACAAAAGCTAATTATGTAGGATTCCTTCAGTTAACTGATTCAGAAAAAGAACTAGGAGGACCACCTTAAGAATCCCTGAGTATTACAGTGAGCCAAAAATTATATACCTTTGTTCAACAACTGGTATGCTGTGAACTGCTAATTATTGGGACCATTTGTCCAAAAGCAGTTTCTATTTTGGAAATGGGGTTCTAAGATACCTACAGTATGCATTAGTTTTATGTCGGGGAGTTTCTTTGTCCTCTATTCAGAATGCTCACTTGAGGAACAAAAACAATATGTGATGAACATCTACTCTCAATCATCACATTTGGTGCATGTCTGAGTCACTTTGGAACCCTTCAGGTCTGGCTTCTTTGTCCAGCAAAAGAGGTGCCATGCTGGTAGAACAACAGTATATCACTCTGGAAACAGGAAACAGAACAGGCAAGCAAAGATTCCAGTACTAGGTTAAAGGAAGGGACCAGCAAGGAGGAAGAACATGTGGCCCCCTACACCGCCAAACTCACGGCGACCGACCGCTGTCAGGCCAAGGTTAATAGCTTCCTAAAGTGAGTACTAGAAAAATTTAAGCAATGGTCCCGTGATTAGACCGCCACCGGCGTCCGATCTGACAGCAACCAGTAATGGAACCAGCACAATCTAGGGTGGTCCATGGCCCCATGGCTGCAACACCATTCAATGACGAGCAACATTGTCTGAATTAGGATTCCAAGTTCCATCAATCCTACTTAGTGAAGGAAATCTAGTCAAGTGGAGTCATTATGTTGCGTTGAACTAAGTTAATTGACATTTAGAAGCTCCTACTATTTGACACAATTATGTTGTTAGTATTGAGTTCAATAGCTCAACTTTAAGTTACTAGTTCATCAAAGTTTGTATCGATTGATTCTACACTTATAAACCATACCAGCTATCTCATGGGTCCACAGAAAAACCAGATTACTATTAATAAACAGGTAATAGAGGTAACAAAAGACATCATAAACATATTATAGATGAAACAATCTACTGATTCCTAAAAGCTTCTCCTCAGCCATTGAAACAAACAAAACCAGAGGAAACAAAAAGAGGAATGTAAAGTCGTCCCAGAATCAGTGAGAAAGAAAATGAACAAACAAATGGGTAACAAACAAGGAGGGCATTGAAGGCTATTAGAAAACAGCTAGTCTGACAAGATACCATGGAGCTTTAATGAGTTCTTTGGTCCCAACTCACACAGAAAGCCTTTCAGAACTCAGTCATCTGCAACACAATGAAACAATGAAGGATGGGTGATGAGAGGACTAATAAAACAATAAAGAAAACAATGTATTGGAATGGAAGGATCATTAGGCAGCGAGGACTAAACCATTGCGATATCGGCAACTGGTAACCGGGAAGTCGTGATGGGACATGGGAATGGAGATTGAGAGCTGGGTCTTGGAGTAGGCAGCAGAAGCCTGGTTGGAGTTCTCCTGCTCCAAATCCACCCATGAGTCTTTGCTCTTCTGCGGCCACTCATCGAAGAAATGGCGCAGAGGCCTCTGGCCCTCCTGCTCCCTATCCACCTTCCCAGGCCTCTCCAGCTTGAAGTCAGCTCCCAGAACAAAGCAGTGCTGCTGCTGCTTCTCCTCTGCGTCCCTCTCGCACTGGGAGTAAGCGTTCTGCTGCAGAGCAGAGCTCCCTTGCTTGCTCTCTCCAAGTAAACTCATTCCTAGTGGCCTGAACTGCCATGAGCTCTCCCTCTCACTTCCTGAGGCCTCTGAAAAGAAGCTGTACTCATCCACATCCTTCATTCCATGACAATACCTGCCATCCCATTTTCCAGTCATTCATATCACTATTGAGAGAGAGAGAGAGAGAGAGAGAGAGAGAGAGATGTGAATGCAAACCTGTAGTCTTTGTCAGGTTGGGTGTAGGTTGGAGTGTCTAGATTGAAGTGGGGAGTGTTGAGGACAACACCAGGTGGCCTGGAAGAGGAGTGGTAGGGATACAGAAGGTGGTAAGAGTCTGGGGTGGAGATGGAGAGAGGAAGAGGGGGGTAGGGGGAGGGGTTGTGGGAGGTGGAGGAGGTGGTGGAAGTGGTGGAAGAGGGGAGAGTGGTGGCCAAAGACATTTCCACAGGCTTTCTTGAACGGTTCTTGCCTCTGTGCATGTGCCTCTCACAGTATTTGGAGTCTGGGTAGGCCTCTTTGGCACACCTCCATTTCTTCCCATCTGTTCTCCTGCACCTACCTGGCTCTGGGTCATCTGCCTTCCTGCCAAAACCCACCTGGTTCCAGCCCCAGTTCACTGCAACACAGAGGTCCAGGTCCCATTTCCTTCCCAATAAACCACATGGAAGGAAAGCAGATGACAAAAAAAAAAAAAAATGCATATACGTAAGATATATTGGAGAAGGAAACTTACTTGAAGGCTGGGGAGGGAAGGCCAGAGTTGGGGAGGTGATGGTGGAGTCCAGAAGGTAGCTCCTCCTTAAGGGGAGGATGAGATCAGAAGGGATGGGGATTCCTGAGGCCATATACTTGAAGATGAGAGCCTGGTGCTCCAACTCCTGCCATTGAGATGGTGTGAAGGGATGCCTGCAGCTGCTGCTCCTCCCACTCATCATCCCAAAACCAAAGCACAAACCTCAGACCAGCAAGAGGAGAATAGCTGAAAGCACCAAGGAAATGAGAGGCAGAAGGCTGGAGCTACAGCTTCCAATATCTATTGATATATTTGTATGGTGTTACATGTTTCACCAAGGGGAGAGGAAAGAGGGGCCTGCTTGCATTTAATGCGGAGGAGTTCTGAAAGAGAAATTATATAAACAATAGTAGATTTGTGTGGGGATTATTTTATGATATAGGTGCATAGGATGGGTCATTCAGTCAAGAGGCAGAGTGTGGGCTGCAGAATCTTCTGTGTTGTTGCATGGATAAATCAAGAGACTTCTGAGACTAGGTCCAGACTTATAAAACTAATATCAAAAGAAAAGAAAAGGTGTGAGCAAAAGGGTTTGGGTGGTGGGGTGATGATATACAGTGCATGCCTTTCCATGTCATTTGGGTAAAAGCCACTAGTTTAATGCTAATGGCTGTCAGAATGGTTGCAGGTGGTGCTGCCACCTGGGGGCAGTAGTCTCCTGCTCCTCTTATTATTATGACAGAGCGCAGGAGCAGCAGCAGAACGGGCAGGAGCAGGTCTGTCAAACCAGGGGAGAGGAGAGCTCCTCTCTCTCTCTCTCTCTCTCTCTCTCTTTCTAGCTCTATATTTCTCTCTCCATTTCTTCCTATCCCTGCAGCAAGCTGCTGTGCTCTGGTGACTTTTGTTGCTGTTGTCTTCTGCCAGCTTTACGGAAACTCATAAACAAAAGAGCTGTTGTGGGGGATTAAGGAAAAAAAATAAAGAACAAAACAATATGGTAAATATGTGGAACAATGAGAAAGAGAGAGAGAAGCCTTAAAGACAATTGTGATTATACTGTTGCTTCCCACTTTTTGCTGCAGTTTCATCCATTCTTATCTTCCCTTAATTAATTTTTATGAGTTACTTGGTTCTTTCTTTGTCTCTTTATTGGGATTCCTCTTTTCCTCACCTGAAGCCAGCTCTGTTTTGGCTTTTTCTTTGAATTTGGGAAAATAAAAGTCATGACAGGGACTGAGTGCTGTTATGGTCACCAACTGGTAAGGAAATCGAGAGTTCAGATTTTAGAATGTCGCCTCTCATCTTTCACCCATTACGTCTTGTACTTGGATGGTTAAAAATAGTTCAAATGACAGGCTTTATAAAGAAAAGATGGTAGGGGAGGTGAAATTATAGGGGTTAGGTTACAGGAAGGTGATTGGATCTCCAGCTGGTCACGAGAGTACTGTCTCTGTTCAGTCTCCTTTAATACCTTTATCTAAATCCCCAATGGTTTGATGGAGTTTTTGGATATGATTTGGTGAAGCCATTTATCAGATGCTTATGATTGTACACCGCACTAAAGGAGTCCATTGTTGCTGCCCAAATGTGAAAGTTGTAACAAAATGAGGAACATATGGGCCTGCATTGGATGGTTGCCTTCCACTTGCTGGCCATTGCATCTTGATCAATTGACTGTAAAGCAACCAAAAAGCATGTAGGTTGGAAAGGAGATAGGATTGATTCCCACAGCTGCAGTTGGCCATGGCCCATATCTGAGCACAGGGCAGGGGGGGGGGGGGGGTGGCTCCATTCTACAATAAATCCTTTTTGGCTTTATCTGGGCATGGGTTGATTTATGAGGGGCTTATATGTTACCAACCCTTCAGCTACCAACTTGTCACAAAGATCAGAAGGATGTGACATTGTGTGAGCAAAAGAATCTTTCCACTCCTTTCTCAGCTTTGAAAGTCTTTAATAACACCAGTTGTAGCTCTATGTTGGCCATGGCCCAAAGTTGTTATCAACATTTATGTGAGAACAGATGCGAATGGTACTAAGATTAAATTAGACAGTCTATTTGTACAGTTTTACTTGTTTGGGTTAACAGCCACTGTAGTAGCAAGTGATGGCAATTTGACCAAATAAGTTCTGAAGAATTCTATTTTATTGTTTTCATATTAAGATTTAGGAGGTATTGAATAAATGTTTCAATATGTAAACAATGATTGACCTTCTTTTGCGATCCATCAACCTTGGATCGCACTCCGAGTAGATTTCAAAGCAGTCCGAACTTTTCGTTCATCTACGTGCATGAATCTTAGAGCAATAATTGCACGATCCGACGGTGGATTCATGCAAAGGAAGATGAATTATTCTTTCATGCAAAAGATACTTCATACAACCCATCCATAAACAATACCATAGTAGAACAAGGGCTGCTGTAAATGGACTATAATCTGTATATATAATTGTTTATTATGTACATAATGCGATGGAGGTTCCCTTAGACTGCTATTACTGTCAGTCGGTGCCATAAGCTGCTGCGCCATTGTAATGTATGGGCTGATATGCTGCATTTAGGATGTGCCCCCAATGCACCACATAAGGCATCCAATACTCAACCCTGTTCCCTGAGATTTATAATATGGAAATATCAGTCATCGTTGGCCCCCCTTGTCTTAATTGATTTGCAAGGAAACAACATGCTCAATAAATTTAAAAAATGAATAATTCATGATTTTTTTAAAAATTTTCCATGTGATTACTCGAGCATATGGATTAATCAGGAATATCAGTAGTTGTTTATGAATTAATTTTGACTTATAAATAAAATACTAACAAATTAGGTATTGATAATATTGTTGGTTCTTGTCAAATACTCAAAAGATCAATGAAAACACGGATCAAGATTGCAAGGAAAATATAAAAGGCTTATCAGAAGACTGTTCTCTTTCAGTTAATTGGTACGATAACCACTTTTATTCAAATAAAGTATTTTAGATAGGCTGAATAATTTGTTCAGATAATTGGAAGTATTTTGTTCTTGATTTTTGAAGAAACAGTACTCATCCATTTAGTCCTAGCAACAGCTATAACAATGCACACATTTCAAATCTCCTACCTAACAAAATTTTTGACTTATTTTTTTAAGAACAATAGAAAAAATGTAATGTAGAAATATAAAATAATAAAACTATAAAATACTTATTCAATTTTTCTTTATTCACCATTCACCAAACAAATAGGGCCTTTTATGGTTGTTGTTTCTAATTATTTGTTAAGAGAAATTCTTTATACACTGTAGGTGGCGTAGAAAATCTGACATGGAGCACACTGTTTTATCCAATTGGTCTACATAATCATTATTTTTCAACGTATATTTAATACCTGTAGTTCAATTTTTTCTATTTAAAAATTTTATATGACGAAAATATTCTTATCCTCTGAAAAAAATTATGACATCCTGTGGCATAATATGGCTCAAGATATCATAATATGGTCCAAGATATTATAATATGAAAAGAACATTTTTTTCCAATCATTTTTTCAATATGTATTTAATGCCTGCAGATTTATTTTTTTATTTGAAAATTTTGAGTGATTAAAATATCTCTATTTTTTAAAAAAAATTATGACATTCCGCGCATATTACGACGCCCTGTATTATATTATGATATTTTATGAATAAAAATTAAGACGTTCTGAATGCAAGATGTCATGATATGAATACAGAATGTCATAATTTTTTTAAATAATAAGAGTATTTTTGTCATACAAAATTTTTAAATAAAAAATTGATCTGCATATGTTAAATATATGTTAAAAAATAATGACTCCAGGAATTAGTCAATCGGACAAGTTGATATGCTTCATATTGAATTTTCTATGCTGCCAGCGGTGTACAAAGAATATCACTGCTCGTTAAACTTTTTTGGCCACCTCTTTACATTTTCCCTACCATTTGTAAAGCCAAAATTGGAAACAATGTTTTTTGCGCGCGCGCACACGCACTCTCTCTCTCTCTCTCACCCTCTCTCCGTGGGTCTTTGTTATTTTTCCATGTGAAACACTATATTCCCAAATGACCCTGCAGAAATACTGTCCCTACGGTGTCTCTGGGGAAGGGTAAAGTGGAGACAGCTGCCCCTTCCCCATTCCTAGGTGACAGCGGGACTGGTGCTGCTGCTGGTGTTAGTGTGTTTGGCAAACATCGCAATATGTTTGGCGGGGTGGGTTCAGCGTCTTCCAGTGTGTTTTGCACAGTGGTGCAGTATTGTTGGGGGGTGGGTAGGATTGAAGGGTAAGAGGGAATGAATCATGACAGCAGAGAGTCAGCAGAAGCAGCAGCAAAAAGCAGGGGAAGGAGAGCAGAAAGGAGGGTCTTTGTTTCTTTCCGGGTCTTTGTTATGTTGCCATTGAAATGAGGGGTATCCACCATTCACACCCACCCCCCACCACCACCTGGCTACAGAGAAGGTGGCAGGTTTTGGGAGGCCAAGTGCACTCTGCGCCACTGCAACTCTGTCCACCCACACTTGCCCATAATTCACTTTTGGCTCTCTCTCTCTCTCTCTCTCTCTCTATTTCTATATATATATATATATATATATGTACATACATACATACATACATACATACATATGTATGTATGTATGTGTGTTTGTCTGGGTGTTTTGAAATAATTTCCCGATTACTTTCTTCTTTTCCACTGCTTCGTGGAAAGAGAGATTCTTATTTCTTTCTGATACGGTGTAAGAGCATGTTGAAAAATCATACTAATTCTGTTTTTGTTTTTGCAATTCGGGGGCCAAAAAGGGTTTATTTTAGATGTTAATGGACAACTGTCTCCCTGCTGTTACATAAGCATTTTTACTTGTCTAGTCCACTACCAATACATTGACTATTATAATGTACTCATTACCTTCATTTGAGATTAGGAGCACGATCTTTTGATAAAATTTAAGTAAATTTATATAATTTTTTTGATTCATTTATATGATTGAGACTTGTTCCATTGATGACATTTTTTTGCTGAGCAATCAAAGATTCCCAATCCTGATCATTGATGTTGTATCACTAGATATTTGAACTCAGAAATTTATAGCATGGCTAAATGGATGGCTTTGCTTACGTAGGTCATATATGAAATTTAAATTATGCACTTTTGTTGTAAGAAAAGATCAATTTTTTTTCAAAACAATATGCATTAGGAGTCTCTAAACAATTCTTCTTTGTCTACCAAAAAAAAAAATCTTCTTTAGTTCTAAGCACCATAACCATACAAATTAACACACATTTGTTTAAAATACTGCCCATCTTTTAATCCCATATTCCTTCGGAAAATTCCGAACCTTTTCCTGATAAACAATAACAAGTGGAGCTTTTTATGCAAATTCCACAAATTTTAAGGCAGATCATATTTTTTTTTTATCAAAAAAAAAATACAGGTCATATTTTTCAAGAAGAGTTATTTTTCACATATAAGAAAATGATTTTTTTTTAAAAAAAATTTGACTACAAAACTCTCGAACGCCAACATGTGGATCACTGCAGGGAACCACTTGAGAAATGGATTGTACTTGGGTCGCAAAAATGGAACAAACTTTGTAATATCCGGTCCATGGGCCTTAAGCCCAGCCCAGAAGCCCCCCAAAAAAAAAGAAGAAAAAAAATTGGGAAAAGGACTTTCGATAGAAGTCTTCTTCTCCGATGAGGCCCCTCGAATTAGGAGTCCTAGGACCATCGGAGGTCCTAGAACACTCTATAAATTGGCTTCCCCCCTCCCTAAGATCCTCCACCGGCCTTCCTCGCTCTTCTTCTCCTCAATTTTTTCGATTGAAGCCGTGGCCTCCTTTTATCGTGCTCGTCTCGATTTCTTGTCGGAAAGATCACTGGAGCTCGAGGTAAGCACGATTCTCTTCCTCTCTTCTCCCCCTTCCTTCCCTTGTCTATATGCATGATCGCTGATGATCGAACTCGTCGGATTTTGTTGGAGAAAACATCCCCTGTTTCTGCCCCTCTTTTCTTTGATTTTCCGACGTCGGTGGTCATCGCCGACCGTCGGCTTGGTTTCTTCGGGCTGCGGTGACATAACCCTCCTACCGCCGATCACCACCACATCGCTGCGGCCTCTGATCAGTCGAACAAGGATGGGACCACACGGTCCCCTGTTTTGCCCAAAAGAAGCCACGGGAAGAAGGAAGAAAGAAAAGAAAAAGAAAAGAAGAAGAAAAGAAAAAAAAAGAGAGAGACGATTTTCTCTCTCCCCTCTTTCTCCCTCTTTCCCTCTCTTCTCTCTCTACTTTCTCTCTCTAAAATTTTTTCTCTCCTCCTTTCTTTCTCTAAGAAAGACTTGTAGATCATGTATCGGGCCATGACTCTGAATCGATTTAGTGCTCGGATGGTCTATCAGATTGGTCATCCAATCAATCACTTTCTGTTATTATTTAATTTTATTGAATTTATAAAATAAAATTTGATCTTGATTTAATATTTTAAATAGGATTATTTGATTCATTTAAGGAAGATGAAAGATCTAAGACGATTGAGGTAAGTGGATCTTACGCTCTTTATTTATTTTTAAATTTTTATTATTTTCATGCATATGCTCTTTTATTAATGAAATCATATTTTTATAAAATAAGGATCAGCATATGTGGTATGAAAAAGTATATTTTATTATGAGTATTGATTTCATGAATATGTCTTATGAAAATAGCATGATTATGAAGCATGAATTTCATTATTTTTTTTTCATTATGTATATGTATGTTTTAATAAAAATGTATAAAGATTGCAAAGGTTCTCAAATAGCTATGAATGAATCACTTCGGGAATGTCGACATCCAGAGCTAGCATCCACACGAAATATGACCCTGCTAGCGAGTATAAAGTTCGCACATGAATCAAGAATTCTGTCGATTAAAAAATATGGCCCTATCATGGGTATAATAGTGATCTTAGCACGAATATCTGAGAGCAATATTTTGAAACATGATACGAATACATGACAAAAATGATTTATGATTTATGATTGTGAAATATACATGATTTATGCATGCATGATGAGCTTATAACTTATTTTATTATATACTCTATGAAATATTTATTTTTATAATATCTATTACTTGTTAAATGCTGCATTATTATAGAAAACTTATGCTTGATCCGATAAAGAAGCGTAAGTTCTACTTACTGGGCTAGTGTAGCTTATATTTTTTTTTCTTGTACAGAAAAATAAGGTTAGGACCGATGAAGAAAATTTAGGTTTAAAAATCTGCGAAGCAAGTTTGAAAATTTTGTAGTGAAATTTAGTTTATTTTTATGGATTTGTAGCTATTATAAATTTCGAGACTTGGATTAATATTTACTTTTGGATTTAGATGCTCTGGAGCAGTTTTGGTTTAATTAAACATTTGAATTAAACATTATTATTACTTTTATTTATGATGCATCTGTTATTATATTTAAAGAAGATGAATGTTGGCTTCGTGTTATCATAGCTGAATCCCTTGATAGCATGGCCGTGTTATGTCTCGGATTTGGAGCGTGATATTTTATGGTATCAGAGCTATAGGTTCAATCATGAGTAGAATTTAAAACCGAGCAGTGGGTAGTTAGGCTACGTATAGTTAGATTTTGACTTAATTGAATAAAGAAAGATAAAATTTTATTAATTATACTACTGCCCTGTTATAAAAATACAATAATGTTAATTTGATTAGGAAACGATGAGCGACAGGGAGGACAAAACCTTAACGAATATGGCTGCTAGGACAAGAGGAGCAAGATTGATGTCACGGGGAGCTGCCAATCAATTAGTTGAGCAGGCTCCTGATGCACCGGCCACTCAGACAGACATTACTGATGTATGTCAGGTGGTGGCCCAGCTTATTCAGCAGCAGCAGCAGCAGGCACAAGCTGCTCCTTGACCTACATCATCTGTGCAGTCATACTATGAGAGATTCAGAAAGCTCAACCCATCACTATTTGAAGGTGGATCTAATCCTATAGTTGCAGAGACATGGATTCGAGAGATGGAGAAGATGTTTAATGCCCTGCAGTACCCTAAAAATGTGAAGGTCAGATTAGCCGTGCCTATGTTAAAAGAGAATATTGAGTTTTGGTGGACTGCAATAAAAAATACCTATGGGAATAATAACGACCAACTCATTTGGGAAGAGTTCAAAGAGATATTTTATGATCAGTACTTCTTGGAACAATGAGATTGGTTAAAGAGAATGAGTTTCTGACCTTAAAGCAAAAGGATGATATGACAGTGTTGGAATATGCCAACAAATTTAACGAGCTAAACCGCTTCTGCCCCCAGCTTATAGAGTCTAAAAGGAGCAAAGTTAACAGATTTGAACAAGATCTAAGATATGAAATTCGATCTCATTTGTCTTCTTATATTTTCAATGACTACAAGGACGTGCTGGAGCGAGCTTTGAAGGTGGAGTCAGAATTAAAAAGATCAGATCTAAAAAGAGGAGATAGAAAGAGACCAAGATCAGCAAAAAATTAAAAGATCAATAAAAAATTTTCAAAAATAATAACTCTGATAAGAAGAAAGAATCTACATCCTGCTCATACTGTAAAAAAAATCATAGTGGACCTTGTCTCAAGAAGATAGGAGCATGCTTCTTATGTGGTGAGAAAGGACATATAACTCGTGATTGCCTAAATAAGAAAAAAGATGACTCCAGACCTGCCAGACTAGCTAACCAAAAACAAAAAGGGAATGCACGAGTGTTTGCTTTAACCCAATAGGAGGCCAATGCAAGTGATCAAGTGGTGACAGGTACTATCTCAATCAATTTCATACATGCTAATGTGCTATTCGATTCTGGTTCTTCTCACTCTTTTATATCTCTCAAGTTTGCTACTTTCTTGAATTGTGTGTCTGAAGAATTGATTGAGCCATTATATGTGAGCACACCTCTTAAGAACATTGTGTTGCTAACATTATTTTTAAGAATTGCATAATCCAAATAGAAGAAAAAGAATTAGCAGTAGATCTGATTCAATTAAATATGCATAATTTTGACATTATTCTTGGGATGAACTGGTTATCTTCGTACCATGCTCATATTGATTGTTTTGAAAAAAGAGTGGTATTTTAAATTTCAGATGAAATACAGTTCTTCTTTCAAGGTGAAGTTCATAATACAGAACCCAAACAATCTTTGAGTATTATCTCAATCATGAATGCAAGAAAAGCTTTGAGGAAAGGATGCAAAGTATTTTTGGCCCATATAGTGGATGCCGAGAAGGAAAAGATAAAGTTAGATGATATTCCAATTGTCAAAAAATTTCCTGATGTTTTTCCAGATGAACTACCTATGTTGCCTCCAGATCATGAGGTTGAATTTAAAATAGATATCACACCAGGGACCATACCTATATCAAAATCTCCTTATCGAATGGCTCCCGTAGAATTGTGAGAATTAAAGGATCAACTACAAGAACTCTTGGATAAAACGTTTGTCCGACCAAGTATATCACCCTGGGGAGCTCCTGTGTTATTTGTGAAAAAGAAAGATGGGAGCATGTGTTTATGCATTGACTATCGGGAGTTGAACAAGGTAATCATGAAGAATAAATATCTTCTTCCTTGAATAGATGGCTTATTTGATCAATTACAAAGTGCATAAATTTTCTCCAAAATTGATCTACGATCAGATTATTATCAACTAAGAATTAGAGATGAAGATGTGTCTAAAACTACATTCAAAACCAGGTATGACCATTATGAATTTTTAGTAATGCCTTTTGGACTAACCAATGCATCGACTGCTTTTATGGATATGATAAACAGGATTTTCAAGCCATATCTAGATCAATTCATTGTTGTTTTTATTAATGATATTCTAGTTTATTCTAAAAGTATAGAAAAATATAAGAGACATTTGAGGATCGTGTTACAAATCTTGAGAGAAGAGAAGCTCTTCACCAAGCTTAGTAAGTGTGAGTTTTGGTTGGATAGTGTTGTCTTCCTCGGCCATGTAATATCTAAGGAAGGAATCTCAGTCGATCCAAAAAAGATAGAAGCCATGGTGAATTGGTCTCGTCCGACTAATGTGACGGAAGTTAGAAGCTTCTTAGGCTTGGCTGGTTATTATAGAAGATTCGTCAAAGATTTTCTCAAATTGTAATTCCTCTAACCCACTTGACCTAGAAACAAATAAAATTTGAGTGGAGCAGTGAATGTGAACAGAGTTTTCAAGATTTGAAGCAACGATTGATATCTGTCTTAATTCTTACTTTACCTTCTAATAATGGAGGATTTGTCATTTATAGTGATGCTTCCAAGAAGGAGTAAGACTGTGTATTGATGCAAAACGATAAGGTGATAGCTTATGCTTCTCGACAACTAAAATTCTATGAGAAGAATTATTCGACACACGATTTGGAGTTAACAGCTATTATTTTTGCCTTAAAAATTTGACGATATTATTTATATGGAGAATCATGTGAAATCTTTACTGATCATAAGAGCTTAAAATACTTATTTACTAAAAAAAATTGAATATGAGACAAAGAAGGTGGCTTGAACTATTAAAAGATTATGATCTAAATATTAAATATCATCCTGAAAAAATCAATGTGGTGGCAGATGCACTTAGTAAGAAGTCTACAGTAAATGTGATGGCTCTGCTTTCTGCTCAGCAACAAATTCTGAGGAATCTTGAAGATTTGCAAATTGAGGTGATTTGTACCGATGTTAAGAATGTGTTAGCCAATTTAATGTACAACCAGTATTGATCGAATGGATAAAAATGGCCCAACAGAATGATATTCATTATGTCAGTTTAAAAAAGATATGGAGAAAGAATTACGACCTGAACTTAGACTGCATACAGATGGTACTCTATATTTTGAGAATAGATTATGTAAACCTAAAGATCCTGAACTAAAGAAAGAAATTTTGAAGGAAGCCCATAAATCTCGTTTCTCCATTCATCATGACAGTACAAAGATGTATAGAGATTTAAAATAATATTTCTGGTGGAACAGAATGAAGCAGGAGATAGCTCAGTTTGTATCTCAATGCTTGGTATGCCAGCAGGTGAAAGCTGAACATCAAAGACCTGCTGATTTGTTAAAACTATTAGAGATACCAGAATGAAAATGAGAGCATATCATGATAGATTTCATTACAGGACTTCCAAAAACAGTAAGAAAAAATGACGCAGTGTGGGTGATTGTTGATCGGCTTACTAAATCAGCTCATTTTTTACTTTTTCGAGTTGGTACTCCACTTGATAAGTTAGTCCGGATGTATATTGATGGAATAGTGTGTCTGCATAGTTTTCAGTAAGCATTGTGTTTGATCGAGATCCATGATTCGTATCTAGATTTTGAAAAAATTTTCAAAATGATATGGGGATTAAATTGAGGCTTAGTACTGCTTTCCATCCCCAAACTGATGGCCAATCTAAAAGGACAATTCAAACTCTTGAGGATATGTTAAGAGCTTGTGCTTTCGATTTTGGAGGACATTGGGATAATCATGTGACACTGATAGAATTTGCATATAACATCAGTTTTTATTATAGTATCAAGATGGTACCCTATGAAGCCCTATATGGAAGAAAGTATAGATCTCCTTTGTATTGGGACGACGTGGGTGAAAAAAAATTATTGGGTCTCGAGTTAGTTCAAGATGCTAGAGAAAAAATTTATCTGATCAAAGAAAGACTCAAGGCAGCACAGGATAGACATAATAGTTGGGCAGATAGAAAAAGAAGAGAATTAGAATTTCAGGTCAGCGAACATGTTTTCCTAAAAGTTTCATCTATAAAAGGTGTCATGAGGTTTGGGAGACATGGCAAGCTGAATTCGTGATATATTGAATCTTTTAAAATTTTGAGCCGAGTAGGGGATGTTGCCTATGAACTAGCTTTACCATCAAATTTATCTAAAGTGCACAATGTCTTTCATATTTCACTACTGAGAAAGTTTGTACCTGATCTAAATAATGTGGTAAAGTATGAGCCATTGCAAGTTCATGAAGACTTAACCTATGAAGAGTTTTCCCTCCAAATTATTGATCGAAAAGAGCAAGTTCTAAGGTGGTGCATCATTCATATACGAAGATTCATTGGAGTAATCATGAAGAGAGAGAGGCTATTTGGGAGCTTGAAGATGATATGAAGTCAAAATATCCTCACTTATTTAAAAATGAAGGTACGTTAAGTTTCGAAGATGAAATTTTTTTTTAAAGGAGGTAGAATGTAATATCCGGTTCATGGGCCTTAAGCCTAGCCCAGAAGCCCAACGAAAGAAAAAGGGAGAAAAAAAAATTGAGAAGAAGACTCCCGATAGGAGTCTTCTTCTCCGATGAGGCCGCTCGGATTAGGAGTCCTAGGACCACCGGAGGTCCTAGGGCACTTTATAAATTGGCCTTCCCCCTCCCTAAGATCCTCCACCGGCCTTCCTCGCTTTTCTTCTCCTCGATTTTTTCGATTGAAGCCGCGGCCTCTTTTTATCATGCTCGTCTCGATTTCTCATCGGAGAGGTCACCGGAGCTCGAGGTAAGCGCGATTCCTCTTCCTCTCTACTCCCCCTTCCTTTCCTTGTTTGTATGCACGATCGCCGGCAATCGGATTTGTCGGATTTTGTTAGAGAAAATATCCCATGTTTCCGCCCCTCTTTTCTTTGGTTTTTCGACGTCGGTAGTCACCGCCGACCGTCGGTTTGATTTTTCTGGGCTGCGGTGACATAGCTCTCCTATCGTCGACCACGCCGCATCGACTGCGGCCTCTGATCGGCCGAATAAGGATGGGACCACACGGTCCCCTGTTTTGCCCAAAAGAAGCCACGGGAAGAAGAAGGAAGAAAGAAAAGAAAAAGAAAAGAAGAAGAAGAAAAGAAAAAGAAAAAGAAAAGAAAAGAAAAGAGAGAGAGAGAGAAGATTTTTTCTCTCCCCTCTTTCTCCTTCTTTTTCTTTTTTCTCTCCACTTTCTCTCTCTACTTTTTCTCTCTAAAAATTTTTTCTTTTCTCCTTTTTCTCTCTAAGAAAGACTTGTAGATCATGTATCGGGCCATCTTTTCCTCTTATAGGGATCTATGACCCCGAATCGATTTAGTGCCCGGGTGGTCTATCGGACTGATTACCCAATCAATCACTTTCTGTTATTATTTAATTTTATTAAATTTATAAAATAAAAATTGATCCTGATTTAATATTTTAAATAGGATTATCTGATTCATTTAAGGAAGATGAAAGATCTAAGACGATTGAGGTAAGTGGATCTTACGCTCCTTATTTATTTTTAAATTTTCATAATTTTTATGCATATACTCTTTTATTAATGAAATCATATTTTTATAAAATAAGGATCAGCATATGTGGTATGAAAAAAGTATGTTTTATTATAAGTATTGATTTTATGAATATATCTTATGAAAATAGCATGATTATGAAGAATGAATTTTATTATTTTTTTTCATTATATATATATATATGTATGTTTTAAGAAAAATGTATAAAGATTTCAAAGGCTCTCAAATAGCTATGAATGAATCCTTTCGAGAAGATCGACATCCGAAACTAGCATCTACACGAAACATGGCCCTGCCAGTGGATATAAAGTTGGCACATGAATCAAAGACTGTCGATTAAGAAACATGGCCCTGTCACGGGTATAATAGTGACCTTAGCACGAATATCTGGGAGCAATATTTTGAAACATAACACGAATATATGACAACAATGATTTATGATTCATGATTGTGAAATATACATGATTTATGCATGCATGATGAGCTTATAACTTGTTTTATTATATGCTCTATGAAATATTTATTTTTATAATATCTATTACTTGCTAAATGCTACATTATCATAAAAAATTTATGCTTCATCTGATAAGGAAGCGCAAGTTCTACTTACTGGGCTAATGTAGCTCATATTTTTTTTATTTTTTTTTTTTGTACAGAGAAATAAAGCTAGGACCGGTGAAGAAAATTCAGGTTTGAAATCTTTGAAGCAAGTTTGAAAATTTTGTAGTGAACATTTAGTTTATTTTTATGGATTTGTAGCTATTATGAATTTTGAGACTTGGATTGATATTTACTTTTGGATTTAGATGCTCTAGATCAATTTTGATTTAATTAAATATTTAAATTAAATATTATTATTATTTTTACTTATGATGCATCTATTATTATATTTAAAGAAGATGAATGTTGACTTCGTATTATCACGGACTGAATCCTTGATAGCATGATCATGCTATGTCTCAGATTTGAGATGTGATAAATTTAAAATACAACTATATTTTCACTCCTCCGCACAATTTTTTTTTTTTTTTTGTTTTTATGCATACACTGTATTTCCTGCCATTTTGCAGCAGTTTGATCCATCAAACAGGCTGCCAGGGACATCAGATTTTTTTTTTTCCAGAATTTTTCGAAATCGGACTGCTTTCACGATATCGGCATCAAAGAACTGGTTCTTCTGCCAAAAAAAAAAAAAAAAGTCAAGCCCACTTTTTTTTTCTTTTTCTTCTGGAATATTTAAGCATAGTTTGGTATTACATTGTTAATAATCTTAGATTCCCAAGAAATGCCAAATAAATTATTCATGCATATCCAAGAATCTTTAATTGCTGAAATATAGCATACCGAACACGATATTTTCAAATCATCAAAGATCAGATTATCCTAAAATAAGGATCATCAGTGGCATCCCATCTGGTCACCTAACACAGACCTTAGGAGAAAATAATGAGGTTAAAGTTTCAGAAATAAGAACCATCGATCGAACCACAAGCCAATTGGCACTACAGAGAGAGAGAGAGAGAGAGAGGCCTGATGGATGTGTGCTTGTCTTTGAGCCATTTGCTTGAGATGAGTCAGGTTCAATTTTTCTTCTTCCTTCTTAATGAATAAAACTGGTTTGGCCACCATGCACACCGCTTGGAGCTGGGAGAATACAGTAGCCGTCAAACAAAAGGAAAGTAACAATCTAGATTTCGACCTTCAGGCTTCAGCATGCCCATCTCCTGTTCAACGTTACCTTCACATGCCCCCTAATTATATCATCCAACCCTCGTTAGCTGGATGTTTTCAATAACTTCCTTCTAGTTCTATTAATTCCCTCTATTGCTCTAGTGAAGAATCCTGACCAACCATCCGAACCAAGAGAGAAGTTTGAAGGACCCTGTTTTGATCCCTCCTCCTGAAGTAGAAAAATGTGGACCAGGTACTACCACAGCCACCAGCATGCAAGTAAATTGGAAAAATGGCAGGTAACACACCCCCAGGGTCTTTGACATCCTTGTGTTCCGATAGAATAGAGAACTTGCACATCAGCTATGAAAGACTGGTGCTTCTTAGGTAAATGGATAACTTTTTCAATTAAAATTTCATCCAATATCTTTTCATTTTGATTAGTGGCTACCGTGAGGCTTAATGAATAGTTAAACAGATTAACATCCTTTTTAAACACTAGTCCAGTCATTGAACTCATATACATGCACCTTTGAAATCTCCCATCAATTAACCGTAAAATCCTATGGCAATCAAGGGTGAGGCAACAATAAGTCGCGCCTACACAAACCATGCAATTTTTAAGGTTGATGAGAAGTCAGAATATGTCATATAACTCGGCATGGTAATGCAAGCAATCCATTCCATGAACTTCTACTTATGACCCGAAGAGCATCGAATATTATATAAGAAACCTGCATAATACTGCATCACAGAGAATGGGTACATGTAATTACGAGGTCCTGTTAACCTCTATCACCAATATTAGCACACAAAGGCTCTTGAATCTGAAGACCTAAAATCCAGCAATTTCGCTCCATAACGTAAACAAAAACTTTTTAAAATGGAACATCGATCTGAGCAGGGTTCATTACTTAACTAAATTGTTACAGCCTTCCATAAATAGTCAAAATTAAATCAACCTGAACCATTAACCATATTTTACGGACTTCAGAGAATTGCAATTCTAACTGGCTGTAAATTTTGGTCAGTAACTTTTTAGTAGCATCACTTTCTTAGAAGTGGAAGATTTAATTAGTACAAAAAAGTGGAGCATCTTTGCAGTCGTAGTACATACACGGAAAAGAATGAAGAGACGCATCCGGTGTGTAGCTTTAACTTTGAACCATCTAAAATCACAAATTTTCTTTCAGGGGTAGCTTCAACTGTTAAAATAGAATTTAAACTATATCATTTGATCAATCTGTTACTCTACAACAGAGTTGACAAAGATAAAGAGACCTAAATTTGATATTAAGCTGGCTGGGATATGAATTTAATGGGTGGCGAAATATAAAGAAACAAATTACATGGATTGATTTGATAACTCTATTTTCTGGAACCTTTGCTACCAGGATCTCCCACAGCAGCTCTAGTCCTTTTGGTAGAACGAGAGAACAAGGTCTGTATGTACAGAAAAAAGCTGGGTATCCACAAAAAGCTGCTCCCACATGCACAAAAAGATAGCAAAGTAAGTACGGCAAATAGCTATACCACACTACTTTAAAACAGTGCAGCAGAAAACTATATCTTTTCTTTCATATTTCAACTAAACAAAATATTTTTCTATGAATCCATTTTAACACATACACGAGCAAAATAACTATTACATATTAGTCCATGATTTAAAGTGGGCTAACATGTTTTGACCTTCCAACCTCTGACACACAATTGTTAGGTTATAACATCCAAAATTAAAAGAGAGATCTGATTATTAACAAACAACAGAATTAGTGAATAATACTTGGGATCTGGTCTTTCTTTTTCTTTTTTTATTTTGCGAGTGTGCGTGAGAGAGAGAGAGAGAGATGTTGTTAAATACCATTTACAAGTTACAACACTAGATTCTACAGGCAAATATTAAGTAGATTTTGGAAACATAAGTGAATATACCAATGGTTAGAGCTGGTTTCTGAAATTTTCTGAGTGAAGTCTTCATGCAAATTTAAAGTAGTTCAAATTTTATCTTTTGAATGTACAAAGCAGATAGTTCTACTGCTGTAAAGTAAAATTGATGGCTCAATAGATGGATTATACCCTGACCTGAATAGATAATGAATTAGACTTGGAATAAGTTACAATTGTCTAATTTTCAGGAAGAAATCCACAAATTAAGAAAAGAAAAAGGTTGAGTGTCCAATATGCATACCTTCATAAAGGACCTGTCACGATTTGGAAATGAATCAATAAAACTCTCTTTCAAAAGTAATGAAACCTAAACAATAGCAAACAAACAAAAGTAGTTCAGGGCCAAACCAACCGAGTAAGACTTATCAGTACCAGCATTAGAAACTGATGAAAGTCAATTATAAACCGAAAGAATACATACATAAAAAAAGGATTAATAACTGTGCTTTTGAGTTTTGACTGTAAATTGCTTGAATAAAGATAGTATATGTTTAATCATTATTCAGACACATGGAAAACCCATATCAAAGCTTGAATTAACATGGAGATGCATGAAAAATATCTCCCACTTTTCTGGGAACTTCCTACGGATTGAAGAGAAACAAATATGCTCATGACATGTTCCCTCATCCTACTGTTGAAGAACCACGTAGTGGTCTACTTTAGACTTCAAAGTAATTTGAATGTTATTCATATAGATCGGTATATAGACATTCAAAAGAACTTCAGAAAATATGTATTCTGTCAACATGAACGGAAAAGCTAATGAGAAACTTAGTTGTAAAGGAGACAGATCTAGCCTATTGCCCAGGTGGTCATCCAAGCACCTATATGGCCAGATATCACTTGGGCAACTTCATACAGAATTGATCAATTTTCAGTTCGACTACTCCATTTATATAACTCATGTGCGCACTAATGCACACATGCCAGACACATAAACGATAAATAAATTTTACACATATACATTAAAAATGTTAAAAACTACAATTATAATGCAATCTATGAACTCCAGAATAAATTCATGAATGCATGATAGAAGTAATAATATACGCCATTGTTGTCTTATTAGCTGAACTGATAGACATTCTTAAGCTTCCCAGGCTATCCAACTTGTTAGAGGTGGGAGCTCAGATTTAGAGTGTCAAATGACAGACCCTTCTTGATCAATTGTTTTATACATCAACTCAAGTTTGTTCTGATTCCATAATACAATCTGATTTTCTTCAGGCTCCAATACCTCCTCCTTGCATGACATCCAGTTGGCATAAATATTATAAGAAAGCATATTTCAGGCATACACACAAGCATCCACACATCTATACGTAATTTATGTACATGCATGGTTTGCAATGCTGGCTAGTGTTGGTCCATGCCAATCAGCATATGTCAAGCCAGGCTAGATTCAGCACCTGACACCAAGTCAGAACAGAAGCCAATAAATCCTTATATAATTAGTTTAATTAAAAATGGCTAATATTTCCATTATCTTTTGTTCTGACACAGGTTGACGTGTCAGCATGGAAATATGTATTTCTTTATCTCCTTGTGTATATACTTGTGTGTGTATATAGACAGTATGTGCAAAGATGCAATTATATTAATATCTAGTATATTATATCTAATATGTGTGTATAGATAATATAGTATTTTGTATGCTTTTGTGACAGTCTAAGACCCAGGTTACCTATTAATAAAATGATCCGGTTCAGGTTGGGATGTTTGACCTGCTTAATAAAAAGGTTGGTTTCAGATTGACAGATTTTTGACCTAACACAAACGTGTATCTGGTACAACCCAACCCATTTGCCACCCGTAGTCTAGGCAGTGGTCTCCTGGTGTCCTAATGCCTATCTACCATGTCTAGTCAGTTCCCTCCTATTATCCTGTATAGGTGCAAGTTCTTAGATCTCTTAAAATGTCCCCATAACCTCAATAGCCTCAAATTTAAATCACATCTTAGTCCTTACATAAAAATAATATCAGTATGATAGTAAATTTTAGTTTGATGTCATCTACAACTTATGTTTGTGTTCCAGCAAAATCACCATATAATCAAAAGATCATTCATGCAGTCATACAATTAAACATGCTATAGAACATAATAACATGAAAATAAACTACAGGAAGTCAGGCATTGATCGCGATACATATACATATAGATACATGCATCCATATACATATGTATGTATACTTATACATGCATACATACATATATCATGATAAAATAATTTAATCAAGTCCAGAAAGAAACCTTGTCATTATTTGATTGCACATTTGTGATTGTATGCGATCTTAAATTGGAGCACAGAGAATCTAGGTACGATCTAAGAACTGCTAAGAAACCTTTAGCAGCTTCGACCTGTAAATGCAGGAAAATGAGAAACAGTACAGAGGATCAAAGAAATGACAAAGTTTTAAACACTCAAAATCTTTCTTTTTGCTTGATTGAGAAAATTAAGCTTGATGAATATTAGTCCTCAAAGAAGATGGCACTGTGATATACTACTGTTGATATAGGCTATAGATTATAAAGAATGTCAAACATGCTGAACAATGATGTGCAAGTGTTCTTTTCTTCTTCTTCTTCTTCTTACCAGCTCACCAAGTTGGTAAGGACTCTGGCAGCTGTACAAGAGACTTAGGGTCCAGTCCTGTCTTCACCAGAGTTTGGGGGGGTTATGATTATTTGAGGGAGAGCTACCCCCCATTGTGTAACACACTGCCTACAAGCCTCTTTTAACCCAGCCAACAAAAGTTAGGGGGAACAGGGGATCAAGTTAATGCTTTTTCCCCCAAAAAAATTAACACACAATAATGACAGCAAATAGCATTGATATATGACGTAATTAAGTCATTGTTTTCTTTTCCCACAAAATCCAAGACACAACATTGATATCTGGCACAACGTATGATTGCTCATGAAAATGTTCGAATGAACATTGCCCTTTATTTTATCATAACAATGACTTTTAGGCCATACCACAAGGATGAGAGCAAATGCATGCCAGTTGCCGAGTAGGATGTAAGTTATGAAAATGGGCATGATAGTATAAATCCTCACACAATACAACAGTCATGAAAGGCATTTTAACCTAAATAAATAATTTTAAAACTTCACAAAACTAATTCGCCAATCTTTCACCTCCTCCAATGGGGCTCCAATCCATTATGAGCACTACTAATTGCATTAGAAGCATTTAGGTGCGCCTTTTTTCACATGGTAACTAACTTGTCAACACATTTCTAATGGAAATGGCAGGAGAAGCTCTGGAATTTATCGCATTACACCATATGAGGCACGCACCTCAAAAATGGATAACACGGCACTGTCTTGCACCATGACAAGTTTTCTATTGTTGATGATTTTATGCTTATTAAGTTCAATTACTTGAATAATAAAAGATATATGAATGGATATAAGAAGTAATGAATTTAAGAATGATAGAAAGATTATAACTAGTTCAAGTCCTCGAGAACTTACCTGGGTATCTGTGCACTCATAAACTGGTCTTTTTCTTGCTAGAAAGCTTTCACCCACAAGCTTTGCATGATATGGACTTAGAGATGCAAGCAACTCTTTTTGTCGGGGCAGTTGTGGCATTGAAGGTGATCTCACCTACTTGTGCCATGAAATGACTGATCAGAATTCTTATATTTATAGTAGCAAGAGTCCAAACTTTCAGTAATTGAAGTTGGTATGAGTAATTACAAGAATGAGGAGAAAATAATATGCATCAAGATATTTCCAGAAAGAAATAACAGAAAAATGGACATTAGAGAGAGAGAGAACTCCAGCACATATGGAAGGTCAGAAGAACTGGTCTGGAGATTACAAAGCCATGGCAAGAATGAACAATCTGCATCCCAACTATATGAGTTTGGCTTTCTCATAATACATCCCAGTAAGGTAGGGTTAATTTTTCGTGACCTTTTAAACCACCTTACTAACGGTTTTGGACTGTGGTATCTTAACATCTTCCCTTTATAGACCCTTGCTACATATTTGAACAGCTCCCATACTAGTTCAAGAGGACATTCCTAAACAGCTTCAGGCAACAGAACTTCGCTGATTGTTTTGGTCTCTTAAACTGTCACATTTTACACATACGGTAATCGAGTATCTCTAGATCTTCCCACAAAATTCTCCTTCAATCCAAATTTAAATGTCTGTCTTATGAGAAAAAATAGGAGCAAACCTTAGGACCATAAAATTCCTACCTATACATTAAGCATCGTGCATGAAGTTAAGCAACCCCACCTCCCCAACAAAAGGGGGAAAAAAGAGTAATATAAATGACTTGCATCGGTCTACAATGTTATCCTTATCAAAGTCCAGAGACATACAAGAGGTCGTCCCATATTCCTGGTTCAGCATTGTTGAACCTGAATTAGTATTTCAATCAAGCACTGAACTATGTCACCATAACAATGAAACTAGCTATTGATTTAACTATCCAAAAAAACAGTTTCAAAGGACTTAATTGAATAAAGACCATTAATGACATTATAACTTTATTAACATGTTTCAGAGTGGATCATCAACTATTTGAACTTTGAAGCATAAGCCCATATCATATTCCAATATCAAACCCACATTTACTGCATCAATTATGCAGGTTTCAAAGAGTCCAATATTTAAACTCACAAGAAATTGCAAAATTTGGATTCCTATTGAATCCCTATATAAAGACACCAAAAATATATCAAATATAATCTCAATAACTCAAAAACATTTGTAACCCAACCTACACTTAAGTAGGAGTTGCAGATACTAAACCCAATCAATATGGGATTTCAGAACCATTTGATGTTCTAAATAACGGTCACTTTGGTTGCCTAGTCATCCGCCTTAGTGTTTTGCATCATCCGAGCAAGGATGGCAACTGGCTATGGTAATTAGTAATTCATGCTGCCAAGTTGACTGACAACATCTTATTCGATATGTTAGATATCATTTTTGGATTATAAACATTCTTACTCCTCTAATGTATTAGTTATTCAATTTAGTTTTAGACTGCCTTAGCTTTAACTTTTGAGTGCCTCCCCGCCTAGCATCTAATCATTAGGCAGCCACCTTGTTTCTTTAAGACATGGATATAGAGCTCAAATATCAACGCAGATATGCAATAAAATCAAAATTATTTGCCTAAATTACTCCAGATGTGATGAAAACTTTACATTATATATATATATATATATATGCCCTAGAAGCCAGATTGGCTGACACTAGTAAAACACATTTAGGGCATAATTTTTAATTTGACTTTGATATTAATAAAATTGGGTTATTTCTATTCACATTGTATTTAATAGTATCTGTGAATCGTCCATTGGATTAATGGGTAAGATAACATACATTCTCAAAAATTTGAGAATTTGAGACATGTGCTAATCTTAGTTAACTCATAAATTGCTCTCAATTATAAGATCATCACGGGGATGGTGATCGATCCAAAAGATTAATGTATGATCGCTTTCTTCAAATAAATGAGTCCCGAATCTATGATGTTGAGACACCGGAACGAAAATATAGGTGCTTGTTAGGAACAAAGATACTGAGCGTGACCATTTACGAACAGTCACAAGCATATCTATCTTCTCGTCAGTGATATGTTCATAACTATGGTTGTATGTTTAGTTCTTTGACCTGAGATGCATTGGCAGTTCACCTTGAGGGTGTTGTAGTTTGACTACACCATAACTCGATTTTCTAACCACATGGAGCCTTGAGATGTATGTCGATTGCAGTATGTTCATTGTAGGAATTGCATTGCATTAAGATGGGATCTATTGATCTCAGTAGAAAAGCAGTCCTATGTAGATCATGAGATTGAGTCCAAAAGCTTATGGCCATGACAGTGTGAAAGATGAAAAAAAATTTCTATTAGGTTTCATATCGGACTCGAATCGATTGATTCTATCATATGATAGATATGAGGTTTGATGAGTTTATCTTGACCTCGATTCTGTTGGAACTCACGATAGAAGAACCGAATCACACGGTAACTACACCTAGAGGTTCATCCTTCAGTTTTGCGGGGTTGCCACTACATATTGCTAGATATCACTAATGAATTATGGGACTAATTAGAATTACTTTGATGATCAATAATTTTAATTGACTGAATTAGAAAAAGTTTCAATCCATCGAAAAAAATTTTGATGATGTTGATGATAGAAATCACAACATATCTCACTACCAGACAGAATTGGACCTATAGGGTTACACAAACAAGGGTTTTGGTCTTGAATTGCACAATTAGACTAAGTGTAGTCTAATTGGGTTAGGAGCTATTGAGTCCTAGCTTTGGGTTTAAGAAAACCATGCTAGCACATGGTTAAACCCATTTGCTCCTTAATTTTGGATCCTATTAGATAGGATTTAATCAATTTGGTACTAGCTCCAATTGGGTTCCAAATATTGGTTCACCCAAGTTTGAATTTGATCGTATTAGGTTAGGTTTGTGGGGACACCAAATGTTGGCGCCACCCAATACTGTTCGGCCAAGTGATGGGGTGCATCCACATGGATTGGATCCATATGTGTGTCACCCAAATCAGATAAGGGAGAAAGAGAGGGATAAGTCTCATCCACTAGTAGATAAGAATAAGAGATTTGATCTCCTTTGAATTCAAATTTAGATTTGAATTCAACTTCAAATTTAAAACCCTTGGAATTCGAATCGGAGATAGATTGAAATGAGATGACAACAAGCTTATCCTATCTCTACGGCAATCTGAATTTCTTGTTGGTTTTGTGTGACAAAATAAGGGAGAAATCAGATTGGGGCGGATCTAAGAGAGTCCTTCTGTTTTAAGGTGCCTGATCTGATCAGATTCCTATAAAAGGAGTTTTTTTTGATCGACCAAAGGGGTTACAACCAATAGATCATTTCCCACACCTCTCTTCCTCCTTTCCACGCCTCCTCCCTCTTCTATCTCTGATATCGATCCCTCTTCCATGTTCAAGGGTGTTAGACGAGTCATCTGGTGGGTTCAAGGTATCGAATGCCATCAGTTCTACGCGAAGAGTCAAAAAGACTGCGATCAAGGGCTGATCGAAGTCCTGTCGACGATCATATTTGAATCTGAACAAGGAGCTTGCAATTTCGCCAAGGAGTAGATGGATTTGTCGAGGAGAAGGCATCCTAGATCAAGCCCGAGTGGATACCTGTAAAGGCCGGGCATGTGCGCGGCTCTACAGCGAACCTCGAAGATCATCGGATCATCAATCGCGGAGATCATCTACCCGTGCACGATGATAAGATCACCTCTTATCTCTTATGCATGTTGATCTTTATTATCTAATATGTTGTTTTTCTGATTTGGATCTAAGTCTCGCATGCCGGATCGGATTAAAAAATTTTTGAATTCCGCTGTGTCTTATCCGAACCGATTCGATGCGCTATCCGATCCTTCAACTAGTATCAGAACCAGGTTATTTGGATCTTAGATCTAAATTAGATCAAATCTGATTCAAATGTGATCTAAAGAATGATCAGATCTGAAAATATTTAGATTAGATCTGAATAATACATGTTTAATTAGATCCAAAATTGCTTTAGATTTAAATTCAGCATGTTGTAAACTAGATCTTTTAATATATATGATATATGCGTAGATCTATTTTATTGTCTGAGTAGCCTAATACTCAAAATGGATGTACCACCAAGCCGTCCGGTCATAAGAGCAAGTAGAGTTTAAAGATCCTCTCTTTCTATTCGATTAGGTGCTCTTATGGCATGTAGAGATGCCATGTGAATACATCCATGAAGAAGAATTGTGAAAAGAAAAAACTTATTTTCTTGTAAAACCCTAAATTTTGATGCATGATTAAGTTATTTAATTTTTAAAATTATTTTAATTACTAAATTAGAACTTTTGTTATGCATGGATTGCAAAAAAAATGCTGAAACCCTGAAATCTGCTGCTGGCACGCCTGCTAGGTCGACTCAGTCCTTGTTGAGCGACCCAGTGCGCTGGTGGGTCGGCTCAATTTCTAACCGAGCCGACTAAATTTTCAGGCCGAGGTCAATAAGGTTTCTATTTGTCACAGATTAGTCGACTCACTCCTTGAACTGAGCCGACTAAGTTCATTAAGTCGACTCAATTCCAGGATGAGTCGATCCAGTCCTGTGTACAGAATTTGTATATGATATAATTTTAGTCTAAATTGTTTGGACATCTAATTAAAACCCATAAACTTAATTGAAAATTAAGAGATAAAATTAAACAGATCTAAACTTATGAATTCAAAATCTAAATCAATTTCATAAATCATGGGTCAAGGGTATGGGTAGCTCAATTAGGTCTAGTAAGAGTGGTTGATCAAACCGACTCAAGAGTTGAATAGATTTGGATCAAGAGTGCTTCAAAGCAACCTAATAGTTGTAAATTTGTTCAGATCGATTAACAGTCATATGTTATCGATCAATTTAAGATCTAATTTGGTTCAATGGTTCGAGTCCGGATCAATAGGTTAACTTGATCAATTCTAATCAACCAATTTGATGTCTAAGATAAGTACATAGATAGTGGTTCTTTAATTGGTTCCGTTGTTTGACTTGACCAACTACGTTGGTGTTTAAGGAAAGCAACGAGAGGACCCCCACACATCTTAACTTATCTGACCATTTTGGACGATTAGTTTCTGTATTAGGTCAACTTGTTGAACTCAAACTAGCCCATACCACTAGATTAGTCATAATCGTTATGACTAATTAAGAGACCTAAACCAAATTTCTCTAATACAATATTAAGTCTTGTGATCTTCCACCGTTGTAGTTGTGCGGACCCTTCCCGAAGTTGATTGTTCTCGACTGGATACAGTGGTTCAGTTGCATCGAAAAGACGTAACCATGACTATTAGGCATAAGATGCTGCGGATTGGAGGAGTTGGGCTCAATATTCCGGATACGGTAAAAGTCCCAATGATGGATCCATTTCGTGCAAACGATGGGTCTGACTTAACTAAATAGTGGGCCAATATTTCAGATATGGTGAGGCTCATGAATTAGAGACCGAAATTGACTATAACATGTTTGGAGAAATACTGGACAAGAATTGTCCACTTATCAATTGACCCAACACCAATAACTGTTAGGCGAGGTAGTGAGTCAATTGGTAAGACTGCAGCACCCACTTAAGACTCTTAATCGTGGAGGTCTTCGCTTCTCTTCCAAGGAAGGAGAACCGAAAAAATAGTGGGAGCCCTATTTTGTTTTAAAAATAAAATTTCTAAAACAAATTGGTTAAATCAATTACAAAATCTAACTAAAAATTTTGACTCTTTGTAGGAACAATATCTGCTTCAAATCTCCGAACCAAAATACTAGAAACCAATAGATTGATCAGATCAAATTAAGGATTGGCTCCGAAATTTGAAAATTGTTTTGAGTTCCGAAAAATTGACCTATGTCCTTGACCAAGACCTTCCCCCTCTCCTAGCCCGTCCGACCGCTGATCAGAAAGCATCTCATAAAAAGTGGTTGGACGATGACAATAAAATTAGGTGCTACATGTTGGCGTCAATGTTTAACAAATTGCAACGCCAACACGAGGACATGACTACTATCAGAAAGATGCTGACTCACCTATCAGAATTGTATGGTGAGCAGAGCCGCATAGCCCGTTTCAAAGTGTCCAAGTGACTCTTTAAGGCGAAGATGCGTGATGGACAGTCGGTCCACGATCATTGTCTGACAATGATCAAGGACCTCGAGGAGCTTGAGAAGCTCGGGTTGTCCATGAATAAGGACTTGCAGGTTGATCTGATCCTGCAGTCCTTGACTGATTCATATGGGCAGTTTATTGTAAACTTCCATATGAATAAAATCCAATGCACTATTTACGAGTTGGTCAATATGCTAGTTACAACAGTGGGTACCTTGAAGAGTTCAAAAAATTCTGTACGTGTTGTGGAGCGGACTTCTTCCGAGAGAAAGTCTACTGGGAAAAAGAAAAAGTCCGTGAAGAAGCAGAAAGTAGAGAACAAGGAGGTTCCAAAGAAAAAGACTGTCAAGAAGGAAAAATGTTTTCACTGTGATAAAGACGGCCATTGGAAGCGAAACTGTCCAGTTTACTTGACGACCCTGAAGAACAAGAAGGATAGACCTTTTGAAGGTATGCTCGTCATAGAAACAAACCTGACAGTTTCTTCAACATCCAATTAGGTGCTGGACTCTGGATCTAGTGCTCATTTGTGCACTTCTTTGCAGGATCTTGAGGATAGCAGGAGGCTGAGGAATAGAGAAATGATCTTACTATGGAATGTCGTACGGGGTCGGACCACCCGATATGGGGCATGCCGAACCGTCCCGACGGAGAATCGAGACGGTTCCGACATGCAAAATGGCACATGCCGGTGCCGGAGAAGAAAAAGAGAGAAATAGAGAGAGAGGAAGGGAGGAAGAAAAAAAGGGAAGAGAATCCGCCGGAGGGACCGTCGGAGGACAGCCATGGCCGTCGGGCTGCGGAAAGGGCTCCCGCGGCTCCGCGCGGAGGACAGGGCCGATCCGCCCCTGTTTCTCAGGGCTTTTTTTTAAAAAAGCCTTTTCAAAGTGAAGTCGGCAAACCCCATACCAACTTCACTTTGAAAAAACTTTTTTGTTACCCGCGCGGAGCCGCGGGAGCCCTTTCCGTCGCCCGACGGCCACGACTGTCCTCCGATGGATTCTCCTCCCTTTTTTTCTTCCTCCCTCCCTTTCTTTTTCTTCCCCGATTCGTCCGTGTTTTTCTTCATCGGTTTGCCTTGGTTCGAAACGGAACGGAGGCGTGCCGTACCGTACCGCCAGCTGGCCGATCCGGCCACCGATACCGATTCTGACGATCTTAGATCCTACATGTTAGGAATGGAGCAAAAGTTGCTACTGTGGCCGTCGGAACCTATCCTCTACGATTACTCTCAGAAAATATTTTGATTTTGAGAAACTGTTACTTTGTACCTGCCGTGAGCAGAAATCTGATTTCTGTCTTTTGTTTAACGCAGGAAGACTATGTAATTAGTTTCTTTAAGGATCATTATACTATTTATTTGAGAAATAATAAAATTGAAAATGATTTTCTTATCAATGGTCTTTTTCAGTTACATATTGATGTTTCTGTTCATTATGTCGAGCAAAATGTGAATGCTATAGATTTCAAACGCCCTAGAGATAATGTGAACGAAAAGTACTTGTGGCACCTAAGACTAGTCGCATTGCAAAAGATAAGATTAACAGATTGGAGAAAATCGGACTATTGAGTCCATTGACTTTCGAGTCATATCCAGTCTGTGAATCATGCCTTTAAGGCAAAATGACCAAGCTACCCTTTATGAGACATGGGAAAGGAACCACAGAGTTACTTCTCTAGTGCATTCTGATGTTTGCGACCCATTCGATGTGCCGGCCAGAGGAGATTTTGTCTACTTCATTATCTTTACCAATAATTTTTCACGATTTGGGTATGTGTACCTTATACGTCACAAGTCTAAAGCCTTCAAAAAGTTCAAAGAATTTAGACATGAAATGGAAAAACAAACCAGAAAGCCCCTTAAGGCTCTTCGATCAGATCAAGAAGGTGAATACCTTAGTAGGAAATTTCTTGAATATCTCAAGGAACATGAAATTATCTCACAGTGGACTCCGTCTGGAACACCTCAACTCAATGAAATTTCAGAACGGAGAAATTGGACCTTATTAGATATAGTCTGTACCATGATGAGTTTCACAAACCTTCATGATTTTCTTTGGGGACATTGTATTTTGACTGCCATATATGTACTGAATAAGATTCTATCTAAAATCGTTCCTATCATACCATATGAGATATGGCATAGTAAGAAATTGAATCTGAGTTATCTCAAGATTTGAAGTTGTCCGGCCCACGTTAAACGACAACAAACGGACAAGTTAGAATCTAAATCCTTTAGGGCTCATTTTATTGGATATCCTAAAGAATCGTTAGGATATTATTTCTATCTTCCGGAAGACTATAATATGATTGTGAGTCGACATGCAGTTTTTCTTGAAAAATAGTTTATTCAAGATGGAGACATGGGAAGATAAATTAGACTCGAGGAGAATATCTCCAAAGAGCAGCGAGCCCTGGAACCTGAGGAACCAGTTCAGTCTGAGCCGATTCACATACTTCCTCCACCTCGTAAGTCTAGTAGGATGTTCCATCCTCCTGAGAGGTACTTAGGTATTATCTCAGAGAATGTAGAAAAAATGTTCCTCACAGAAAATAAAATACATGGAGATGACCCCAAGACCTATAACGAGACGATATCAGATATCGACTCTGAAAAATGATTAGAGGCAATGAAGTCAGAAATTGACTCAATATACTCAAACCAAGTCTGGACCTTGATAGATCCACCTGAAGGTATTGTATCTATTGGGTGTAAATGGATCTTCAAGAGAAAGATAGATGCAGATGGAAAGATAGAGAGCTTTAAGGCTAGGCTCATGGCGAAAGGGTATAGTCAGCGCGAAGATGTTGACTATCAGAAAACCTTCTCGTCTGTAGCCATGCTTAAGTCTATCCACACATTGCTTGCTGTTGTAGCGTATTTCAATTAGAAAATATGACAAATGAATGTGAAAATAGTTTTTCTGAATGGGTATCTTGAGGAAGATATCTATATGGAACAGTCGTTGGGTTTCACTTCCTATAATGGTGATTACAAGGTTTGCAAACTGCAAAGATCCATTTATGGACTAAAACAAGCATCTCGGAGCTGGAATGCTCGGTTCAATGATGTAATCAAATCATTTGATTTCATCAAGAATGAGCCATGTATTCAAAAAGATTAGTGGGAGCACTTTCACTTTTCTCGTATTATACATGGATGACATTATCCTGATTGGGAATAATATTTTCATGTTGGCCTCGATCAAAGTATGGTTATCTAAAGAGTTTTCTATGAAAGACCTAAGAGAGATCCTTCATTTTGGGGATAAAAATCTATAAAGATAGATCTAGGAGGATGCTAGGACTATCACAGAAGATGTACATTGAGGAGGTGCTGAAAAGGTTCAGCATGGAGAACTCCAAGAGGGATCTTGTACCTTTGAGACATGACATTCATCTATCCAAAAAGATGTGCCACAACACATTGGAGGAAATTGAATGCATGAGCAAAATCCCTTGTGCTTCAACTATAAGGAGCCTCATGTACGCCATGCTTTGTACACAACCTTATATCGCTCATGCTGTGAGTGTCACAAACAGATATCAGTTGAATCCAGAGGAAGAACACTGGACTTTTGTGAAGTGTATCCTTAAGTACTTGAGAAGGACTAAGGATATATTCCTGATCTTTGGGAATAGAGAACTGAAAGTGTAGGGGTATACTAATTCAGACTTCATATCTGATATCGATGATCGAAAGTTGACATCGAAAAGTATTTCTTGTACAATGGTAGCGCTGTCAGCTGGAAGAGTTCTAAGCAGACTGTGATAGCAGACTCCATGGAAGCAGAATACATTGTCGCATCGGAGGCTGCGAAAGAGGCGTTCTGGTACAAGAAGTTTGTTGCAGAACTTGGAGTGATGCCATCAGATGCCGTCCTTCTCTATTGAGACAATAATGGTGCCATAGCCCTAGCTAAGGAGCTGAGGTCTCATCAAAAATCCAAACACATCGAGCGACGATTCTATCTCATCCGCGATTATCTCAAGGATACATCAAGGTGAAGAGAATCGATATCGCGGACGTAGCTGACCCACTGACGAAGCCATTGAGCCAGCAAAAAACTAAAGCCCATCTTGAGAAGATGAGATTTAGATTTGTAGCCAATTAGCTTTAGATCAAGTGGGAGTTTGTTAGATGTATACCCTATAAGCCAGATTGACTGACACTTGTAAAACACTTTTAGGACATAATTTATAATTTGACTTTGATATTAATGAAATTGGGTTATTTTCATTCACATTATGTTTAATAGTGTCTATGAATCATCTATTATGTTAATGGGTAAAATAACACATTTTTAAAGAGTTGAAAATTTGAGACGTGCTAATCTTAGTTAACTCATAAATTGCTCTCAATCATAGAATCATCATAGAGACGGTGATCGATCCGAAAGATTAGTATACGATCGTTTCCTTTGAATAGATGAATCTTGAATCTATGATGTGAAGACACGAGCGAAAATATAGGTGCTTGTTAAGAATAAAGATACTAAGCGTGACCATTTACGAACAATCACAAGAAAATCTACCTTCTCGTCAGTGACATGTTCATAGCTACGGTTGTGTTTAGTTCTTTGACTTGAGGTGCATCGCTAGTTCACCTTGAGGGTGCTGTAGTTTGACTACACCATAACTCGGTCTTCTAACTATATGGAGCCTTGAGGTGTATGTTGGTTGCAGTATGTTCATTGTAAGAATTGAATTGTATCAAGATGGGACCTATTGATCTCAGTAGAGGAGCAGTCCTATGTAGATCATGAGATTGAGTCCAAAAGCCTATGGCCATGACAGTGTGAAAGATAGAAAAAAATTTCTATTAGGTTTCACATCGAACTCGAATCGATTGATTCTATCATATAACAGATATGAGGTTTGACGAGTTTATTTTGACCTTGATTTTGTCGAGACTCACGATAGAAGAACCGAATCACACGGTAACTGCACCAAAAGATTCATTCTTCAGTTCTGCTGGATTGCCACTACATACTGCTAGGTGTCACTAATGGATTGTGGGACTAATTAGAATTATTTCGATGATCAATAATTCTAATTGGCTGAATTGAAAAGAGTTTCAATCCATCGAAAAGAGTTTTGATGATGTTGATGATAGAAATCACAATATATCTCACTATCAGACAGAATTGGACCTATAGGATCACACAAACAAGGATTTTGATCTTGGATTGTGCAATTAGACTAAGTGTAGTCTAATTGGGTTAGGAGCTATTGAGTCCTAGTTTTAGGTTTAAGAAAACCATGCCAGCACATGGTTAAACCCATTTTCTCAATTTTGGATCCTATTAGATAGGATTTAATCAATTTGGTACAAGCTCCAATTGGGTTCCAAATGCTGGTTTACCCAAGTTCGAATTTGATCGAATTAGGTTAGGTTTGTGGGGGCACCAAATGTTGGCACCACTCAATGCTGTTCGGCCAAGTGATGGGGCGCACCCACATGGATTCGATCCATGTGTGTGTCACCCAAACCAGATAAGAGAGAAAGAGAGGGATAAGTCTCATCCACTAGTGGATAAGGATAAGAGATTTGATCTCTTTTGAATTCAAATTCAGATTTGAATTCAACTTTGAAGTTAAAATCGTTTGAATTCGAATCGAAGGTGGATTAGAATGAGGCGACAACAATCTTATCCTAACTCCACGCCAATCTAAATTTTTCGTTGGTTTTGTGCGACAAAACAAAAGAAAAATCAGATTGGGATGGACCTAGGAGAGTCCTTCTGTTTTAAGGCGTCTGATCTGATCAGATTCCTATAAAAAGAGATTCTTTCTGATCGACCAAAGAAATTATAACCAATAGATCATTTCCCACACCTCTTCCTCCTTTCCATTCCTCCTCCCTCTTCTATCTCTGATATCCATCCCTCTTCCACATTCAAGGGTGTTGGATGAGCCATCTAATGGGTTTCAGGTGTCGAACGCCATCAGTTCTACGCGAAGAGTCCAAAAGGCTGCGATCAGGGGCTGATCAGAGTCCTGTCGGCGATCAGATTTGAATCTGATCAAGGAGCTTGCAATTTCGCCTAGGAGTAGGCGGATTGATCGAGGAGAAGGCATCCTAGATCAAGTCCAAGTGGATACCTATAGAGGCCAGGCACGTGCGTGGCTCCACAGCGAACCTCGAAGGTCATTGGATCATCAATCGCGGAGATCATCTACCCGCGCACGATGATGAGATCACCTCTTATCTCTTATACATATTGTTTTTTATTATTTAATATGCTGTTTTTCTGATTTGAATCTAAGTCTCGCATGCCGGATTCGATTAAAAAATATTACTAATCCGATGCGCTATCCGATCCTTTAATATATATATATATATATATATATATATGTGTGTGTGTGTGTGTGTGTGTGTGTGTGTGTGTGTGTGTGTGTATTATATTAACAAGTTGGGCCTAATCCTTATGAAGTGAGGAGAACTGGCACTGGTATTCCTTGGTACTTTGAAACACACAGGTTGGTCTCTGGATGCTACAAACCCGCAAGCAGTTATACTTCAACTAGTTAACAAATAGCAAATCTTATGCAAAACATTAAGTTTGTTATGATTCTGTTTGATTTTATTAACGGAACAACAATGTCCTGAACCATGAATCTCTCCGAAACCTAAATATATGCACATCTTCAATCAGTCTTATTTGGCATGCTCCCATCAATGTGATAAGAAGAAAATTGAAACAAGAAATTTAAAACAAGTGATGTTTGATATATGAAGTTCCCAAAAGTTGAGATATAAGATGATTTAGTATCAATACTTACTGGCGTTTGTCACTAAATTAATAACAATATTCTAGGAGCCTCTATCACACCTAAATATACAAATTTTAGCATCTTAGTTGTAGCAACTTATTCATCACACTTGTACCAAGACCAAAGGAAGAAGGTCAAAACAAGAAACTTGAAACGAGTAATCCTGATGCTAAGTTCCTGAACATATAATTTTTATATATGAAGAGAACTCTTAATGTTCAGCATGCAAGGCCAGACCCCTTAACTATGAAGCCTCCACATGCCTTATTTAACAATAGAGGCCACATGTCTTTTCTTCTCCAGTAACCCTCCCCATCCCACAATTCTCAGAAGGCACATGCATGGCACAACTAAATTACCAGTCTGCATATAAAAGGCCCTGCTCACCTGGTTCTTGTTAGCATCAATGAGAATGACATTTGCTAACTTTGGTTGTATGTCGGCGGTCTTATTCTTTATGCCAACCTACACGCACAGCAAACAAGTTTCTCAGATAGATATGTATAGAGAGAGAGAGAGAGAGCACAATAAGATGAAGTGAAGTTGAAGAATGGTGATTAAGAAGATACAAATGAATCTTTTTTCCAGTAATGATGCATGCACTCATTCAGGAGTTTCAAAATGACTCATTTGCAAACTATGATCTATTGAAAATCTGCTTTTTCTCATTCTAGCGGGCTATAAGTTACAGCTAATAGACATCTGCTTATATAAATGTCTTCATAGTAAATGTAACCTGGAGTGTGCTTTCCCAGTGAGTTTATGGACGTGTGCCCATGCACAATTATGATGAAGAAACTACAAAGTTCTAATATAGATAAAGCACAGATTTAGCAGGATTCTGTCTGATGAGAAGCAGATTGGTGTATAACAAAACTGTGCTTCTGTGATGCACAAAATAAATTTTAAAGTTCTCTCTACAAATGATTCAAAAACTAAGGTACTGGATCTAGTTTCCAACTTTTTGGCAAAGATGTCAAAATGGATACTTGACAGATCAAGTGGTTGCCTATGTCAATGACTCATCAAGAAGCCCTCAAGTAGTATGTGCTTCGATGATTGTTCTAAGTGCCTAAACATGATGAATTTAAACAAATGCTATAGTGCTTTTTTTTTTTAAATACCCACTCAAGACCTAATGGCTCAAAATGTATATTGAATTAACTTAACCTTATGAACCATCAAATAATAAGCAACTTCGACAAACTAATATAATTATTCTTTTTTGTGAAATACTGTGCATAGTTATGTACTTTTGCTCATTCATGAATCTAAATCCTAGCATGACCCAACTAATTGCCTAACCCAGCTTCAGGAGCTCACCTATTATCAAGGATTGTCCATCAGCAGCTTAGCTACCATGTCTGACAGTCCAACAATCCTCTTCCTTAAGCAAGCAAGATTGAAAAAAAATAAAATCAAAGCTAAGAAATTGAATTATTTTTATATGGAATTGTTTTTCTAATCAATTTGATTTTTAAACTGGCTCAGCAAACATTTGTAGCATGCTTAAACACATGAAGGAGCTCAGGCACTTGGAGGCTGCTTAAGTACTGTGGCATCCCCATTTCTAGGTATAAACAGTGGCATGCTCACAAAAAATTATAAGCCTAAACAACATTTTAAGTGTGGAGCATGATGTCCAATGGCTGACATAGCATATGCCATGCCAAGCATGTAAATAGCCCAGGAAAAAAAAAAAGAAGTAAAATGACATAAAAATTAATTTTTTATCTGAAAATACGAAAAGGGATTCAGTAGATAGGTTGCCCCAATGCTGGGTCAGTACTGGCTTGCCATGGTGTGTGCCTGCTGGCAAAGACCAGCATGGGCCAGCACTAAATTGCCTACATACCTAATAATTTTAAAAGTTTACATTCACTGCAAAAAAAAAAGTTAATAATGAGTATTGAAGTCACATAATTTCAGAGTTCTCTCTGCTGTTGTCAACAATGAAATGGAAAATTTTTAATTAAATGCAAATATAGTTTCAACTGGGTTAAGGGGAAAGAAAATTAAAGGAATGCAAACATAGGCTTAAAAAACCACAAGGAGTGTTATGATTTCTAGGAAGGGTATGGTCATGACTTAGCAATGAGCTTGTTTAGTGATAGACTGCATGAAACATGACATCAACCAATTCCTAATACCATCAATTTTTTAACTTAGCCAAGATCCAAGAATAATTCTGAGATAATCCACAGTCAAAAGGAAATATGAAAGAGTTGAAGTATGTAAGGAAACTCACAATGTATGGAACGGGCGCATCCAAAAAGTCCAACATGTCATTTGGCAAAATCTGGATTAATACATGTTAAAGTTACTCATTGGTGACACTATATACGATGAATATATAGAGCAGTTCTAAAGAAAATTCCATTATAGACAAAATGTCAGTGCTAGAAACAGAGAGAAAAAAAGGTTGCTTACTGGCATTAGTAGGCTCTGCCACTGATAGGGACGTATTAGTGGGATAACTGATAAAACTGCAGCAGATAAGATTCCCTGCACATCATACATAATATCAGGACCTAGTAGTTCATGTCTAATTTGCAATGGCATGTAGGATGCATCTTTACTTCCTGATAGCATAAATTCTTGGATTAGAAGTCATTTTGTATGGTTTCTCATACTCCATTAATCAAAAATAAATAAATAAATAAATAGTAAAAAGATCAGACACATAGCAGCAGATCTCAGTAATACGCAAGGAAACAAAATCAGACAGAAAGCATTTACCGGAGCCACATGAAGAATAAGGGATGTACAGCTAGAATGCAGGCAGACAGCTCTTGTAAAAAATAAAGCAAGTGACCAAATTTCATTGACTTCGTGTCATTTATACAATGAGAAAAAGAAATAAAAATTCTAGTAATGAAGACAAAACACCCTTTAAGTACCATGTGAATGCAAGAGCAGATCAGCAAAACTATTCTACGCCTATGTTCTTGTGCTCATTCACTATGTATCTGCATGCAGTTCAAAGCAAAGCAGCAAGATACTTTACTAAGCAACATGATTACACCAGAATTTAGCAAACAGATGGAGAATCAAAACAATTAGCAAGGAAATTTAATTAGGTGAAAAAAAATGCCAAGATGATTTTTTAACACTCAGAAGGATAGTTGTATTTCCATATGAAATAATATTGAAGGACTAAGTTATACAACCAACCACGATGGCATGTGGCCTTCCCATAATAGTGTCTATGTATTTACAGGAGTAATAATGACCAAGTAATGAAATTATCATTGTTAACAGCTGTTGCCTTGGTCAAGTGCCTTAAACAAGATTAGATTACCTACGCAACCACTGCCTAGATTATTGCACGTGTATATCTGTATATTTAGAAAAGCATGTATGCATACATGCTTAAATAGACAAATTCATGCAAAAACCCCATTTTGTTAATAGTTCATCAATGATATGGAAACTAAGGCGAGACTTTTTCATATGCATTTAAAAAAAAAAAAAAAAAAAAGAAAGAAAGAAACTTATGGACAAGTTACAGCTTGTTGAATACCAAGCATAACAATTTTCGTCTTCATGAAATGTCTGTCTCTGCCATTTGAAGACGAGTATATGGTGAGTCCTAAAATCTATATGACCAATCTATGGTCTTTGGTAGACCCATGGCATTGGCTTATCATAATTTGTTAAGACAAGACTGGGCTTTAGGCTTATTTCAGTTGGAAACTCTGCATAATCATCGCAACTACATCTTAAACAAGGTTTGAGATATCGATAGCAGACCGTGTACCAGTTTCCTACCAGAACGGTACAGTATTGGGTACCAACACATGGTGTGAGCTTGCGTCCCATACCAACACAATGTGTATCAGTGCTGGAAACCTACCGGAAGGATGTGGTACCATTCATACCATCCCATTCTGGCAATATTTGAAACCTTGATCTAAAATTTGTGATTCCATCCTCAAACATTTCATTCATGAACTCAACATAGCAATTAGCAAAGCAGTCTTGATGAGCATTATCTGCCACAAATGCCTATCTAAATTACTTGAAGTCTTGGTGATTAACCATTATGGCTAAAAGCCTAAAACACAGTTCGGGTTATGCAGCCTCCTAGTGTTAAGACTGCAAAATTCATAACATGCTAAAATAATTAAGGATCCAGGCTAATCTGAAAATCTCTTAAGAATAGCAAATAATAGTTGTAAAAGTGGGTAATTGGAGACATAAGAGAAAGAAGAGTGGAGAAGGGGGGAAAATTTGATTTAGGGATATTGAAAAATATAGGCCTGAGACTCAAAGAAAATAGAGAAACCCTAACTCCTTTCAAGCTACATGTCATTTTTTTCTCTGCACAATTAGAGGACAATTACCCACCCTTTCTCCCTCTTTTGTTCTTTTATGTCAGAGCCACATCGGGATCATCAACTTGAAAATAAAGGGTGATGTCCTTTTAAATTACCACAACCTCATCCTCTTATCTAAACCCCTCAATATAGAGACCAAAGCTTTTAATCTCAAGCATTCATTCTGCAAAAACAGAAGATAAAAGGTTAAAGTTCACTTTAAGCCTAGGGGTTGGCAATGAGTCAAATCATTTTGAGTTTGGGTTGGGTCAAGATAGAAGTATTACATATAAAACCCTGACACATGCCTGAGCCAATCCAAGACCAGGTTGGAAATCTGACCCAAACCCACCCATGGGTCATTTTGCTTGACCCGCTCCAACCTAGCTAACCTGTGACATACTCCATTCACATGACCAAACCCACCAATCTCACCTCGACTTGACCCACCCTACTCAGCCAGACTCATGGTGGTAGAAAGAGAAACAAGTGCAATGTGTGACCTGGTGGGTTTCACAATGGTATAAGACAGAGAGGAGATATGAGGCGGGATTTAGAAATGTGGGTTAGGAGAGTATCTTAGGATTGTTAAATATGCTTTGAAATTCCATCCAACGCTTGTCATTTTCAAGGATAATTATTTAAATCATACCAAAGAGTCCAACCCCCTGTGAACTTAACTATTAAATTGATTTGGACTGGGTAATCTGACAAGATCCACCTTAACAGAGCCAACTGTTGTTACCCGAATCAAGTCAAGAACCCAACCTCTGGCCAACTAGATTTTGACCAGGTTAGGACTTCAAACCTAGACCCAAACTAACCCAAATCCAGCAAAAGTAAAGTCAGGTTGGTTTATTAGGTTAGGTCATTTTTTGCCACCCCTATTTAGGCTCATGAGAATTGTAGAGGCAAATAAATCAAGGAATGTAAGTCTTTGAAAGTCCCAATTGAACCATTGGTTATTTCAACAGCAAAGCATATATTTTTGATGTCTCCTCAAGCATAAGTGTGTATAGTTCATGTTCAACTCCAAAAATAAATGGTGTGATTTTGCATACAATTGCCTTGTTTTCGTAAGTAAATATGCATGTAAACACATTTGCCACCAACACAAGGTATCTACATAATCCTTCCTTTATTATGCTCTCCAATCAATGGTTCCAAAGATTCCTTTACCCAATCTTGGTTTTGAAAGCTTTCCATTAACTATATGATTAATTATTGTCACGAGTTTATATCACATACTACTTTTACAAACCTTTTTCTGTTATTACCCTATTTGGGCCTAGATTATATAACCATCTTAGAAAATATCAAACTAGCATTATACATAACTTATCAATGATAGTTCTGTAAAGACTTCTTCAGCACACTAATTGCCTATCATTTAAAATACCTAAGTTCCCAGCTGTACCCAAGTTTGCATGCATTTCCTTTACCATTTGGTGCAATGGGAGTCCATACCTCTACAGACAGTTCCCATGAGTATTTCCCTTATTCTCTTGCACCCTTTCCAAAGATTTATCAATTTATATGACCTACCAGTCGATGGTGCAGATGCATCCTACACAGATTTTGCAAATTTATTCTCAAGAAAAGGCATCATTAAGCAACTTCCCTCTCCATATTTCCTTGATCATATCATAATTTCACCAAAAAATTACATCCCGACAACAAATGCACCAGAGATGAACTATATTTTTAGGCTCTCTCTCTTAGCACAATCAATCATAAGAAAGGTGGAAAATCAGTTAATATCTGTACAAGATGGAAAGGGAAAAAAAAAAAAATACTAACTCTATCAAAGATTTCCAACTCATCTTGAGAGAGAGAGAGAGAGAGAGAGAGAGATGTTGCCTGGAAATAGAATATCATAGTCATCCACTATTGCCTTGAAAAAGAAACTCCAGTATCACATCATGTCCGGTTGCAGAAGAGTAAAATCATGGCATTCTCATATGCTGGTATGATTTATGAACTGACCCTTGAATAGGAAACCTTCTGGAATATATGATTGTTATTCTTTGTCCACAAACTTCTGGTGCCACCACTTACTGGGGATGACCACTAAAAGATGGTTCCAAACCCTTCACACAACATAAAACCAGTAATTGATAGAAAGGGACCTCTGTTCAAGCAATGAACACAGAATCCCATGTTTCAAAGTTCATGGAGCAGTATGCAGGATGAAAAGACCAGTATGTCAACTTTTCTGCATCATCGCCTAATGAATAAGAATTGTGCCTTGCCTCTTTATAAGATAACTGAGGCAAGCATCCATGCCCATCAAAATCAAAAGCATGGAACAAGCAAAGAGAAATTGTTCCAATTTCTCCCCTTCTCCATGCCCTAGAGTCTTGAAGATATAGGTGAACATAAAACCCAGTCAACATTTTCAGCAGACCAGCTTAGCATACCAATCCTCTATTTCAAATTCCTATGGTAGGGCTGAAAAGCATTCAATACATCCAAAGGCCAGTAGTATAGAACTAATGCCCCCAAGGACCTTTGTCAAACCAAATTCATCATAATCATTTCCCTTTACTAAGCTTTGATTCATTTGACTGGCCAACAAAGAGGCAAAATCCAAAAGCATTTACCTAGGATAGCAAAACCTATGATCTTAACATCTCCAGTCCTTAAAACTACAAGCTTCTATAGGATTGATGACCAACAACCATCTCACAAAGCAGTAACCATGGATACAGATTAGCGAACCATGAAACATCAGTCTCATTGCAACTAGTTTGTGGCAATTGAGAAGGTAGGTAATATTTGACAAAATTTTTTGGACCAAGTAAATTTTCCTATAAAATAGAGCAAACACCCTTGCTAATAACTTTTTTCAAATAATTTGAACACTGGATGGTTACTTACGGAAATGTTCAATCATACATAAAATTGAAAGATAAACATATGTCACAGGGAGGTCTTAATTCATCAGCCAAATCTCTCTCTAGAGGCCAGAGATCCCCCATCAAATCTTTATGTTGCTTATCCTTTGCCAATCCATGAAGAGATCCTTTTCACATCGATTGTGCTCTGAACATTCACGTTCCACATAATTCCTTCTAGATAAGTTGCAAAGTTTAACTTGTCAATAAAATCTCAAGCTATTATTATGATAATTTCGGCCTCATGAACCCAGATCATATTTGGCATCTCCCTTATGCCTCATTCTTTAGTTTATCTATAAAAGAACCTTGATGCTTAAAGCACCAAGAGAAATGTAGGATCACACATGGTCCCACTGCTTCGAGCAGATAAACCAAGTCATTCTTTAACTTCAGGACTAAAACTCTAACAAAATGTATCCGTTGAATCCGGAAGAGTATAATACAAGAAACAGTTTGCATGATCGCTTACACTGGCAAAAGAAGTTCACAAACTCTGCTGCTGCCAAATGCAAGCTGATGGCTACAAAAACTGAGTTCAGAAAGTACCTACATTTTACAACCTGATAATATGCATCTCCATACCTATAACTGGCAAAAAAATGGAAGCTCTTTTCCTTATTTTGAGATAGGCAAATACATCTGATTAATTGAAGCCTATCATCATTACTATGACAAGTCCTAAAAAAAGAAGTAACAAAAAACCCACTCATTCATATGGGAATCAACCCCAAGAAAAATGGCTGGAGCAGGGGCATTCCTCATGGATACGTTCAATGAGACCAAAAGGATAAAAAATTTCAAAAAGTTAGCAAACATACTGCAATCACTAAAGTGACAAACTGATTTTTGTAGATTATATTTTTTTAATGAGTTCACAACTTTAGATATTAGATCTATATTGTAAATTGTAATTATGAAAGTATGAAACCATCAATCATAAAGTTCAAATAAATGAAACTATGGAAAAGTTGGTAACATGAAGAATATAATGGAATAAGCACATGATTCTGAAAGGAGTACATGTCAATCCTTTTTTCTTTTTCTGCATGTGTGTGGTGAGGGGAGGTGAGGAAGGGGTTGATAATGGCATACCAAATTAGAGCAGACAATAACAATTTGTTTCTCCAAAAGTGCCCCGGCAAACATTGCGATTATCTGTCAAGTGCAAAACTGTCTTGTCAAATATAAGAGCTCTAATATCTACATGTTAAGATGAAGATAAAAATCACAAGGACAATGCAAAAACAACTATACTTAACTTTTCTACATCATGGAGAAGAGAACACATGCACACAGTCATGTTGGACAGAATAATTTTATGTATAAACGCTTTAGTGCCCAAGTGCCAAATTGCATGGTTGGTTATCTAAAATAGCATTCTTCACAGGATCTATTGTCTCCATTGACCAAAGTGCTAGAAAACCAAAAACCAAATGGTTGAGGACATCCAACCTAATATATTGAATAATTAACCATGAATATTTGTTAATAACTATACAATTGGTTTACTCTGACATATGGCTGGAAGAATTCAAAGTTTCAAAAACTAATTTAATTTTAGTCAACATATTTTTAAAATGTTTACACCATGAAAAGCAATTTGTGCCATTGATCACATATCCCACCATGCACTTTGCCCTACACATCCAGTGTGTGGGTGCATAGGTATTGGTTGGTCTGAATTTCAGCATCTCATTAGCCATAAGCATAGGTGATAGTGGATAGATGGGTGAATGTGCATACACATGTTTCAACAATATAATGTTGAAAAAAACTTAAAATGGATAACTTCCATGAAGGGTTTTCTGATATATGTTCTATATGACATCTGTTATCAGAAAAATGTGTTTGATCCAATAACCACAACTGACAAAGTTCACATGAAATGCTAAGACAAATTGGATAATCTTACTCATTGAAGCTAGAAGTTAATACAGTATGGATGTGATACCATCATACATGCATAGACACACATTCTCTCTCTCTCTCTCTCTCTCCCTCTCTCTCTCTCTCTTACAGATACATATTGATGTATAGACATACGCACACATACATAGATAAATAAAAAATAATATACATGTGTGTGTGTGTGTGTGTACAGAGACAAACAAACACATATATGTATGTATGTATGTATATGTACATATATATGTATCTGTGGAAGCCTTGTTAGTTTTTAGGCAAGGTTTGCCATCTCAATATTGAACCCTGTATTTGTACCATCATATTATAGTATTGATATGCAGTATGGTACAAGACGACGAGGCATACCAAATGTCAATATGGTACCAGACAATGTACCGGCACAATATGCCCAGTATGGTATAATACTGATCAACACAACAAACCTTGTTCCTAGGGAATAATAGGAGACAACTTTTGCCCCTTCAAAAGTAAAGAATAAATGGGTAGTTTTTATAGTTCTAAAAAGTGGAGCGTTCATGAGCTATTCTAAAAATCACATGACATTTAGACAATGCCTTCTAAAATCTCAAGAGAAATATTTCTCTTTTAAAAACTCCCACAAGCCTCCTCATCTTCTTTCTTTTCTCCAGGTACTCCCCTTCCTCTATCCACTTACAATTCCTTTCTCCTCCAAAGGCCATGTTACTGACCCCTACTTTGTCCAAGACCCATGGTTTGTTGAACCAGACCGAACCACTCGGTTCACCCTGTACCGAGCCGAACCAGTGCGGGGTCGGATCAGTTCGGCCCTATTTTTCGAACCACCCCCGAACCATCTATACCAAGGCCTATCATACCGAACCAAAGCAAACCGACTTATACTAAGATAAAAAACTAAAAAAAAAAGTTTAACTCGATCTGTTGAATTGGATTGAACCGCTCGATTCAGCCTATATCAAGCCAAACCGACCGCCAACGGGTACAGATCCCGATACTGCTTCTGTAGACCTTGCCAATACCCATTACCTATACCAGTTCTGCAAACCTTGCCAATACCCATTACTCCCTCCCTCTGAACATTCTACTTCCTTCTCTGCCGGCCATGGAGCAACATCCTCCTTCCACCCTACACCCACAGCTTACCTCATACCATAGCTCAATTCTTGCTCCTCCATGTCCTCCCACCATTTCCCATTAGATTCATAATAGAGAAAACGAGAAAGAAAGGAGGTGGTGTTGGATAGAGCTCATAGACATCAAAAATCTAACAGTTTATAGAGCTTAAACTTAAAATTGCTAACATAAGTCTTGCCATTCGCATCCCATTTATAGTTCTTCCCCAAGTTTTAATAGCATTTATTTTGGGGAAAACCTAGGTTTATCATTTTGTTCAAAGCAAAAGGTTTGTCGTACCAAATTCAAAAGTTTAAGATCACATGTCCAAACACAATATGACTTCAATTTAAACATGCCAACGTGAGTGAACTATTAAGTTAATTCCCTTATTGTTCCAGCTTATATCTGTTTTTGATATCAATAAGTAAATTATAAGCCAACCAAACACAATATGTTGAAGAGCATAGATCCAAATATGACTTGTAGATGCACCGAGGGATCTTAAAAATGGACTTTTGCTAATTCAAATGTTCTTTCTATATGAGTAATGAAGATATGTTAATTTGAAGTTTGTATAGCCAATGATTTCTCAAAGGTTAAAAATTGTCTCTCACATGGCAATTTATGGAGCATGTTTGTGTTAGCTAAACTATTACAAAACAAGTACATGATACTCTAATGGGTATGCACCAGGTTTACTACCATTTCTACTAATTTTTGTTTTTATTTTCACCTTATGTCTCATAAATCAAGGAAACAGGCTTATGAAATGGGGAACTTCATTGCAATATCCATTATGGTGATGTAGCTTGAAGGTAAACTTGGAGGAGCAATTGGGACTACATGTTACCCATTCTTGATAAAATTATAAAGACCTTACTATTTATTTTGCACAACAAATTTTCAAATGTAGAGGTTTCAAAGTTCATCTACATTGTTATGTAACTTATATGCATTTCAATTTGATTTGCAAAGATGTGTGTTAGTTTTATTTTGATAATCATGTTTGGTTCAATTTGTTTTTTTTTTTTTTTTTGTAAGTTTCAATTTTGGATTCAAGTTATTAACAAAACAACATAGTGATATGAGACTACACATTTTGAAACCTGAGCATCATCTACATGCTTCACAGAGGACATGAACACAACTCCAAACATCTTATTCAAGGTTTTACATCTCGGAGGGATAGCGGCGTCCTGACGGTCTTGTCCCATTCTTGTGAAAAAATGGAACCGGGATAGAGTCAGGACTCCGAAACCCATCCATGCAGAAAAGAGAGAAGAAAGAAAAAAAGATGAAAAGAGGAAAAGGGTGAAATGATAGAAGAAGAAGAAAAAGAAAGGAAAGAAGGAAGAAAGGAAAGAGAAAGAATAAAAAAAAGAGAAAAAAAAAAGGAAGGAATAAGAAAATGAAACAAAAAGAAAAGAAGATAGAAGGAAAAGAAAGAAAAGAAGGAAGAAAAGAATAAAAAAGAAAGAAATGAAAGGAGGAGAGAGAAAAGGAGGATAGTTACCGAGATGCACGACCGGAATAGCTGTCGGGCAGGACGGGATAGTGGAGCATCCCATTCCATGGAGATACCGAGACACCTCCGTCCCATGGAATTTAAAATCTTAATCTTGTTGTCCTACGACATTAACATGCTCAAATCTAAGTTTGCTTCAGAAAATCCTGTTAAAGTTCAAAACAACTAATATGACAAAAGTTCACCATATTAGGTTATATCTTTCATTTTTAATTAATATTTTTACATTTATTAAAAATTATAATATTCATAAACCTCAAGAAAGTAAAATGTTATTGGTAATCTTAATTTGTAGCGGCTAGTATAATAGAACAAAAGCTAGATACTAAGTGTTATTTGAATGCCCATTAGCACAGCATTATAAGAGTCTCAAGGACTAATGCATTAGGGTAGCAGATATCTTAATCAGTGGTGGTTGGAGAAAGGAGAGAGTTGGGGGTAGATTTTGATTGGTACTTAGGAAGTGATAGGAGCAAGAACAAGCACTTGTATGAGAGTAAGGAGGGATAAGCAAGGTTTTAAATCCTGTAGAATGGAGGTGTCTTGGTTTCTCCATGGAACAGGATGCCCTATTGTCCCATCCTGTCCCGACGACAATTCCGATCATCCGATTCAATTGATATCCTCTATCTCTCTCCACTTCTTCTTTTCTTTCTTTTTTTCTTTATTTCCTTCTTTTCTTTCTTTTTCGTCTACCTTCCTTTCTTTCCTTTTTTTTTTCTTATTTTTCTTATCCCTTCTTTTCTTTCTTTTTTCCTTTTTCTTCTTTCTCTCTCTTCTTTCTTTCCTTCTTTTCTTTTTCTTCTCCTTTCCTTTCTTTCCATTAATTTTTTCCTTTTCTTCATCTTTTCTTTCTTTTTCTCCTTTCTTTTTCCCTCTCCATATGGATGGATTTCGGAGTCCCAACCCTATCCCGATCTTGTTTTCTTATAAGAATAGAACGGTACGATCAGGATGCCCCCCGTCCCGTCGGAACGTAAAACCTTAGAGATGAGGAGGATTTTGAGTCTTTGACAGCATTAAATACAGGGACAATAGGAGAAAGAAAGGAAAACGATTGCTAGGTGGGAAAAAAGCGAATTATGGATAGAAATTGAGGGAGGAAGAAAAGAGAAAAGGGAGTTCTCCTAAGATTTTAGGATAAGGCATACTCCAAATATCATGACTCATGAGATTTTAAAAGAGCTTAGAAATGCTCTCCAGGTTTTGAACTATCAAAACAACCAATATACTTTTTATTTTAGAGCAAACCAGTCATTGTTCATAGGGAACAAATAAGCCGGTCATTCCCTAAGAACTAAAAAGCCATCCATTTATCCATCCGTTCGTCCATAAATATACACATACTAGGGTTATCACTCCAACATACATATCCGGTACCTGACATGAACCCAATGATGAATGGGTGGCTCTATGGAATCAAAGTCAAACCCTTTGAAATTTTTAGGCCAGGCTTTGAGGTTTTTATACCTGACCGGGCTAGAACCTGCATAACTACTAGGTTTATTGTATATACTAAGGTTTTAAATCCCATGGGACGGGGGCGTCCTGATTTTTCTCCGAAACGGGACTCCCCGCATCCCGCCCCGTCTCGATGGCCGTCCCGATCGAATGTCCCGGTACATGCTTGGGACGCCTTTTTATATATATAATTATTATTTTTTGAATTTATCTTGAAATTTTATTGATTTATTTATTGTTTAAATATATTTGAACTTCAAAACTAATATATTTATAATAGATAAGTTCTATTTAATACAATGCTATGAAACAACGATCTTTCATAATTGACGCATCCACGAGTATTTGATAAAGTAAAAAGTCGAAGTTTGATGAAAAAGTTGCAATCTAATAATTTCAATGTTACACAAAATAGATTCATCAATTTAAGATAAACATATCAAATATACTACTAATTCCAGGTGGAATGCCTATGATGCTCATAAACATTTGGATAAAGAGGTATACCTACTCAGGGCAGCAATTGTTTCAGTTCCAATTAAAAACTTAACATTATAAAATATGCGGCATATGTAAACCCGACATACATAACATTATAAGACTTAATAAAATATTAAAATCAATATGCTTAACTTTGGAGATCTAAAAATTTCAAAGAAACAGATTAGAAGAACATTTGGGTAGAGGAATACCACTATGAGTCCCAACGGTTTCGTTGGGAATAATGGCCGGAGACTAGAGTCTTGATTTGAGTGATCCTTAAAATTTGCTTCTTTCCACCCACTTCTAAGTAAAGGCACTTGTGGATGAAATTGTTTGCCCGATTTGAAGCGCAACCCCGATCTAAATAACTCATGGATGAATAGACAGATTATTATTGAATTATATCGAGCATCAGACTGTCGGCCATATGAGAGTTCCATCATTTTTTTTTAACTCGCCTTTATATGTCGATTAAATTCATGTGACCGACAAAATTATTCATGTGATATCATGCGTGTGAATGCGGCAAAATTTCTAAATAGCTCATGCAAATTAGATGGAACATCAGATTGCCGGTGATGTGATAGTTTTATTATTTTTTTAATTTTTATAGGCGCAATGATCAAGTAGAATCACGAGAGTCCATTGTCCTAGCACACAAAATGGAGTCACAGGCGCGGACTATTTTTTTTTTTTAAAGACGAGGATGAGGCCATGCTTCGCATGATATCCCACCTCCGTATTGCATGCACAGGTGCAATTGGACTACGCAAATCCCACGGTGGATAACACGCCACCCTACCCCTTGTATTTCACCGATTCCGGATTGCACGCTCTCCACCATGTCCCACGCGAATCCCACGGTGGACAACACGGTATACTACCCTTTGTATTTCACTGATTCTGGATTGCATGCTCTCCACCATGTCCCACGCACGTTAACACACCACGCTACCCCATTACGCCCGACTTTGCGCCATCCACCGTGCATATCCTTCAGGATTTGCCCTAAGTGACTGCATCCAGAGCGGCCACACGAGAGTCCGAAGGCTCCATGTCTCAGAGCCTTAATTCCTTCCCCTCCACCGCCGCCTCCGGTCCACTCTCTTCCCCCCTCCCTCTCCGGCCTCTTGATTGGCTCTCTCCCGGCATGCTCTCCTCTCCCGGCCTCCCTCCTGGCATGCTCTCCTCTCGAAAAAGCAAAGTCGAATGAGAAGACGGTGCTCCCTCCGACGACAATGCTGACGCCAACTCGCTAGCAGAAAAAGAAAGAGGTCGGTACCCCTTCTCAGCTTCTCCTTCATTCTTCTCCCCGTTCGAAGCATCATCACCAAAAAAAAAGGGCACGACCAGGACGGCCGTGCCGATGCCTGATCCGGTTGGGATGAAGCCGGGACGGTCAGGACCAAGGTCGAAAGTGCATTTCAAGGTTCCGCACCCATCCCTGGTGCCGAAATACCAAAGGAACGGGACAGCCCCCATCCTGTCGGGACTTAAATCGTTGATATATACAAACATACACATACATATACACATACATACATACATGGATACATATACACACGCACACACATAAAATACATATATACATATATTAGTTTTATTTATATCCTTCAATTGAAAAATCAAAGTAAAGACATAAACATACATCCAGGTTTTGAACTAGCAAAACTTCCAATATACTTTTTACTTTTAGAGCAAACCGGTCATTGCTCATAGGGAACAAATAAGCTGGTCATTCCATAGTAACTAAAAAAACATCCATCTGTCCATCCATCCGTCCGTAAACATACACATACTAGGGCTGTCACTCCAACACACATACCTAGTACCTGATATGAACCCAATGATGAATGGGTGGCTCTATGGAATCAAAGTCAAACCCGTTGAAATTTTTTGGTTAGGCTTTGAGGTTTTTATACCCAACCAGGCCAGAACCTGCATAACTACCAAAATTATGATATATACATACATACACAAACATATACACATACATACATGACACATATACACACACACACATAAAATACATATATACATATATGAGTTTTATTTATATCCTTCAATTGAAAAATCAAAGTAATGACATGTTAGAGCATGTTTGGATATTCATGACTTTAAAGTGTACCTTTTCAATTTTTAGTCCATTATTACCATATATTATTTATCAAGTGCTTGTGGTTCATGATTAATTTTTGTAGCATGTATTGGATGTTTCATTAGTAAACTTCTAAAGAATGGGTTGTTTAGGTTAACTAACTCTTCAAGGTATCATAATACTTGATACCCGATGGGTACCCAGGCCCAAACACTAGACGACCAAACCCAATATACAAAAGTTAGACCCGAAACCTCAATAGGTACAGGTTTGGATTTAGTAAAACCAGGACCCAATGCTACATATGTACATATGTGCATTAATAAATACACATATATTTGCTCACTTCAAAAAATGAGGAAGTCAAATATGATATTTGCAAACAATCTTCTAATAGGGGAGGCGAAGAAACTCCGACAATCATACTAACATTTTCAAGCCTCAGACAACCACATATGCATGCAACCGTCCATACAGACAAAGCAATTGCCTCCTCCTCAGCTAGCAGTGCACTGTGTGCCTGAAAAAGCAAGACCATAGAACATGTAGGACCTTTATGTCAAACTTCTACATCAGAAAAGATTAGACTTGTATCACATAATGCATTACTGCAGCCATTGGAAGTCAAATTGATGGCTAATACTAGTGTAAGCAGAATGTACCTCAGCCACTTCTAAGCTTGTATTGCAAGATCTAAGATCAATGGTGGAGTCAGCTATATGAAGGACTGTTTCACCAGGCCTGTGAAACTCCAATGGATACAAATGCTCCAAGGGCTGGAAGACAACTGTTGAGCCCCTGGCAGGGCAATGTAACTGATAATATTCACAAATTATCTGTAAAGATCCATGACCGTTTGCCTGACAATTCAATTAAACGTATTAAATCAAAGAGTATCTAAGAGCACCTGGTTCTGAAACCAAGACATGAAACATTGGTTTTTGAGTCTCAAAATGCAATTATCAAACCTTGGCCCATTCTAGAATATCACTGTGAACACTAGAATCTTCCTGACCAGAGGAAGATGGCTCTTCCAGCTCTACTTCATCTGTATCACTCCTAAAATTTCGGTCTTCACTAGGAGAACCTTGGAAACTGCATAAGTAGATGCTAAGAATTACAATGCTAAACTAAGTCGATTAAAAATAGAAATTTGTCGAACTAGGCTGCCAACACAGCTGTGCAAGTGCTAATATAAGAACTAAGCCCTGAGATTAACACTAACTCAAGAATAATCATATCCTCTTGCTCTAATTTCAAGAAAAAGCTGCGGTGATAGAAACATTAAATATCCATAAATTTATATACATTCACAGGTAAATTCCTCAGAATCCACCCAAATTGTGCCATTAGCCTTTATTCACATGTCACAATGATTTTTAATGTGAACTTTTGTGGCACAAAAGTTTCATATTATAAGTCATTCATTGAGAAAATATATTACAAGCAAATGAAATTTGAAGCTGAGCAGACTTTTCATAGACCCCTACAAAAGAGCTTATATATGCTCCATGCAACTTTAGGCAAGGTTTTAAAAGACGTGTTATACCATTATGATGCAAAACCGACATTCACCATTAGTACGGTTACAACAGCTGTTATTTTCCTCAAAAGGCAGCATTTCAAATTTTTAGGATTTTCACCTCTTGCAAGTACAGCTTATTGCATATTTACCCTTCAATTTCTTTTTTCCATATATACCCCTCAAATTATCCTAATTTTGCATGGATGCCCTTAGCATTAGATTTCGGATGACAGCATCAATAAATTTAACATTCATTCAATGTGTATTAAAAAGAGCTATATTTTTAAATAATTTGTTTCAAGGTTATTAATGAAAAAGGATAATAAAGTCATAGTACACTTAAAATGGTTATTTATTAACACCATTAAAAAAAAAAAAAGCATCCACACAAAAATAGACTGATTTGAGGAGCATATTTGCAAATAGTGACTTTTGGAGGGTAGATATGCAATAAGCTATATTTGCAAGGGTGCATATGAAGAAAAGAATCTAACCACTACTATATCAGCTATTACAATGATTATAATTGAAAATAATGGGCAATAATGGGGAAAAAATGGTGTTATCTTTTCATTCAATTTTCGTTGGATGGGAAATATTATCTTTTGAAATGTAAAATCACTTTTGGAGGGAAATTTTTTTTAGAAAACTTTCCAAGAGAAATTTGATTCCAAAAAAAAAAAAGAATTTTGAAAAATAAAAAGAAGAAAGGTACATGTGAAAATAATGGCCTTTACTTGTGTTATAATTTATGATGGGCCATTATAACATTAAAGAAAGGGCTATAAAAGACTTAACTTTTTTTCCCATTATCAGAGAGGCACAAAAACTGTTATAAGGCCATTAAAACAATTATAAGGCCATATTTGAAAACTTGGCTTTAGTTGAGATGCACCAATATGATTCCAGATATCTGCAACACTTTGCTCACAACTTTGCATATTTATTGCCAACAAGGTTAATAAAGAAAATATAAAAAGGAAAAAGAAATGCAAGTAACAAGTGAAAGTTATATATATAATATAACAGTTTTCGTCCTACCTATTTGCCATAAAACTTCTTTACGCAATAAAAAGGTGCGAAACAATCTGCAGTGTAAAGTATTCAAACTGAGCCAAGAATTTAATAATATTATTTAAAACCAAATATATTACAAGTAATCAAACATTTGGATAAAGTTATCAGTTATAATCTCAAGAATGAAGAATAAATAATTTCAGTGGTAAAACACAAAAAGCTCTCTATTAAAAGGCTAAAGAACAATTCAAAAAATTAGGAAAGCCTTGCCATATTCTCTTTGAAAATGTGTAACATAATGGAATTTTTAAAAAGAAGTAGCTACAGAATACCATTCACCACAACAATTCATTGGACAATCAACAGGATTGAGATAGCATTCCAGGACCACTTAAGTGGATGCACTGTACCACCATATTTCAATTCAGAAACACTTCAGAATAATAATGCATACACTCTAATCTTGAGTACGCCCAACTTTAATTGAAACACTCCAAATTCCAGAATAATAATACATACACTCTAATCTTGAGTATATGCAATTAGATTTAGTTATTTTCATCCCATTGGATACCAACAGAATATCAGAACAGTTGCACCAAAAAGGAAGACTTATCCAAAGAATGATTTATGTGATCAGAGAAATTAACTTCCACCTGGCAGATGATTCAGAGCTTTCATATAGGCGGCACCGCAAAAGTGGCAGAACAGCTTCTGTATTACGCCTTTCAGATTGCCTTCCCCTCATGGTCTCATCAGCAGAGTTATCATGGCTATCTTGAATGACAAGTCCAGATTCTCCTTCAGTTACAAAATCTGTTGTTTCTTGATTGACATCAAAAGCAGTGTTATCCTGAATGACTTCCTTAGAATTCAAGTTCACTTCATGAAGCTGGTTATCCACAGCTTTCCCATTATCAGATATTTTCGTAGGGGTAGAAAATTCTGTACTAGAATAAGAACATCTCATCAAATTTGTTGTATCCTCAGTGCAGTGATGTTCCTCAACAGGACTACTGGTTTTATCATAAGTGCTGTCTTTCATAGAAACTTCTTCCGATGACAACAAATTTAGCATGTCAATGCCTTTTGTTAGCTGCTCAAACCTTTCTTCAATGAAGATGCTGCAGAAAAAGGGAAGGCATATCATGTGTGATGCCAACAAAAAAGCATATTATGGCCTTCCAGAAATTTAAAAGGAATCATATCTACCAAAACTTGGTCTGTTACAGCAGATTTTTAATAGCACAGAGCACCAAACTGCATGCACGCATGCATAGCCATTGCAGAGGAAAGTCACAGAAACAAACAAGTGGCAACTTTTTTTTAACATAAAGGATATATAGAAAGAATAGACAATATCCAGCAGAAAGCATTTTGGAACATAAAAGATGGTGATCCATTTGAGCCTCCAATGTTTTTACCATACTTTGCAAGAAAGTGTGGAAGAAAAGAAACAGAACAACACAAATAACATACACAGAGACATAATAAGAAACAGCCACATCACTGAGTAACATGTTAAAGAGTCACTAATTGTGAGGAAAATGATAAAGCTAGTCATTCTTGAAAAAAATGATAAAGCCAGTCATTCTTGAGCATTAACCATATCCTATTGTTGGAAGTATTATGATAGAGAGCTTAGGTTGCCTCAAAGGAGGCTCATCCACCAGTCAGATCTAGTAGAAAGGATGCACATCCAGTGTTTGGGTGTGGTTGAAAAAGACAATGCCCCAAGTCAATGGTTCCTTCATTATGAGTCCACTGACTGGAATGTTTAACCCAATTATTCCACTAATCAAGGTTACCATCACAAGTTGATCAAAATTGGCAAAAAAAAACAATTCAGGATGACGGATCAAAGATATTGCCGATGTGGGACCACCAACCATATGCCTGATCACTATTGAAGGTTCCATCATAAAAGAATCGTGCATTGGAGAGTCAAGGCTGCAAAAAGAATTTTAGTGATGGCCCTTCAAAATCTGACTATCTTACATAGGCAACGAAGGAGTCCTTTCTCCAATACGAGCAAGAAATTAGAAAATATCATTGATATCTAGATCTTTTTCTTGTGTTGAAATAGTAGTTTTATATCAAGTATAATTCATTTGGAGTAACCCTATGTCCTAAAAGTTAGATTAGAACAATTTGATCATCAAGATTGTGTCTAAGTGCAAATTAGTTAGCCTCCTCTTTGCAAGGAACTCATATTTTTACCGACAAATGTTCTAAAGACCTTTGCTTTAGTACAGCATTTGAAAAGGGAACAAATCAATAAAAAGAGAAGAATATAATATCTTGGTGACATATTGATCATCACGTATGCATATTATATACTGCATCAAGAGTTTTAAATTTTAGAAAATTCCAATGTGGCTTCTGCAAGTCAATTTACCTCCCCCAAGGTTTGAAATACCTAGCAGTTCAGCAAATAGCAAGTGATTGCATATTGTACTAAGCCCTCGATACAGTTTGGAAGAAATACTACCCGAAACCACCCGATGCAAGGTGAATCAAGGTAGGTACACCCCCTAGAACTGCAGCGGAACAAAGTGGTATGCCTGTGTACCTGCTTAGGAAGTGGGTTAGGTTTATCTTCCACCATTTGAAGGTGGAAAACTAGAGGGAAGAGAGGACAAGCTGCTAGAGGGGTTTCATATCAGATTAATTAATATACAAACCATTTTTGTACTAGTGATGCACACATGCTACCAAAGATTGATTGATAATTAGTGTGATTTATGCATGCTCAAGTTCCACCCAAGCCAAGGCCTGAAATTATCATAAATGTTAAATTAATTATCTATTCTTAATTAAATTAAATATAAATGTTCAAAAATATCAGTAAATCTCCAATATAAGAGAAGATAAATTAATGCACCAAAAGAAACAAGGTGAATACTCTAAGAAAGTGCATGCAAGAGAACTTGCAGCTTGGGACATACTACAACAACTTTGGAAGATCAAATAAATTTGATAAAAAAGTATGGATAAGTAAGCTAGTGCTTTGAATGTGATTATTGATGATATTAATGAATAATGATTGTTTGAATGATTTTAATTTGCAATTGCTACTATTATTAAATGATGTTATAAGCATGGAATGCCGAACCGCCCCAAATCAGGCGGTTCAAGACATGCCAAACCGTACTGGAAGCCTACCAGTGTAGTTCGAGCATTCGATTCGGAACACCAGTGAAAATGGAGCAAGGGAGAGGGGTAGGAAGAGAGAGCAGGGGAGAATAGGAGAGAGAAAGGCCAATAGTGGCCCACTGGAGAACCGTCCAGGCCTCCAAGGCTCCGCCCTTCGAATGAGAAAAATAGAGAGAGGGGGGAGTGAGAGGAACAAACCGAGAGGAAGGTGGTGGGGAGGCCACCGAAGGGCCGCTGAGGCCCCCAGATAGCGAAAATTGATCCCACGGCATCTGTAAGGTTGAAATAGGGGTGACTCACCCTTGTTTTGACCTTTTTTTTATTTTAGGCATTCACAGTGAAGTCAACAATCTCATTGTGAACACCTAAAAGAAAAATTATATAAAAAAAATACGAAATATGGGCAAGTCGCTCCTCTTTTAACCTCATGGACACCATAGGTTCAATTTTCGTCATCTAAGGACCTCGACAACCCTTCGATGGCCTCCCCTGCCTCTATGATTTTCAGAACCATCCCGAATCAAATGATTCGGGACATGCCGAATTAGACCGGCAGGGAACCGAAACGATTCCGGCTTGAAAAGCGGCACACACCGGTGTCAAAAGAGAAAAAGAGGAAAAGAGAGGAAGAGAGAGAGGAGAGGAAGAGAGAGGAGGATGTCATTAGAGGCCAACGGTGGCCCGATGCGGCCATCAGAGGGCCACAGAAGCCTCCACGGCTCAACCATCATCCGATAGGACTTTTAAACAAGCGAGAAAAAGAGAGAAAGGGTGAGAGACGTACCGAAGGGAGGGGGCGTCGGCAAAGGGGCGGCCGGAGCTTGTCGAGTTGCTGCCATGGCCACCGAGCGGCGAAAATCGCACGGGCAGAGCCACGGTCACAGAACAGGGGCTACTGTCCCTATTCATTCATCGTATTTTTTTAAAAGCACGATAAATAGTGAAGCCGGTAATCAGTTTGCCAGCTTGACTTAAATGAAGCCGCCAAACCCACTGTCGGCATTTTTTTTTGAATTTTTTTTAAAAAAGCAAAAACAGTGAAGCCCGCAAATGATTTGCCGGCTTCAATTAAGTTCGAATTTTTTTAAAAAAAAATCCATAAAATAGGGGCGTCACCCCTGTTTCACGTCCGCAGCTTCACGCGCGTGGACCGCGGCGTCGCACCGTCCAGAGGCCACGACAGTCAATCGAAGGCTGTCCGACGGCCATGGCGACTCCTTCCCCTCCCTCCTTTTCTTTCTTCCCCCCTCTCTCTATTTATCTCTCTTTCCCTCTTTTCCTCCCGCCGATTCCCTTTCTTTTTCTATATCGGTTTGTGCCAGTCCGGTTCACTATAGATCCATACCGACTCGTACCATTGGCCGACCGGCACGAACTCTAGTACTGAGTCCGCAAACCTTGCCTGCCACCTTCCCCTTTGTTTGCTTCTCCCTTCCCCTTTGTCTGCCTCGACAGCCTTCCAAGGGCCTCTGCAGCTTTTCGGTGAACCACCGACATCTCTAGCAGCCTCCCTTTCCTTCCCTTCCTCTCCCTTCCTCTCCTCTCTCTCTCTCTTTTTCTCTCTGATTCTCCCTCTCCCCCACATTCGTTTTCATGTCGGTATGGAGGTGTACTGACCCATATCTCTGACCGACCGACACAAGATCTGATTCCGAGTTGGCGAATCTTGGTTATATGTATATTCTTTCTTGATTTACTTACATTTCAATTGCAAATTTTAATACATATTTCTTTTAAAAGCATTTTAGATTGCAAGTTTTGTGATGTTATATGATATTTAAGCATGATAGTGACTAGCACATTGAAAAAAACCTTGATTGAAGCATTTAGCCCGATATTTTTTATCTTATTTCTCACAAAGATAAAGCATTTAGATCAGAAGAAAAGATAGGAAATGCAAATTCAAAGTTACGAGGACACAACCATACTAAGGGCATTTGGGGCATATCCATATGTATCCATCAATGCCTTTTCGGTAGAACCCTTCATGTGTTGCACCACCTTGGTCAATATAGCATCAATCCTTCATATTTTGAATCTCGCCCACCACACAATGCCAGAATACCTTCCATTTAATGTATTAAAAAAAAATCAATATCCATACACAATCCCAAAATATTTTGCCCAAAGCCTTCCTTCTTAGGAAATCCCAAAAACCATTCCCAAAAATTTTGTGGCCCTATCCTTCCCTTCTTAAGAACTTACACATTTTCATGTAAGCTTCTTAAACATAAATTTTGTCCAAAGTTCAAATCCTTATCAAATTGGGAAGTTTGATCCAACAAGATTTGGACTTTAATCTTCTATTATATAAAGAAAATGGCTTGAGTTGGACGGGCAAAGCCAGACTTCTAGAGATGTGAAGACTTATGTGAAAGGAAAAAAAAAACAAAGAGAAAAAAATATGCAGGCTGCACAATGGAGAGAGGGTGACTTTCTTACAAGTTCCCATGTTTTTCTCTATGTCTCATGCAAGGCATGTAACAAAACCAGGCTTGAAAGATTGTTTCTATTTTTCTTATTTATACTTAATTTACATTGTACATACCTTTCTGCTAGGCCTAATGATGAAAAAATGCTATAAAAATTTCAGTTGAAGACCACAAGGAACTGAAGTTCCATTAGTTTTTCTCCTCATTCCTTCATCTTTTGCCTGCCACTACAGTGTAGTGCACGTGTATATAGCGAAAGCCTTGTTACAGAAGAGCGTCGCAAAAAACCATAAAATATGATCACCCAACCACCAACTTGAGGATCAGAATTAAGACTGGACTGCATCACTCTTCCTCTTCACAACCATCAATTCCCCTTCCATACACCAGTGAATGTTGACTCCAACCATTGCTGAGAAGATCAAGGCAGAATCTTTTGTTCCATCTGTTCGCCAGGGCCCCCCGCGCCCACTCTTTTTTGCCTTCTTCATTCCTTCCACGCCTTCTCTTCAAATCAACCAAGACATCCACCCCCCTCTAGCACTGCAGAAAACTAAATTAAGGGAGAGAACAGCTTAAGGTGGCAGAATGCATGGTGGATCAATTGGTAAGGGGAGCTGGTTCTGACTGAAGCCTTGCAGCCTTGAAGGTTAGGAGGACAGAGGCAACAAGTTCACTAAATAAGAATGTACAGGCCAAAAGTGATCAAAGAAGGGTAACAATGTCAAACAAGTGTATTTAGGTAAGGAGGGGTGAAATATAAGACCAACCTTTCTTGCATCATCTATGGATTTAACAAATTCTTCCTTTCATATCTGTTTTACTTTTAACAAACTATGTTTGTCATTTTGATTTTAAGAAATATTTCTTTTATTGTGCAAGCATGGGTAATCTCATGGTAGCAATACTGTTAACTCTTAGACCATCTCATCAGAGTTCACCTTCACTTGTACAATGTTAATATTCTTTGCTACTTCATCCTATTTTACTAGACGGTTTTTCTCTCTTCCTAAAAGATTTTCACTTCAACACCAATTTTGAATGCACAAAAGTGCACTGAGCAAAATGAAAAGAATATACTTTTAATAGAATGCCAAAGTCAAATAAATGGCAAAACCTTTTGGCTGGCAGTGGTAAAATGAAGTTATAACAAACGTTGTGTTTTTTTAGTCGCAATATTTGATAGTAAATCTAACAAGTCATCAATATATCATAACCTCTTAGATAGAAAAGCTGAAATACTAACAAGACAAATGGAAAGCCAAGGATATCTAAGGTACCACTAAAAAGGGGAAAAAAAAACTTGATAATGACATTGTACCTTCTCAGTAAACCGAAATGCAGCTCAAAGAATGGTAGCCTTGATAAAATGCAATAGCACCGAGATGTAGTTATTATGTGACGGCTTAAAGATGAAGAGAAGCTTTGCTCTCCTGTAAACATGGAAACTAAAGTTGAAGGTTTCCGTACAACTTCTTCAACTAATATACAGCATCCATATAAGGTTGAATCATCAGCCACCTGAGGAATTATCAAGCTCTTAGTAGTGATCTTTTGACCATATTATATTGACAAAAAGAAAACATTGGTCACGCATATAGCATATGTTTTTCAATCTAATGACATATGAAACTAAAATTTTTGAAATTTCAAACATTCGAAACCAATAAATCATAAAAACTAATGATTGTGATCCCAATAGTCTAACTATCCAGTTTGAATAGGTTGGTCGGATAAAAAGTGTGGAAAATTCCAAATTAATTCAAAGGGAGATTATGAATTAACAAAGGGCAAGAACAAAGCATAGCTTCTTGTCCAACCACCTCTTTGTGAAACAAAAAGAGAATAAACCAGAAATATAAAAATTCAAAATGTCAACTGAACTTTTCTCACTTAAACTTTCTTGATAAATTATTGATGACTAAAAAAAATATAAATAATAGGTTTCATTTGGAGTTGGTATATCATCAGGACAGAAAGGATCAGTTCATGAGTTTCATTTATATACGAGGGATAGTGAAGTAAACCTGTAAACAGCACATAATGCTACCCAGATGGAAACAGAAAAGTTTTGGACCACATCAGGGTAAACATTTATCTTGTGCTAATGACTACAAAATGTAAAATTGCAAAATAAACCTCAAATGAAGTAAACAATAAGCAATAATAAGAACAAAATTAACTGAACTGAAATCATATTTAACAGAAACCCCACTATGAAAAATAGCTGGAAGATGTACATTGGTACAAAATGATATTAAAATAACAACCTGTAAACGAAATACAAAAGATTGGTTGCTTTGCTTCAGCTGTTCCTGCAAGAAGGGCATGAAATTGTATCAAAAGCAAATCTCATTAAGGGCTCGCACACTTGTGAAAGTGTTTAGTGCCCAAGTTTTGTATGTGCATGATATAAACAAGATGTTAAACGATGAACATCCAGTTTAAGAACAATATTCACCTGCCCAAGCAGTATTTCATTCAGCTCACTTAGTGAGGGAGTTCTTTCTACCGCATGAACCTAAAGTCGAAAGTCAAACAATGTTAAACATGGTCATCAAAGACACAGTCTAATGATAATTAGCCGGTAGATGTTTGATAGCAGAAGGGAAAAGATATAACACAAAATATAGAATGTAAATAACCTCAAAGGAACAAAATTATCTAAATAAAGGCACAAAAATATTACAATCCAGTAATCTACACAGGATTCAATGGTTAAATTCTTAAATAATACCAGTAGAAAGTACAACTTAGATGCACATATGGGATTGCTTCAAACTTGGATAAACAAATAGTTCATAGCAATCCATGGCTATATCCAGTACGTATCGGAAACCAATAAGTGCTGAGTAAGGCTAAAATATGCCATTGGTATCCTATTATTTAATACTTTTGATAGATAGAAACATACATATCTCAGGATACTTTTCATTTTCATCCAAAAAGGGGTGATGATATTGATCTAGACCCGTTTGCATAATACAACCCACAAATCCTAGCCTGTTGGGTTTGCAGGTCTGAATACAGGCCAAAAATCTGTAACTCACCAGCTGGTCAAATTGTCCAAGCCAGACCATCTAGATTCTTCAGACCAAGGGCTCAAGGCAACTAGATTGAGTTAAATTATCCTGCATACAGAAGAAAAATAAGCCACTGGATCAAAATATGATGGCTTTAAACTTTTAGCGATAGACCTAATGGGAAAAGCAAGTGGCCAAATCCGAAATCCATAGTTTCTTTTCATCTCCAAGCCTTTCGATTCCTCTGATCCCTCCCATCTCTCAACATGGTCGCACCTCATCTTCTGCAACCAATAGTCCTTTTCCACCACCAGACAACCTCATCTCCTCCCACTTCCCACCTACCATCATTCAAAGTCTCCTCTCAACTCAAGAAAACCTAGCCTTCCCCTTCATCATGGAATTGTACCAAACCAACCTCAAGAGCAGGATCTCCTCGATCAATTGGACAAATAGCATTAGGTCCTTTAAAAATCCAATCTTAGTCAGGGTCTCCTCGGGTTGAAGGCACCAGCAAGCCCCAAAATGAAGACTAGGTTCTTTGATGGCCTGAACAAGGTCGAGGAGGTTCATATGCCATGGGCGACAGCAACAGCAGAAGCCAATTGGATTGAGGACTGGAGGTACTAGGTGAACACAGCAAAGAGGGATCAGAGGGCAGCAACCACTGCAGTAATGTTCCCAAAGGTGAGGTAGATCATGGCAATGGCAGAAGGAAAAGTATAGGCTTCACCATATGTTTCTTCAATGGTGCTTCAAATCATGGCAGAGTTGGGGATGGAGAATTGCATTGGGCTTCAAAAGGGAGGAAAAGGATCCTAATGGACTGTTAAAGCCTTAAATAAACCCTAAAAGAAACAAATATCATATATCATTTCATAATGGCTAGTGTGATAGCCCAGACTTGGATTGCATGTTCAATAAAAAAGCCCAAAACTTGAGTAGGCTTGGGTATTTGGTGACTTCTTGGCCCACCAGTGGGAGGATCAAGTTCAGATCACGCCCACAGAAGCTCGATATGTGGCGATGGCATTAACCCAACCGGGACCAACTCAATGCGTTGCCACCCTATGTCCACCCCTATTTCCAGGATACTTCCTGGATACATTGGGCAAGAGAGAGAGCATGTTTGTTTTCCTAAATGTTCACCTTTTAATTGGACATAATGGACAGTTAAGTTTACAAGCTATAATGTTACTGTTATTTATTAAGTATGAGCAGCATTCTATGGATTTGAATGATATCCAAATGATGGAGCTTGCATATGCTATCTTATAAGGCATAAATTATGAAACTGTGATGGCTCACTATGCTTTATTTAATGTCCTTTTAGACAAATGTAAAAACTTCCATATTTACTTATTGTTACATCCCAGTCATATAGCCTTCCTATCATGTCATAGACTCATATCTTCATCCCATATCCATTTCCGTGTTCCACAGCTTACAATACTGCAAAGCAGTACCCAAAGGAAACTTAGCTGCAATATTATGAGATATTATATTTAGTTACAAACTAGTTCATGCACATACATAGCTGAAGATTTATAAACTAGTATTTCACAGAAGTCAAGATATAAGGCTCCAAGGCCAACAACATTTTTGATATATGAATCTCACACCCAAAATTAGAGCAACATATGGCATTGCTTCTTGATCTCTAAAATGATCGCCAAAACTATTGGTGTATGAATAAGAAAGATATGAACAATTAAACAAATTGGAGGTGCTTCTCTTTGATAACTCCACTTAGAAAAGGGAGGAAAAAACATTGGGCACAAGACAAAGGTAATTGCACAAAAATTGAAAATAGAGTTGATGAACAATCCTATGTAAATAAAAATCAATTTGCTCCACTAACTAGAAGCTAATCTCCTCATACAACTTACAAGGTCCTGACTGTGAATGAACCCTAGCAATCCAATAGCTATAAAGTCAGCTGTTTCAGATGACTGTGTAAAGGACAATCTAATCATTGGTCCCAGTAAGTATATCTTCTTCTTCTTCTTTTTGATAAGACAAAGCACTCATACAAGTATAGTATGAATATAGCCAAAAGAGTCGGAAAACAAAATATCACAATACGGCCTTCATATCTTACCCAACCTACCAGCTTCTTGTTCTCTAGTGCAAATCATTCGAATTTTCTGTCCCATCAGAAATCATTCGGTATTACCCAAACAGCCAAGATGGCAATCTTGCTAATGTTATACGCAAGGTCTGTAGAACCGGTACCAGGATCCGTACCGGTCAGCAACTAGTTCGACTCGATACAGGATGAACCAAGTGGTTCAGTCCGGTTCAACAGACCAAGTCAAATCATTTTTTTCAATTTTTATCTCGATACAGGTCGATGCGCTTCGATTCAATACGGTACCAAGCGGCACGAGGCAGTATGCCTTGGTATGGGCAGTTTGGGGGTGGTTTGACCAGTGCCAGTCCTAAAGATGGTGGATCCAGAAATGTGCATCATGGTGTGTATAAATTGAAGTCAATATCAAGTAAAATATGTTTGCACAGCTTGGTCTGCTTATTTCGAGACTTTAGTTCAGGTAGTCAAGGCCTTTCACTTTTGGGCTGACTGTAATAAGGGATCATCAAACAGTATAAGCACTGCAAATGTTAGGAAAAGAGCCAAGATTCTTTCTTCAATTAACTACTATAAGTAAGAGTGAGTGGTTGCAAGTTTTTCCCTTTTCTTACCTAGATAATCATAAAGCCAGCAAAAGTTGTAGTATACAATACAACAAAAAAATATAAAGACAGTACTGAATCTTCATAAAAAGAAAATAATATAAAAAACTAAAAAAAATAAATATATATTTTTAAAGGGGGAAATGCGAAGTGCCAAACCTCCACACCTCCAGGAAAGCAGAAAGAAAGGAGATCCTTATATTTCAGTGGTAGCTGTTTTTCTGGAGGATATACAAATAGCACCTAAAAGTAGAAAAGAAAAGAACTTAGGCTGCATGTGTAAAGTATAAGTTTGATGTCCAAATGGTAGTAAAACACTCAAGAATTTATACATGAAAAAATAGCAATAAACAAGCACAAAGTTGCAAAGTGTAAGGCAAAGGTACAATCAGCATTCTGGATATGACTACTTCAAAATTATCACAGATCACCATAAGTAAAATACATCATTCAAAAATGATATTAAACTAGGAAGAATTGCTAACATAAGTACAAATGGTTCTGGTTTTTGCATTCAGTTGTCGACAAGGACCTGTGGTTCAAGATTCGGTTCAGCATGAATCTGGTGATTGCAATTCAGCAAGCTTCTTTGTTTCTTTGAAAATTCATTGTTCTTCTCATCTAGCAGCTTTTGTAGCGCTTGGACATCAACATCAGGATGGAGTCCAACAACTACCATGCTCTCAAAAACCCTAGATGGTTCTTTCATAGGTCTCTGCTCCTGTTAGATGTAAAAAGCTTCAGATGTCTGATTAAGAGATGAACAATAAAAAAATTATGAGGCTGTAGAAACATGTATGGCAACATTATCCAATGCATGAAAGGAAAGTCAGGTCATTTACAAAGCCAAAGAAATGCAACAAAAGATAATTTGTAGAGTTCAAGTTACCAAAGGAAATTAAAGACATAGCAATAAAACTTGAAGGAACAATAACTAAATATTCAACTGAACTAACAAATAATTTTATGCCAAAGCCTTCAGTCTTGAAACCAGACCACATACCAATACCAATAACGATAAGGTAGCACTAGCACACAGTAATGCTACTAGAGGCAAAAAAAATAGTTGTCCCACATGTCAATACAGTACTGTATCGAGCCCCTGTATTATACTGATATTTTAATGGGTTGACACAGGTATGCTCAGTGCCATGCAGTAGAGTTAGACCAGAAAATCTTCTTTTGCACCAAGGTTTGCTACACCTACTATATCAGTACCTTACCAGTATGGCACAGTATCCACACTATATAAATACAGAACTTTGTCCCATCCAACCATGGTAAAACACGTAACCAGGCGGTACAGTTCGATACCACATGGAACTGAGTGGTACAGGGTGCTTCTGCTTAGGTTGGACTGGTCCTATTCATAGACCAAAACGAACCTCGGTACCTTGTCAGTACCTCGCAGATACGGTATGGTAAGCTAGGTACAGATCGATAAGGCAAGCTTTGTTTTATGCTACCCATATCAATAGCCTTTGATCTATAAAACATGATTCGACAGATCTATTTTTGCCATCAAAGATACTAGAGCTATTCTCCAACTAATCCCAGCAAAATATGCAACAGGAAAATACATTTATGGAGATTTGCAAAGAGAAAATTAAAGGCCAAATGACAAAGCCCGAATGAATAACAACTTGCATAAAATGATAATGAAATGGTTTAATTGAATTTGCAGAATGACATTATAACCCCCCCCCCCCCCACACACACACACCCACCCACCTAAATCAATATCCATTGATCTAGAAAAATAATTCTATCTCATATTTTGTAATCACCAAATGTTAGAGATTGTCCCCCCATTAATCTGATCAGTTATGGAAAGACAAAGGAATAATGTTACAACAAAAAAAATAGGTTTCTACTAGAAGATTAGCAGACGAGGACTAAGAAAACACTAACTGTATCACCATTATCCATTGAAATTCCATCATACAAAATGATACATAATATTCAATATATAATAGACCCAAATTTCTTCAAAAATATTTTGCAAGATTGCTGCTCCTAAAGAATTTTCTGTTACATTGTAGTTATCACTATATCTTAGTAACACTCATCATAAACAATGATGGATATATGTGGACCTCAACTATCAATTATAAGTGATTTAATTGTACACTATTTTAATCACCACAACAGGCAGCCCCCCCCCCCCCAACAAAAAAACAAAGAAAAAAAATCCTGAACCTTTTATTTAATGATAATAAATTGGAATTTGTTCAGAAAAATGAGAGTTGGCCACAGAACAGGGAAATTGATAGAATGGCAACAAAAACAAATTGGTGGCAGATTGCTATGAGTGAAATACAAACTGATGCCACCACAATATTTAAGCAGATAATTAAGGCCCATGACTATGGCAGAGAAGATATTTTTAACAAGCCATTAAGAACCATTATGAAAAAGCTGTCTTGCTGTTGAAAAAGATATTCAAATTTTTGCCAAAACTTAGGAATACAGCATCTTGAAGTACCAACAATAACGTTAGAGGTCAATTGATCAAGCAAGGTCAAGCGTTGCTCAAGTCAGGCCTCATATACACGAGCGAACAGTTTCAAATGAAAACAAACTCAATGTGCCATGGGTTAATGTTGCAAGGTCCACCACCACCATAGACTAGCTTTGAGCTGAAAGATCTCTTGGTTGACCGAATGACTTCTCAGACTCAAATTCTAAATGGCTGGCCAACCAACATGATACGAAAATTTTAACGGGGAACCACATCGAAGGGAAAGGATTAAGAACAATGAGATTCATCATCTACTTGAGAGATGAAAACAACTCATAATATGACTATAAGAGTACACAAGATTCTATTTCACAAACAAAAAAATATTATATGCAATCCAATCATTCAACAATAATTCCATAAAGAAGGACTCCAAGAAAGTAACAGGAGACCAGTGGAAGAAAGGAAAGGTTGGCTCACCACTCAACCTGTAACACATTCATGTTCCTTTTTTTACATGTTAGGTGAGCTGGAGACGTAGAACTCTAAGCTATTGCTAATGAGGAAAGCTACAGAGACAGTGAGGAAAGGATAGGCCTTGTTTGCTTGAAACAATTCTGACAGAAAGAGGACTCCTTTATACACATCTAACCTATACTGGAATATAGCAATGAAAAGGGTTCAAGTTTGACAAGTTCCCTGATAGGGCTATATCCTCATATATTATCAATCTCATTATATAAATCTGAGCAGATTTTAAATGTCTTGGATGGTTATACCAGCATGCTTATGCTGGTGAAAAGATCTCAACCTGCTCCATTACAACTAGTCAAGGCACCTTTTCTGAACATTATGGTACCTCTAGAACATCTTCCAAAGTCCCATCCTACCTATGCTAGGTGGAACTTGAGAAAATGTGACATCACTAGAATAGCATTCCAAAAAAAAAAACAATCAAGTAATTTACATTATGCAGGACCACCAAGGCCACCTACAATGATAATATAGTAGCATAATTACCAAGCTTTTAGATACCAACATGCACCATAACCAACCAATACAGGGCATACGTATCAACCACTATGGTACTGGTACATTATGAGAACTAAGTATGCCCCCATACCGACTCATCATACAGGTACCATGCCAACTCTAACAGTGCTCTGTGTGTCACTAGAGGGGCATATCATACCATATCAATCCATACTGATAAGGTACTGATACAAGGTCCTCTGATGAGTCTTAAAACAGTGATCACCTGAAAATCAGAAGCGAAATTGGTCAAAAATCAAAATCATATACCCATAAATAGATATAATTAAACTTTTTCTTGATTCAACATAAGATTTACTTTACATTTGTTATTAATAGTCAATACTTTACTACCTGAACATGCAAACTTCAGGAGAAGAAAAGCATATTTATACTCCTAGCTCCTCAAACTTGTTATCAGTAATTAGTAAACAGTTAGCTATTTATACTCCGAGCTGCTCATACTTGTTATCAGTAATTGGTAAATAGTTAGCTAAGCTTTGTCATAAAGTATTTAGAAAGGACAAAAAAATTTGTTTGCCAAACATGTTAAAATATACATAATAACTTCAGATTCAAATTAGATTATCAAATAAATTAATTCAGAAACTTGAAGATAAGTTTTCCAATATATTTATTAATCTTCCCAATTTTTTTTCTAAAATTAAAAGAATCTGCAGATTGACCTTAAAATTAAACCATGAAAAACTTTTGGTCTGTCAAGTCAGCCATATATGTCCAAAAAAACATACATGAATGGATGAATACTCGTTGACAACATTTGAAATTATTTTGTGCTTATGAACCTCATTCTTAGCTCAAAATTGAAATGTTTCTTGGTCAAACTCAGGCACATATCAAGGTATCCAGCCTGATGTGCAAATTCATGCTCTATCATACAGATACATGCATTTGTAAAGAAACAAAATAACTTTTACATTTTTCCAAATAAAGCCATATAACAATGAAAAATGGTGATCTGTTCAAGTCAGGCCTGTTCTTTTCTTGTTCCCACTTCTGAGTGCCAGGTTGGACCATCAAAATGCTGAGCGGAAGAAGAAAGATCTGGGGGAAAAGAGGAGCTCTGGAGTCTGGATAATCTCAAACCATCACAAACAGATAACACTGGATGATTGTGCTCGGGTTTAAATTAAAGTATTAAACATGAATAACATGTTGAGTTTTTGCTGGCACCAAAGTGTGCCAGGTGCTCAAATATCAACATGGGCCAATATATAGTTTTATATTCAGAAACCAGTGTGATACCAACAGGTCACTACCATGATACGTGTAATACAATAAAGTATGATGAGAATCATTACTTAAATCCAATATTTTTTTAATGCTATCACTTCTTGGAAAGCCAAGAATCATTGATTAAAAGCAACCTAAAAAAATAAGACCATTATCTTCTATGCAATATTTTCCAATTAAAATATTGACATTGACAAATTCTAAAGCAGTTATACTTTTCATACATTCTTACAGATCACTCTAAATTCTTGTATTTTATTTTTAGAAATGTTATATTTTAGAAACTGTAAGAGCATAATCAAGAATATGCTACTTCATTAACCATGGGGACAATGTAATGAACAATCTAGCTGAAAAATCACAAATAACCTGTTGCAGTATTCTACAAGCTCATAATCAAAGACTCTTTAAGGTATCGGAGAATTAGACTGCCTACAATACTTCATCTCCACAATTTCATGTATTAAAGCTATAATAGTGGCAGTAAACCCTTGACATATTCCAGCAGTAGCATAAGTCAGAACTCAGAACAAACAATAAACTTTACTGGAATTTTTTCTCACTTATTATACAATCGCATGGTTCACATTCTATTTTATTGTATAATCAACCCATCAAACTCTATTCTAGCTGTTTACATTAGGTATGGAAATATTTTTTTTTAATTTTGAAGTATTAAGATGAGTGACATCTTTAAAAGCATGTTGCAATTGGCCCATGTCCACATGCCACTTCAAGCCTTCAACAAATATTGCAGATTCCTTATTAAGAAGTAACATCTTGTGAGAAGTAGCATGAGGGATATTTTTCCGCTAGCTTTATGTAGGGGTGGAGCATGCTTACATTATATATGGAAAAGCTAACGCCAGTGTCAGAAACACAATAGCCCAGCAAAAGCAGTTGGGAACTTAGGATTGGGTAACACATCATCCATGAAGTAGTCATTTGTTTAGACTTTAGACCATATGAGTCAAACATCCTGCATAGAATTTGTGCTGGATAACATTTAGCAGTTTAACTTCCATAATTGCTTGTCTGTTAGTCTAAGCAAGATTTTAGCATGCTAAACATCTAACTATAGCATACCACTGTAACAAGCATACCGATGGTTGCAAGATCCACACACAGCTGTCCATACCTCAGATTTATTAATTTCATTTTTTTTCATAAAAAGCATTACTAGCATAAATATCATGCATAACCCATCTATTCAGGTCAACTAACTAAAAGTCTAAAAGCACAGTTTTTGAGAACTAAGACATGTTTAAACCTAGCTAAAAATCGGAGTGGGAGGAAATGAACCAAACTCACTTATATCAGTAGTTCGCACCCTAAAGCCCAGGCACAGTTGAATGCATGAAGGAGGAGGAGAAGAAGAAGAAGGGTCAACTAACTCAAAGCGCAGTTTTTTGAGAACTAGGACAGGTTTAAAACTAGCCAAATATCGGTCGAAATGAAATGAAGCCTCTTCTATCAGCTAGTTGGCACACTCAAATCGGCTGAATGCATGTAGAAGGAGGAGGAGGAGGAGGAGAAGAAGTTTGTACCAGTGATTGCAGCTGGAATCTTGCCCATTGACGCTTTTGGCTGGTAAGAACTTCTGGGTTGTAAGCTCCCTTGACTTCAGGTGGAGGAGAGAAACCTTTAAACACTTTCGTAAGCTGATGTTGCAGTTTTTGAAGTCGGCCATTACTGTTATCCCTGGATGAGAAAACTACAGATGGGCGTGGTGATTGAACAGTTGCAGCTGAAGCAGCAGCGAAAAATGCTTTTGCAACATCTTCAGTTGTTTGCTTGAAAAATGAAGAACCCCATCCAGGGCTGCCAGAGTCTTCATTCTTATCCATCCAGCTTTCAGTATATCGACTTAATGGACCCTGCCACTCATGTAAGGAATACAGTTAGCTCGAATGCATCAATCGCATGTGATTGTCTCAGGTACATCAGATTAGACAATAGGTCATGACATTACATCAGAGGAAACTAACTTGTAAAGAAAGAAAATAAAATAAAATAAAATTTATGACTAGCGACCAAATGAAATAACAGAAATACTGAGGATTCAAATAAGAAAGCATCTACTTATCTAAAATGAGTTCTTACAACGCTTATTGTTTTTATTGTCTTTCAGGAGAAAAGTTTGGATTCCGGAAAGCATTGTGCAGGGCAAGAAGCTCATTATTATCCATGCAATACCAAAATCTGGAGAAGATTATTAAATATAGGCGACAGAAAATGGTGCACTTCCTTTTTTTCTTTTGTTAAATAATTCTATAGCAGAAGTTAAAAAATGAAACTTATGGAAAGCAATCTAGCTGAAGCTCACAGAGATCCTAGGTTGCTTTTGAGTATTGGATCATTTTGCAATGCTGATATAAGAAATATTTGACAAGTGCAAAGTCCTTATTGTGAAACACTGACTAAAAATGACCCCTTCAATTTATCATTTGTTCCTTGGAAGGAAAATGTTCTCTAGTTGATAAAATATCAAAGGCACAAAAAACGAGACATTGCCAATGAGGACATAAATTTTGATGGCATAAGAACTTCAACAACATTAATCATGGGCAGTTACATTTCAGATGATGATACAAACATGATACTACTTTTGAGAGATAACATTGTGATTGTTCTTGCCACTGGCAGAAACTACAAGAAGGTAGGCCAATAGAATCGACAGATCACATATACAGAATGCAACCATACCTCATGATTTTCACTTGAATATTCTTTTGCAAAGAAAACAAATGCTGGCTAAAATATCATGGCAGCACAAATTGTAAAGCAAAAAAACTGATACTGGCTAAAATTTCATGGCTTGACCAAATATTCTTTTAAAAAAAAGAATAAAAAACTCCATAAAGAATATATATTTGTGTCTGCGGAGAAAGTAAGCAGTGAAAACAATTCAAGTGGCTTTGATGATCTGTCATAGGAGGAGCAACTGCATGATCTCACAAAATCAAATCATTCCTGACCACAGCAATCGCCTCTCATCAATTATATCTGGAACTTCATGTTTCATTGTTTGGACCAATTGTCTCTCATCTTTGCACCACTATTTCAATCAATGAGTATCAATTGGCCCATGATATTAAAATATCAACCTTTTCCAATAATCAGTTGTCATCATCAACATTTTAAGCTTGGTTGCGACACATCCTCATATCTGCGATCTCTCTCTTCCTCGAATGTGAAAAGCTAGATAAAACTTACAAGTTATTGCAACAGTACAAAAGGCCGACGGACAATAATGAAATTTCAAGAACTTCTATCAAACACATAAAAGATATCACTTTAATTCCTTTTCATAATCAAAGTAACAACAACAACCCAACAGGTATCAGAATCAGAAGGCTGGTTTCAATTTTTCAACGACTTTATTGAGATAAATTCAACACAATTCTTTCCTTATACATCAAATATGTAACGATTGGTCATGAGAAGACTCCCCATACGTCTCCATGTGGACCATTTCTTTATGCACAACTTCCCGAGGACGAAATGGGCGTCCAAGAACATCCAAAAAAAGTTCCCTTTTCCCAGAGATTCCTCATCACTTCAGCAACAATCAACAAGCTAAGAAACAGAATTAAGGCTTCCCGTCGAGTAAAGACTCCATTTTTTTTTTCCCGAAGAATCCCCAACAATTCAAAGAAAGAAAGCAAGGATAAATCAGAAAACCCGATAAAAGTAGAAATTTCCAAAAGATTCGCTAGATTTTCGATTTGACAGAAGCTAGGCCTCAGTCTCCCGATGATACTTCACCGAAACAGCCCCAAAAATAACGGAAAAAAGCAGAAAGAAAGGGGAAAAACAGAGTCGTAGATGAGAAAAAGTAAACAAAGCGATCAAAATCGATCACCTGCAAGCAATCGAGGAGAGACAGAGAACGGCGGCCGCGGATGTCTTCCCTTCTAGGACTCGTTATCTCCGGCCGAGAGAAAGAGAGAGAAGAAAAAATTAATGGTAGTATATATATTTAATATATCAGCATATAAAAAAATTATCAATTTATGAGAACTATATCCTTCATAAGCATCCGTGCTACAACCGGGGTCCAAGAAGGGATTCTACACAACCACTTAAATGCTGACACGAGTTTGATTTGCGGTGGGACCCAGTTGAAATGAAATGAATTTTGGTTGCACTATGGACACTTGCGTTGCTTCCATCCCTGCAATTCGATCTCCGTTTTTAAGTGATTTATTGAGTAGTTAATTAATATTTTATTGTAGTTAATAAAAAAATATTGCTAATGGACTATATGAAGATGACGAGTCTGCGTACCCACTGTAAGCTTACCGGTTCACTGTCTTCTGCTAATAAAGCGGCTGACCAGCACATCATGCGGGCTATAGGAAAGGGTTTTGGCTTACTTTGTGACTTGTGGTGGACATTTCAAAGTGCCAGCAAGTTGCCAGGGGAGCCGGGTTTGAATCCCACTCCATGTAAACTTTGCCTAAACTTCCACTTATTTTTATTCTAAAAATAATAAAAAGCTTGGGATAAATTTTGGTAAGTACCTCGGATCGCAATTAATATATACACAAAAAATTTATCAAGCTCAAAATACAACCATCGGCACTCCTTAATTGACAGACTTATTTGGCATCAAATCCATGAATGGCTTCAATCCTCCGTAGCATATGGTAAGAGGGTTGTTCATGTGCTTTTTATAGAAATCGATACTATTATTATTTTTATTATGACAGATAATTGAAAAATATTTAAGACTAGAGTGCGGTAGCAAGTTTATTTATATTTTTTTAATATTGACAAGGTTTATGAGAAAGCCAACTGTGTTTTGATGAGAAGCAACATAAAAGGCATCATGTATTATCTGGCATTTTAATGGTGGATGCCTAATTACCAATATGCATCCTGAGATACTTATTTTGGTGAATGTAAATTACTTCTTAATTTGTAACTATCTTACCAACTTGACCAGTGCACAACTCATGCTTTCATTCATTTAGTTTGTGTTTCCTTACCGCGTATGAAAGGACCACCAAAGATTTTAATCAAAAAAATGGTTTGAGTTCCAATCATGGTATTAAAAAAATCCATCATTGTAACATGTGATGAAGGGATTGGTGCTTTTACGATATAACTCCACTATATATAAATTACACCGAACCTTTTGTTTTGATCGAAGAGTTTTTTGGTCCCATCACTGGGTTTATATTATTGCTCTTATGATTATGTTGAGTAGCTTCCTTAATTGATATTTCTAAGGATAGAAAAAGAAATTTAAAAAAAATAATCAACATGCATTTTTTGGAGCCATTTAAGCTTAAGGCATAAATAGGTTCCTAACTATAATAATTAGTTCTCATTATCGTAGTCTTTAGTGGTTAATTTCTTAAAATAATATAAATTATATTTAAAATATATTTATTTTTTATGAACTGAGGCTCGTTTGTACAATTAAATATTTTTTTACTTAGCAACTAGTTAATTACAATGCTAGTAGGCCTTTTTTCTTTTCTTTTCTCAAAATATATTTGAAACAAAAAATATAATTAAAAATATAATTAAAAAAGAAGAAAATACATGCAAAATAATATGAGGATAGGTATTGATATTTTTGATAGTCCATGTAACCAAAAATGCTAAATATTTAAAAAATATATTGGAGGAGAGTTAATATCGATAAAATAATAAATTGCTATATTGATGTTTGAGATATCATCCCAAGCCCCAAATGATGAGCCCACGTTTGGTGCCACCTCCATAAATCATGACCACTCTTATTCTTTTTCCTTTTCTTAGGGGCAAGCGTTATTATTTTTTTCCCAGCATAATGCCAAACAGTAGCAAATGAATTAGCTTAAAAAACAGTGCTCAACTAGAGATTCATTGGCCTGCCTTTTGGCAGACAAACATACTTGCCATGCCAACCCTTTGCCCTGCCTGCATTAATTTGGCCACACAGTTTGAGATATTATTCTTTCCTACGGGACAGTGTGATCTGACGTGGCATTATCGTGATACCATAACATGTATAATTTCTCCATAACATGGGTTGCATGCATGCAGGAAGGACCACCGAGGGGTGACGATAAACGGATATATTAAAATAATAAAGTATTTTATTTAATTCCTTGACGGCAGCCGAATATAACAAGTTTTTGACGGCAACGTGGTCACGGTCTCAACAGACGACCGCTAGCGCCGACACGCCAAACGACATTGAGGCAGCAAGAAGGAATCGGCAACGTCAGTGAAAGAATCGGCGGACGAGAAAGAGAAATAAGCCCACCTTTCACTCGCTGCTCTGGCCGGCGACCGTATGTTCACGCGTGATCATCATGGGGAAGGATGGATGACTCCGTGGTGGTGGTGGGCTCCTCCATCCACCGTCCGTTCTCGAGCCCACCGCCATCGGGCACCGAGATTGCCCCACGTCTGGCACCACTCATGACTGGTTTGTTGGCTTATTCCTATTTTTAAAAAATTAGAAAAAAAATGGAACGGTGTTGGTCGCTGTCGGATTAAGATGGCCTGAGTTGTGGTGTTGTGCGTTTGAGTAGGAATTGATGGCAGAAGAGGATTTTGGACGTTGGTCTGCTTGTTCCCGTCCCCGTTGGGTGATGACAATAATTACCCATGCCTTTTTTAAAAAAAAAACTCGAATGCCCATATCTTCGGTATAGACTATAGATTCATCTAATAAAATTAAAAAAACAAAATATTATAAAGAGAGTGACGAAAATAATACTCATCTCTGTCCATAAAGCTTCTCCGAATGCACCAAATAAAATGTCAGCAAGAACAGTCACCATCTCCATTACTCCCCCGAATGCTCCGCCGTAAAGAAGACCATCTAATTCATTGTTCTGTTCGTCTTGTGATAAATATGTTTGGCTTTGACGGAAGAACTCTCTCACATGCTTTCTACGAATGGCCCATGATCAATGGGGGATGAAAGAATTAATACGTGGTTATCGTGGCCCCACTCTATTCCACAATGAGAGCATCAAATCCTGTGGCCGTCGGGGATTGAACACACGAGGGTTATATGCGTGAGAGGCATGCCCATGCACCATTTTCACGAGTCGCGCTATGGGGACTAGAGCTAGGATGGGAGTGGCGCGATGAAGTAATTTTCATCTTTGACCGTATACAAATCCAAATCCAAAACATACTGGGGTTGGATTTTGGATAGAAACCAAGTCTTAGTAATCTATTTTGTTTCACTTTTGGTTAATTTTTTTAGAATTATTTATTGCCCCCAAGAAAATATATCTATTCAAGAGACGCAAGCATGTACATGTGTTTATATGTCCGATCGAGTATGTATATATTTGTGCGGGACCGGGTTGTTTTAGAACACAAACTCGACCAGAAACTGTAGGTTTTCTTACCCAAAAAAAAAAAAAAAAAACGAATGTAGGTTTAATGTAGAACCCAAACACGACGAATAGCTTATTGAATTTATTTGTCACATTCAAGCCTATGTTTCGCGTTAGTTCTATGTCGGGTTAGTAGGTTATCAGTCTCCAGTGACACTTCGAAATAAAATAAAATTTTATTTACCAGGAAATAAAGGTTTGTAAGTACTTGATGTCATAAGTCATGATCATGTTTTTAGAATATAATAGTAGAGAAATCTAGGTGGAGCAGATGGGTTGCATTCACGGAGAAGCACGGTGGGCGGTTTTATTGTACGCCTGTTGTGCAAGCTATTTTAGAATGGTAATACTGTCGTATCTTTCCAATTGGCCGACGTGGTGGGTAGCTAAATCGGATAGCTTGAATCGAGTGTCATGCTAGAGTTGGCGGACATCAAATTAGAATGTTGATTACTATAAAAAAGATTCATACATATAGGAGAAAAGTTGAAGGTTCTCCAAAAAAAATTCTCTGATGCTTGAGTTAGTAATAATTGAAGAAGAAAATAGTGAAGCAAGATGGTGGTGAGAACTATAGTAAAATTCAAAAGAAAAAAAAAATTATTTTTTTTTGTTTCTTTTTTTTATAAAAGAGGGTCTAATAGACAGTTAGCATCAGACTAGTGACTGTCAGAACTAAATAGTGGATCCCATTGAAGTTAGAGTAGTGATGATTAGAACCAGGATATGAATCCTGCCGAAGTTAAAATAGTGGCTATCGGAGCTAAGGTGGTGGATATCAGTAGATTGTCTTAGAGCCAGCCGTCCACATCTGGAAGAGTAGTGGGCCTGTGCGATAGATTGCCAACCCAACGAGATCTGCAAAGCAAATGCCTCTAGAACCGTCTGATATGAAGAATCGCTTGTAGGAAGCTAGAGCAGAAAAGAGATGACATCAGTCAGGAATCGATGGCGTTGGGTTCGCCAACTGCCAACCTCTCATGATCGGCCTTCAATCGATGATAATGGAGCCGCATGGATCTCATATTCTGGGTTGCTGCATCATGAAGCCAGATGTCTGCCACATATTTGGGATTCGAACACGTCCCAGGCAAACTAAATATGATCCAACATTTGCCCCCACTTCCCAATTCGATTTTATACTGAAAAGTAGATTATTGAATAAATTTCGGGGTCACATCCGAAGCGAGCTTCTCTGTCATTGTGAGGCTTCATTGATGTGGCCGAAGCAATTGAATGCCTCTTTGGATACCGATCGATATGGAGAGAATGCGGTGGATGTTGACTCTATGATTGATTTTAATGATAACAAAATATTAAGTAATTATGGCACTAATCATATATTTCAAAAGTGAATATAGGATTTCTAAAGTATTCACAATGAAGAAATCATCCTTCTAAGAAATTTTTTTAAGATACCAAGTTAAAGCACTTAAAAGAATAAGTTCTCACAAGTTTGGATAATTCATTATGAAAAAAATAAAATTGGCAAAGCAAATATCATTTGAAAGTATTAGACCAAGAAATTGAAGTTTGAGAGATCAAAATATAAAGAAAAATGATGTTGGAAGATTTTAATTCGACTCCGAGAGGTTTCGAATTGACTCTGACACATTAGAAGAAAACTGGTACAGGCTCGAGTCGATTCGTAAATAGTATAATCTAACTCTCTTAGAAAAAATGGAAGACTGTATTTTCAGGATCTCTATAAGAGTCAGCTTATTTTCAACTCGAGCCGACTCGTTTGTAGATTGAGTTGACTCATGTAGACTGTGAGTTAACTCCTGACATGGGATTGTACTAATAGCTAATTTTTGTGTACTTTTTCAACAGTTAGTTTTTGCTTCTAACAACTATTTCAATCCTCCTAACAATCAAAACTCACTTTTCAGCCATTTTCAAGCATATAAAAAGCTAGAGAATCATTTGGAAAGAGTGATTAAGAGGGATTAAAGAGAAAAACTTTTAAATTAGTGAGGATCTTAGAATATCTTTGAAAAAGAGAAGATCAAGTGTACAGATTTGAGAGCTTTCAAAGAGGGATCATCACCAACATCTTCGACATCTCCTCAAGTATCAAAAAAGAGAAGTGAAGCACCAAAAGAGTAAATCATCAGTCTCTTCTCTGCGCTCCAAAGAGTCAAATTCCTGTTTTAATTTTTTATGCTAAAAATTATTCCTTGTATTTTATTTTTTTATAAATTTCTTTGAGAGAAAGAAATTGGGGATTAGGTCCGTCCAAGCTTAAAATTGAATTTGTTAGATTTTGGTTGATAAGCTCGTAAAATCAATTGGATTGACTGCAAGCCTGAAAAATAAAAGGTGTATAGATTATGGTTGGTAATCCCAAAAAATCAACTGAATTTATTTATGATTTTGAGTAAAACAAACATACTATAATTAGGTTGATTATTGTAAAATTTTCAAGAGACTCTTGGGGAGTGGATGTAGGTATGGAGTTGCATCGAACTATTATAAAATTTATGTTGTTTATGTGATGCCTTTTATGTTTGCTTTACTTATTTTAATTCTTACTTCACATTTTTATTTTACTTTTACTATTTTAATTCTACCACAACACAATTGTATACACCCCTCAATCACTTTAGTTGGTTTAATTTGAAGCACATTATTGTTTAGAATTTAGATTAGCTAAAATGTTTAAAAAATCGAATTCATCCCACCTCTTAGGTTACTATCTTCTGGGCAACAGTGGAGTTTAGGGACGCCGATGACTTACATAGGATAGTTGTTGAAATGGTTCTTTGGTTGGTGTCTACGATTATCGGGTGCTCCTGGGCCTAACCACTTTTCGACGTGTGTAACAATATGAACTTTTATCATCAAATTGTCGCCTGTCATTCTATATTTATCACACATCGTGGTGTACTATTCATATTCAGGAAAGATAATCGAGGTGTCGTCCTACTACATTCCACGATCAAGGTTATTGGTGGCATACCGATCTGAGTTTCATTCTTATTGGTGATGAAGCATCAATCTAGAGGTCGATTGCTCTAACTTTGGGATCAGAGGATATGAGGATGAAAAGAAGAAAAAGAAGAAGAAATAAAAGAAAAAAAATATTAATTAAGAAAAAGCAAGGTAAAGAAGGGAAAAATGAGAAAGAGGAAGAAGGCATAGCAAATCCTTATCTCATAGCTCACAATGATGAAATAAACATTGAAATCTCTTTTGAATTTATTTTTGATGAATTATTTGAAGCCTTTAATGATCTAGTGGATCAATATAAAAAATTAAGCTAAAAAATAAAGAACTCAAAAAGTATTATCTGTCTTTGGTTAAAGAGAAAAACTAAATGTCGATTAAAAAAGCAGATCTTTTGAAAGAAAAAAATGGTAGATGAAGAAAAAAATTCTTTTGAAATCTAAAAAAAATTTAATAAAAAAAATATGAAATTAAAAGAGAAATCTAAAACATTATAACTTTTAGTGGATGAAAAAAAATATTTGAAAGAAATGAATGCAAAACAGAAAAATCTTATTGCTGAAAATGGTGAATAAAAGAAAGAAATTGAAAGATTGAAGTTTTCTATAGATAAATTCACACTTAGTTCTCAAAATCTTTAATTGATACTTAATAATCAAAAAGCTATTTTCTATAAAGCTGGTATTGGGTTCAATCCTTCAAGAAAATAAAAATTTGGTAAGAATATATTTACTAGAGTTCATTAATATGTCTTAAAAGTAACCACAAGCACACTATATGCAATGTAGCATGTTTGACGAGTACGGATTGATCCCACAAGAAATTGAATGTTTAAAATATATTTAAACTTTTACTCAGATGAGCTTTGAAGAAGATATGAAAATTGTTTGTTAACTAAAATCAAAAGAACACAAGCATAGAAATACAATATCTAAGAAATTTAAGGTTTTTGAATCCATTAGACCCTTAATTTAGATATCACTTGGTTGGCTTTTCTTTTGTACTCCACTTCCCTTCTTAGTACATGACTCAACCAAGCATAGGCTATGAATAGCTTGTGTTGCTGCTTAAATTAATTTTGATAATTACAAAGTATTTGAGGGATTACTAATGATTTTGACTTGAAAAAAAATTATTATTTTTCAGAGATAATATCGTAATTTCATCAAATCCTAACTCGAAGGCCTCGAGAGTAAGAACAGAAAATTTATGATCTATTGGAGAAAATTTCACACTTTTTGGATGTATATTTTGAAAGAAGATAATATTTATAAAATTGAATCGACCCCATGAGTCGACTCATGTCAAATGGGACTGAACGGCACACCATTTTTTGGCTGGCATACCCAATTGAGTCGACCCCATGAGTCGATCCTTGTGTATGAGTCAATCCTATGAGTCGACCTCTGTTGTTGTATATGCCAAAATTACAGAACAGTCATTTTCTGTTCTGTGCCACAGAAGTCGACCCCATGAGTTGACTCATGTGTATGAGTCGATCCTTTGAGTCGATCCCTGCGACGAAAAAACTCCGTAACGGCTAGTTTTTCAGCTCATTTTGGCATATTTAATGCTCATTTAATGATCTTCAATGGCTCTAAAACTATCCAGATCACTCTCCACCATCATTTGAAGCTATAAAAGGCACTTAAAGGAGGGAATAAAGAAGGTTTTGCAAGCATTCATTTCAGCCCTAAGTAAAGAGCCTTTTTGAAGTTAAAGAAGTTTTCATTTCAAGTTCACCAACTCCTCAAGAGCTCATTCAAGTCTTCAACAACCTTGAGGAGAATCAGAAAAGCTTCTTCATTATTGTGTAAAGTGTATTTAAAGCTTTATTTGCTCATTAAAGGAGCTACATTTGTATTTCTGCGTGATTAACTATTATACTCTATTTTTAGTTGATCTTTAGTTTTGGAAGGATTCCAAAATATGAAAAGATTGATCCGAACTTTGAATCAGATTGTATTGGATTGGCTTATACCTGAAAAATAAGTGTTCTAGCTTGGGATAGCTAGAGTCGGAGGTACCGACGTTGTATTCTTATTGAATATGGTTTAGTGGATTTGAATTTTCAAGTAGGAACTTGGGGAGTGGATGTAGGTACAAGATTGGTACCGAACCACTATAAATCTTGGTTGTTTGTGGTGTGCTTACTTGTTCTCTATCTTATTTTCTTTTTCTTCTTGTACTCTTGCATTTAATATCTTCACTTTGCCTAAATCACTCACTTCAACTAACTTGCCTTTTATTACTTAATCCTTGTGGCTTTAGATTAATTTTAAATTTTCAAAAACCCAATTCACCCTCCCTCTTGGGTTGCATAGCTGGGCAATAAGTAGTATCAGAGTCCGGTGCTCTAGTCTTACTTTGATTTAACCATCAAAGAGTTAAAGATCTATGGCAATTCAAGTTGGTACTTCACTAGCCGAGGGACAGTCCACAAACCGACCTTCACTTTTCAATGGGTCAAATTATACCTATTGAAAAGTTCGGATAAAAATCTTTATTCAAACACTTGACTATGATATATGGAGTATCATAGTAAATAAACCACACACACTCACTAAAATAATTGATGGTGTGGAATCAACCAAATTCGAAAAAGAATGGAATGAAGTTGACAAGAAAATGACTCAACTTAATGCAAAAGCCATGAATGTTTTATATTGTGCTCTAGATGCTAATGAATTCAATCATTTTTCAACATGCATGTCAGCTAAAAAATATGAGATAGATTAAAAGTAACTCATGAAGGAACTAATCAAGTGAAGGAATTAAAAATTAACATGCTTGTGCATAAATATGAACTCTTTAAAATAGAGCATGATGAATTAATAACTGAAATATTTACTCATTTTATTGATATTATTAATGGTCTAAAAGTCTTGATAAGTCTTATTCTAACAGTGATCTCGTGAGAAAGATTCTTAGGTCTTTACCAAGGACTTGGGAGGCCAAAGTGACCGCAATCCAAGAAGCCAAAGATCTGAATATCTTATCCTTGGAGGAGCTTCTAAGATCGCTAATGACACACGAGCTAAGCATGAAACAACATCAAGAAGAAAATGTCAAAAAGAAGAGGACAATCATCCTCAAATCCACTGCTCAACTTGATGAGGAATCCGATAATACGAAAATGAAGAGCAGGATGAAGAAATAGCCCTCATTACTAGAAAATTTAAGAAGTTTTTGAAGAAAAGAAGATTAGGAATGAGGAAGAGGCCACCTACAAAAGGAGAACATAGCAAAGAGAAGAATAAGGAGTAACCCCTTATTTGTTATGAATGTAAGAAGCCAGAACACTTTAAGTCTGAATGTCCACAACTTAAGAAGGGTCTCAAGAAGTACAAGAAAAAAGGCTATGATGGCTACATGGAGCGAAAGTGATGAGTCAAGCTCCGAAGAAGAAGATTCAAATGAACAAGCCAACTTGTGCCTTATGGCACATGAAAATGAGGTAAACACTGAAACTCCTAATGACTTTATCTTTGAAGAACTTTATGAAGTATTTTATGATCTAATTGATGAACTAAAGAAGCTAAGGGTAAAGAATAAAAAATTGAAATCAAAGAATTAATCTTTGCTAAAAGAAAATGAGATTATTTCAAATGAAAAATCAATCATGTCTCAAGAAAATCTAAACTTAAAAAATGAGATTGTCAAGTTAAAACCAATGGTTGAAAAGTTCACTTTAAGTTCAAATAAACTTCAAATGATACTTGACAATCAAAAGGCCATTTATGATAAAGTCGGTCTTGGATATAACCCTTTAAAGAAACAAAAATTTTTGAAAAATATCTTTGTAAACTCATCATGCAACAAGTTTTCAAATATTACTTGCTTTAAATATGGTAAAGTAGGACACAAATTCTATACATATTTTTCTAACAAATCTGAAAATTCTAATATAAAGAAAATATGGGTTCCAAAAGGAACCATTGTGACTAACCAAAGAGGACCCAAGAAAACTTGGGTACTTAAAGTCAAAACTTAATTTTTGTATGTAGGTGTGTCTTGCATCCCAAGGAACAAATCAAAAATGGTATCTTGATAGCGGGTGCTCAAGATACATGACTGGTGATGAATCCTAATTCATCACACTTGATGCTAAAGATGGAGGGATGGTCACCTTTGGAGATAATGACAAAGGAAAGATCATCAGTATAGATAACATTGGTATCACTCCCTTCAAGTATATTAAAAATATTTTATTTGTAGATGGTTTGAAACATAATCTATTAAGCATCAGTCAATTTTATGATAAAGGATACAAAGTCATTTTTGAATCTTTATTATGCATAGTAACTAGTCCTATTGATGAAGGTATTAAATTTGTTGGGCATAGACATGGTAATATCTATATGGTAGATTTGAATGATCTTTTCAAAATAAATATGCAATGCCCAGTAGCCTTGAATGTCAAGATTAATGAGACTAATTGGCTTTGGCATCGTAGGCTTGCACATATTAATATGCATTCACTTTCAAAACTTATTAAAAAGAAATTGGTTACCGACTTACCCAAATTAAATTTTGAAAAGGATAGAATTTGTGATGCATGCCAATTGGGTAAACAAACAAGAGTCTCATTTAAATCTAAAAATATTGTTTCAACTTCTAGGCCATTAGAACTATTGCACATGGATTTATTTGGACCCACTAGAACTACTAGTCTAGGTAGAAAATGATATGGCTTTGTGATTATTGATGATTTCTCTCATTTTACATGGATCTTCTTTTTGGCACATAAGGATGAAATTTTTTATGTGTTCTCAAAATTTTATCGTAAAGTTTTGTGATGAAAAAGGTATTGACTACAACTTTTCAGCACCTAGGACATCCCAATAAAATGGGATAGTAGAAAGAAAAAAATAGAACCCTGGAAGAAATGGCCCGTACCATGCTATGTGAAAGCAACCTCCCAAGATATTTTTGGACGGAAGTAATTAACATGGAATGTTACATATTAAACCATGCTTTAATTAGACCAATTTTAAAGAAAACTCCCTATGAGCTTTGGAAAGGAAGAAAACCAAACATTGCATATTTTCATATTTTTGGTTACCGATATTTTGTTTTGAACAATGGTAAAGAAAAATTAGAAAAATTTGATGCAAAATCTGATGAAGCTATTTTTCTTGGTTACTCATCTTCTAGCAAAGCTTTTAAAGTTTTCAACAAAAGAATTTTAGTAGTAGAGGAGTCAATATATGTTGTTTTTGATGAAACTAACGATCTTCCTTCAAGAAAGAATGAAGGTATTGATGATGCAGATTCTCTTATAGAAGGGATGAAAGAGATCATCCTAAAAGACTCAATAATTCAAAATGAAGAAGAACATGAAAATAAATAAGAGGATGAAGATGAAGAACAACAAGAACAACCTTAAGGCTCAAATGATCTAAACTTAAAGAATGGAGGTATGATCACAATCATCCCAAAAAATTGATCATTGGTGATCCTACACATGGAGTAAGAACTCGTTTCTCTTTTAGAGATGCATACAATCATTTTGCATTTGTTTCTCATTTTGAACCTAAAATCATAGATGAAGCTGAAAAAGATTACAATTGGATAAATGCAATACAAGAAGAACTTAATTAATTCGAAAGAAATAATGTATGGACTTTAGTATCAAGACCTAAAAATTATCTAGTAATTGACACAAAATGGATATATAGAAATAAACTGAATGAACATAGAAATATAATTAGGAATAAAGCAAGTTGGTTGCAAAGGGTTATAATCAAGAAGAGAGAATTGATTTTGATGAGATCTTTGCACCTGTTGCTAGATTAGAAGCAATTAGACTTTTACTTGCATATGCTTGCTTTATGAATTTTAAGTTATTCCAAATGGATGTCAAAAATACTTTTCTAAATGGATATTTTGCTGAAGAAGTTTATATAGAACAATCTCTCAGTTTTAAAATCATGCTTTTTCTAATCATATTTTAAATTAAATAAAGCATTATATGGTTTGAAACAAGCACCTAAGCTTGGTATGAAAGGCTAAGTAAATTTTTGCTTAATAATAATTTTTTAAGAAGAAATGTAGACACAATCTTTTTCATTAAAAAAAATCAAGATGATATCTTAGTTATACAAATATACGTTGATAACATTATTTTTGGGTCTACTAATGAAACTCTTTGTCAAGATTTTACTAAGCTCATACAGGGGGAGTTCGAGATGAGCATGATGGGAGAACTTACATTCTTCCTCGGACTTCAAATCAAACAAACAAAGGAATCTCTATCACTCAAAGCAAATATACAAGAGAACTACTCAAAAGATTTGGAATGGAGGGTTTCAAAGCAATTGGTACACCCATGAGTCCATCATGTAAGCTTGACAAGGATGAAGGAGGTAAAAATGTAGACTTAAAATTTTATAGAGGCATGATTGGTTCTCTATTATATTTAACTACTAGTAGACTAGATATTATGTTTAGTGTATATCTTTGTGCTCGCTTTCAATCAAATCCAAAAGAATCACACTTGAATATAGTTAAAAGAATCCTTAGATATTTAAATGATACACAAACTCTAGGGATATGGTATTCTAAGGGCTCATCAATTGACTTAATAGGATATTCAGATACCGATTTTGCTGGATGTAGATTAGATAGAAAAAGTACTAGTGGAACTTGCCAATTCTTTGAAGTTAACTTAATCTCTTAGTTTAGCAAGAAGCAAAATTCGGTGGCATTGTTTACGACCGAGGTCGAATACATTGCAGCCGAAAATTGTTGTGCTCAAATCTTGTGGATTAAGCAACAACTTGAGGACTTTGGCATCAAACTCAATAAAACTCCCATAAGATGTGATAACACTAGTGCTATCAATCTAACTAAAAATCCAATTTAGCACTCTAGATCAAAACATATTGAAATTAGACATCATTTCATAAGAGAACATGTTCAAAGCAATAATATAATTCTTGACTATGTATGTATTGAGAAATAATTAGCTGACATTTTTATCGAGGCCTTAAGTGAAGATAGATTTTATGAAATTAAAAGAAAACTAAGAATCCTTGATCCATCAGCTTAAGTATCTTTCTAATTTCAAGTTCTTAATGCCAAAAATTTATTGAACCAAATTTGTTGAGCTCAATTCTCATCTCTTCTTTTTTCTTAAAAGCTCAAAACTGTACTTCACATGATCAATCTCTAGGTAGATACTTTTTTCTCAAAGTTTCAGATTTTTTTAAATTTTTTCATCATTCTTATGAATTTTTTGTGCCATGAGTCGACCCCCAGGGTCGATCCTAGGGTAAACTTGTAATTCTGTCAAAACCTTTTGAGTGCTCCCTTTTTATTGAAATTTTTTTTTTGAGCCGACTCAGCCCTTCTTCTTCTTCCTCCCACCGAACCAAAAGCTCTCCCTCTCTTCTCCCTCAAACTGAAGATTTCTCTCAAATCTCTCTTCCCATCGATTTTTACTCTTCAAATCGTCTGTTTAGGAACCAACTTCTTCTCCTCTTTCTTCCTCGTTTGGACAGTTTGAGCTTGCCCTAGATTCTACCTCTCTTCTCCAAATCGGTACTTCACCTCTTCAAAATCTTAGCTTTTTCACTAGAATCCTTTCCTCTCTACTTCATTTAGTTTCCTAAACTCCTTGCAAGTCCTTCTTGTCCAAATGGCTCCCAAAATGAAGCTCCCACAGAGAAAAAAATCTATTCGCAGTTTGGAAGAGACTGAGCACAGAAAAAGAATAGCGTCGAGCCCTCTCCTGTTCCAATTCCAGCTCCAAATCCTGCTTCAGCATCTACATAGTCTCCAATCAGTCCAAGCAAGGTACCTCTCTCTGATCGAAAAGTGAAACTCGGAAAGAATATAGATTTCAAGTTTTTTATAAAAGAAGGGTTCTCTATTGGATCAAAGATTAAAAATCAAGGATGAAAATTTTACTGTCTATTGAAAGAAAACACTTATGTTGATTTGGTCAGACAATTTTATTTGAATTTAAGTTACTTCAATGGAACAATAAAGTCTTCAGTGAAAAATATTGATATTATTCTTGATCCTTTGCATTTGGGATAAATTCTGCACTTGTCTTGTGAAGGCTATACTAATATGGAGCTCCCAATTAAAGAAGAAGGAATTAATGTTATCTTAGGGAGAACTTTTACTAGAAGTTTGAATAAATTAGAAGCAAAAATTCTTTCTGTTGAGATGAGGCTGTTACATCACATGGTAACTAAACTGTTTGTCCCTAGAAGTGACAGACATGACCTCCTATCTGGTAAGGATATTTGCATCATGTATCATGTGATCACTGAGACCTCTTTGAACCTTCCTATTCTGATGATTGAGGCCATGAGAGAGACCCTAAATAGGTCTAAAGCTCACTTGCCTTTTGGTATGGCACTCATCCTGGTCTTTAGGAGGTTTGAAATCAGTTTTGAGGGGGAGGCAATTACTAGGTTATCTCATTCTGACACCATTAACCACCACACACTGCACCGCATGGGTTTTTTAAAGACTGATGATGGTTGGTCAAAGGGTGTCAAGGAAAGAGTAGGGGAGTCAGCTGAGGAAAAAGCAGAGGAGGAGAGACTATCTTCACCTCCTCATGATTACAGAGCATCTCCTGATATTTAGTTCGTGTCTGATCACGGAGCTGGTCCCTCAGAGTCAGTGAGGAGGCATGCTTCAGTTCCACAGTCAGGGAGCAGGGTACATCCTTCAGAGTTCAGACTTACAGATGATCAGATTGAGCTGATATCCCAGCGTGTTACCTCCATTTTATCTCAACAATTTGCCACCTCAATCTTTGCTCAGAGGTCGACAGCTCAGGATGACTCAGACTAGACTTTGATCCCTCATATCTCTACTATTTTTCAGTTGCTCACAGCTCAGTCCGTACGACTTGAGGAGCTTGAGGGATGTGTTCTGAGACTGACGGACAGATTTCTAGATTTGCAGAAATAAGTTTTAGCCTTAGCCCATCTCCAGTCGTAAGAGAACATCACAGAGGTCTCAGACCTATCTGCAGAGGCGGCTAGACTTCGAGGAGTTTTAGAGAGTGGATTTGACTTTTTGAGGAGAGAGATCAGGGGCTCTAGTGAGACTGCCTCTACTCAGTTTAGTACCCTGATGCAGTCTGTGTCGAGAGCTTTGGATCTTTTGGACACTATCAGACTTTCTCTTCTAGCACAGTCCATAGCTTCCCAGGCTCCAAAATCCTCTCGCCCCTCTACTCATGCCGGTACTTCTACCAGTAGCCGAGACAGACATGATCGAGGTCGTGCTCGTGGATTTGATCCTACATCTCCTCATCATATCTCTGACTCTTCAGATTCTGATCCCTCTAGCCATGATATCTATTAGATCTAGAATAGTTAATCTTTTTTTTTTATTTTTATCAAGGATCTATCTTATGGCCTTTGTATTTTGTTGGCTGATTGACTCTTGGATAGTTGTTATCCATGATTTTTGTATGATCTATATATTTTGACTTAATATATTCAATCACATTTTGATATATACATTTTTTATGCTTTGAATTTTAATGAATATCTTTGGATTAATGTTTATGAATGGGATCAATTAAAATATTTTAATTATAAGATATGAAAAATGACTCATATATATGTGATGAAATATCATGAATAGTAATATCTTCTAAATGAGTAAATTGATATATCTTTTGTTGGTGCAAAAATTCGCTTGCGTCGGAGAAGCTGGAGTCAAGGGAGTCGCAGTCGCTGCCGAGACCTGCAAAAGAAGTCTAAACCAGAGGTGGGGTTACTCCGGTAAGACCCTCCGACGCTCAAGTCAGTTCTCTGCCTCAACAGGAATGGAGTGCTCGAACGAAAATTTTAGCAGAGTTTCTAGGTAAAAACGAGAGCTTATATCATAACGTATCTGGGGTTCCCCCTTTTATAGGCGGAGGGGGCAACAAACTGATGGTGACGCCTGTAACCGTCTGGTAGTGGGCCGCCCATGGTCAGAAAAAGTTTATTGCGGCGAGTAGTAGGGTGGACCCGTGGCTATTACCGGGGCGTGCCACGTGGAGTCTGCCACGAGAAGCGGAGCGGCGTCCGTTGTCGCGACTTGCCAGAGGATAGGAGAATCATGCGGTATCCATCGCAGGAAGTGGAGCAGGATCGTGGCCATTATTACAGCCTGCCAAGGAGTGATGGAGCCGCGTGGAATCCATCGCAGGAGGTGGAGCAGGGTTGTGGAGTGATGGAGCCGCGTGGAATCTGCCGTAGGGAATGGAGCAGAATCGCGGTCGTTACTGCAGCGCGCCAGGGGGCGAAGGTCTACCGGCTGAAGTCCGGCTGGAGTGTCTAGCGGAGAGAGGTAGTTAGCCATCTGTCCAAGAGGAGCTCGGAATCCAGCTTTGTAGGAGTTCGGATGGAGTCTTCCTTCAGTCACATCAGGGGGCAGAGCCCGGCTCCCGTAGGAGTCCGAGCGGAGTCTTCCTGCAATTAAAGTCAGGTGCGAAGTCTGACTCCGTAGGAGTTCGGACGGAGTTTACCAGTAGTTGAAGTTGGCAACGGAGCCCGGCTCCCGTAGGAGTCCGGGCGGAGTCCTTCTCGCGGCCGAAGTTGTGGACGGAGCCCGGCTCCCGTAGGAGTCCGGACGGAGTCTTCCTGCAGTTAAAGTCAGGTGCGAAGTCCGGCTCTCATAGGAGTCTGGACGGAGTTTACCAGCAGTTGAAGTTGGCACGGAGCCCGGCTCCCGTAGGAGTCCGGCGGAGTCCTTCTCGCGGCCGAAGTCGTGGACGGAGCCCAGCTCCCGTAGGAGTCCGGGCGGGGTCTTCCTGCAGTTGAAGTCAGGTGCAAGTCCGGCTCCCGTAGGAGTCCGGACGAGCTTACCAGCAGTTGAAGTTGGCGACGGAGCCCGGCTCCCGTAGGAGTCTGGGCGGAGTCCTTCTCGCGGTCGAAGTTGTGGATGGAGCCCGGCTCCCGTAGGAGTCCGGGCGGAGTCTTCTGCAGTTGAAGTCGGGTGCGAAGTCCGGCTCCGTAGGAGTCCGGACGGAGCTTACCAGCAGTTTAAAGTTGGCGACGGAGCCCGGCTCCCGTAGGAGTCCGGACGGAGTCCTTCTCGCGGTCGAAGTTGTGGACGGAGCCCAGCTCCCGTGGGAGTCCGGGCAGAGTCTTCCTGCAGTTGAAGTCGGGTGCGAAGTCCGGCTCCCGTAGGAGTCCGGACGGAGTTTACCAGCAGTTGAAGTTGGCGGCGGAGCCTGGCTCCCGTAAGAGTCCGGACGGAGTCTTCTCGCGGTTGAAGTTGTGGACGGAGCCCGGCTCCCGTAGGAGTCCGGACGGAGTCTTCCTGCAGTTGAATCAGGTGCGAAGTCCGGCTCCCGTAGGAGTCCGGACGGAGCTTACCAGCAGTTGAAGTTGGCGATGGAGCCCAGCTCCCGTAGGAGTCTGGGCGGAGTCCTTCTCGCGGTCGAAGTTGTGGACGGAGCCTGGCTCCCGTAGGAGTCCGGGCGGAGTCTTCCTGCTGTTGAAGTCGGGTGCGAAGTCCGGCTCCCGTAGGAGTCCGGACGGAGCTTACCAGCAGTTGAAGTTGGCGACGGAGCCCGGCTCCCGTAAGAGTCCGGGCGGAGTCCTTCTCGCGGTCGAAGTTGTGGACGGAGCTCGGCTCCCGTAGGAGTCCGGGTGGAGTCTTCCTGCAGTTGAAGTCGGTGCGAAGTCCGGCTCCCGTAGGAGTCCGGACGGAGTTTACCAGCAGTTGAAGTTGGCGGCGGAGCCCGGCTCCCGTAAGAGTCCGGGCGGAGTCCTTCTCGCGGTCGAAGTTGTGGATGGAGCCCGGCTCCCGAGGAGTCCGGGCGGAGTCTTCCTGCAGTTGAAGTCGGGTGCGAAGTCCGACTCCCGTAGGAGTCCGGATGGAGCTTACCAGCAGTTGAAGTTGGCGACGGAGCCCGGCTCTCGTAAGGTCCGGGCGGAGTCCTTCTCCGGTCGAAGTTGTGGACGGAGCCCGGCTCCCGTAGGAGTCCGGGCGAGTCTTCCTGCAGTTGAAGTCGGGTGCGAAGTCCGGCTCCCGTAGGAGTCCGGACGGAGTTTACCAGCAGTTGAAGTTGGTGGCAGAGCCCGGCTCCCGTAAGAGTCCAGGCGGAGTCCTTCTCGCGGTCGAAGTTGTGGACGGAGCCCAGCTCCCGTAGGAGTCCGAGCGGAGTCTTCTGCAGTTGAAGTCGGGTGCGAAGTCCGGCTCCCGTAGGAGTCCGGACGGAGCTTACCAGCAGTTGAAGTTGGCGACGGAGCCCGGCTCCCGTAGGAGTCCGGGCGGAGTCCTTCTCGCGGTCGAAGTTGTGGACGGATCCGGCTCCCGTAGGAGTCCGGAGGAGTCTTCCTGTGTTGAAGTTGGGTGTGAAGTCCGGCTCCGTAGGAGTCCGGACGGAGCTTACCAGCAGTTGAAGTTGGCGGCGGAGCCCGGCTCCCGTAAGAGTCCGGGCGGAGTCCTTCTCGTGGTCGAAGTTGTGGACGGAGCCCGGTTCCCGTAGGAGTCCGGGCGGAGTCTTCCTGCAGTTGAAGTCGGGTGCGAAGTCCGACTCCCGTAGGAGTCCGGACGGAGTTTACCAGCAGTTGAAGTTGGCGACGGAGCCTGCAAGGGTCAATAAATCCTATTGAGAACTTCGACTGTGGGTATTTCATACCCAACATCTTTTATAATTGCTATAGTGAGGGAGAGTAGAGAAATAAACAATAAAAGAGAGGGAGTAAAGAAATAAAATATGGTATCAAAAAGGGGGAGTAGAGAAAATATGTCTTTTATGTTATTCTTTCTTTTTTTTTCTCTCTCTCTTCAAAATCTCTTAAGATTTTAATTGATGCTGTCAAAAAGGAGAAGTAGAGAATCAAAAATCGAGATCAAGCAACAAGCAATAGAGAAATAGAATCAAGAGCAATAAACAAAATTGTCAAAGCAAATGAGCAAAATTATCAAAGCAAATGTGTCAAAGAACCAAAATTGTCAGAAATTTTCAAAGCAAATAATCTAATAAGCAAATTTCAAATTGATCTTCAAACTACTCATGATGCATTTCATTCAAATAACTAGCTATGATGTTTAAGTGATGCATCTTCATAAATTTAAAATTCATGTTCAATGCCTTATATATGTTATACTCTGTTTTTGCTCAAGTGTTTTATCATCATCAAAAAGGAGAGATTGTTGCTCCTTGAATTGATTTTGATGATTACAAAGCATTTAGGGGGTTACTAATAATTTTAGCTTGAAAAAAGATTTATTGTTATTTAGGAGCAAAATTGTAATTTCACCAAGTCCTAACTCGAAAGTCTCAAGAGTAAGAACAGAAAATTTATGATCTATTGGAGGAAATTTCATACTTTTTGGATGTATATTTTGAAAGAAAATAATATTTATAAAATTGAGTCGACCCCATGAGTCGACTTATGTCAAATGGGACTGAACGGCACACTATTTTTGGTTGGCACACCCAATTGAGTCGACCCCTGTGCATGAGTCGACCCTATGAGTCGACCTCTATTGTTGTATACGTCAAAATTACAGAACAGTCATTTTCTATTCTGTGCCATAGAAGTCGATCCCATGAGTCGACTCATGTGTATGAGTCGATCCCTGCGACGGAAAAATTCCGTAATGGCTAGTTTTTCAGCTCGTTTTGGCGCATTTAATGCTCATTTAATGATCTCCAACGGCTATAAAACTATCCAGATCACTCTCCACCATCATTTGAAGCTATAAAAGGCACTTAAAGGAGGGAATAAAGAAGATTTTTCAAGCATTCATTTCAGCCCTAAGCAAAGAGCCTTCTTGAAGTTAAAGAAACTTTTATTTCAAGTTACTAACCCCTCAAGAGCTCATTCAAGTCTTCAACAACCTTAAGGAGAATCAGAAAAGCTTCTTCATTATTGTGTAAAGTATATTTAAAGCTTTATTTGCTCATTAAAGAAGCTACATTTGTATTTCCTTGTGATTAACTGTTATACTCTGTTTTTGAGTTGATCTTTAGTTTTGGAAGGGTTCCAAAACATGAAAAGGTTGATCCGAACCTTGAATTGGATTGTATTGGATTGGCTTGTATCCGAAAAATAAATGTTCTAGCTTGGGATAGCTAGAGTCGGAGGTACCGACGTTGTATTCTTGTTGAATACGGTTTAGTGAATTTAAATTTTCAAGTAGGAGCTTGGGAGTGGATGTAGGTGCAAGGTTGGCATCGAACCATTATAAATCTTGATTATTTGTGGTGTGCTTACTTGTTCTCTATCTTATTTTCTTTTTCTTCTTGCACTCTTGTATCTAATATCTTCACTTTGCTTAAATCACTCATTTCAACTAACTTGCCTTTTATTACTTAATCCTTATTGTTCTAGATTAATTTTAAATTTTAAAAATCCAATTCATCCCCCCTCTTGGGTTGCATAACTGGGCACCAGTTTGGAAAAATAGTCTATCAAGTTTGTTTTCATGTACTAATTAAACTACATATCTTTTTTTATGCTCGAATAAGCATAGATCATGAAAGAACTTAACCTAACTATGATCTATCAAGCCCTTGTTGTACAAAGAAAAAGATGATGATGAATCACTACTTCAGTCACTTATCTTTGATCATTGCTTCAAGCATGGGCTATGAAAAAATTTAACTCAACTATAACCCATCAAGATTGATCAAGAGAAGAGGAAAAGTTAAGATTCATGGAAGAGGAGATCTCTTTAAGAAATAAAAAGCACCTATGCAAATATCAAAATAAAAAATGCTAGTGCTGAAAAGTGATTGCAAAAATATAAAAAATTATAAGAAAATGAAATATATGCTAAAATTAAACATTACAAAAATTAATTAGCATAAGTGATAATTAAATAAAAAATTAAAATAAAATTTTATTGTTGGAATTTAAACTCTGTACTACAATCTATTCTTAACTCTTAAGTTATTAATAGGGTTTGGAGTTAGATTCAAAACAAAAATTAAAACAAAAGGGAGAGAAAAAAAAAAACTAAACTAGGACCTTCTCTTACAGTCTTTCTTTGCAAAACTTCCTCTTCTTCTGATTCTCGCACCTCTTCCTGGCTGAGTCTTTTTCTTGTGTATTAGAAGGATGGAGGAAAGTGAAATAAGATGACTAAAAAATCTAAAAGATGGATATTTTCGTCTGTCACCGAGCCTCTACAAGTGCTATGGTATGGAAAGAGAGATATCTAAGAATAGAAGCATTGATCTTTATTTATAGACGTAGAGAAAGGAGATTTTCATGCTTTTTTGATATGGGACTAATGATGTGAACAAGGACTTAAAGAGATGGATGGATGAGATTGAAGAACGAGGAAGGATAAGACAAGAAAGAAGAGTCCCGTTCAACCCAAACTCTTTCTCTCTCAGAAAATATCTAAAAATATATATTTTTTTTCTTTTTCTGCTTTCCGTCTGCACCCGTTCCTTCCTTCTGCCGTGCAGCCACGCTATCGCACGTGCCTTGCTTGGTTTGATCTCCACATCGCGCATCTCCCGAGCCCACACCGCACCAACACAAACCTGCGTTATGCCCACATCCTAGGCGCGTCCTATCCGCGTGAATGCCCCCGCATACTGCTGCTGCTTTCCGCATGCACCACGCTAGCAAACTTTTCAAAGCTGCGCCTCCCTGTTTCCATTATGAACCACATGGTTGAACCACTGGTTTGCTTTTTTTCTTTGTGTGGACCCTGCTCCAAAGGTCAAGTGATACCAAATGCTTCTCCAAGCTACGTGCCCAGCCTTTCTTTTCTCCAAAGCTGTTGGTCCCCATGAGTTATTTCTCCATAGCCTCTCCAAAGAATTTATTTAATCTTTTGGACTTATCTTACTTTGGTCTATGGCTTGGTTTGGACCATGTTTAGCCCCTTTTTGATCTCCATTTTAGATCCAATTTGCTGCCTTTAGGCTTGTGAATCGAGCTCTTTATGTTGGTAAACATCTTTCCTGCAAAACACAAGAAGAAGCATAAATTCTTAAAGAATAAAGATCAATTAGTATATATTTTGATACTTCTTTTGGGATATTTCTTATATTTATTATATCCTCCAACTTGAATTTTACTCATCCTCGAGTAAAAAAAATATTGATATCCACTACTGGCTTCCTTCAACATGAGTATTCATTTAAATAATTTTAGAAGTAAATGATATCTACCTAGAAAATTATCAAAGTATGTCATTGGAATATTAAAGCTATTGATAGAATGGTTAAGTAAAAAATATAAAATTTTTCAAAATTTTTCTTGACCCACTCTTACCTTTATACTTAGATCATCTAATTCTAAGATGGGCTAGTAGTTTTGCATTCGCACATCTATTCCTTCATTTATTTTTTTTCTTTTTCTTTTTTTAATAAAGTACAGTCCGTGCAATGCCTTAATTACTGAAGTTTTCTATTTAACCCTTGTCGCGAGTGTTAGGCCAATGACTCTCAAACCAGTTGGCTTTAGAGTATTAGGTGTAAAACACCCTTCAACTTACTGACTTGAGTCAAACAGGCTACTGATTGAGATTTGGCTATATAATAAGTTTGTTTTTTCATATTGTCCACTTTTTGACACGAATATCATTGCTTACTTAGGCAACAAGATCCGATTACTCTGTAAAAAATCAATATTTAAATTTTTTTTTTTTATTATTATCATTAGTTTATTTTTTATAATATATAGAAGGAATTACATGCATCAACATATCCCACTCATATCTATAAGTGGTCGACTCTATTTAGATATTAATAGGGAAGGTTAGAAATGCTCAAAAATTAATTTTTTTATTCTAGACTTAATCCTCTATTAAATTTTATTAATATATGTAGTCTCTAATACTCCACAACTTATCTAAAGTATGAATCAAATGATGCTAAAATATTTAATGTTACTCAAGTTTGAAGTATAGTCAAGTATATGAGTATCAATACATTTATGAGTTCAAAGGTTCAAAGTAAAGTTCAAAGTTTATACCTCACCCCCCAACTTATTCTACATTTTCCTTAATGGAGTAAGAAAAATAAAAGGTGCAATAGATAAAAAAAATAGGAAAGGATACACCTAATTTAATGTGTTATTGGTTCAGCAGGGGTCTTTATGTTAGAATTTTGTGTCGGGCATGCATGAATATTTTAAATTTTTTTTTTTAAATAATATAGCAGAATAGAAGATTAAAATACTTTTTAATCTACATTCTGTATGCATAAAACATAAAGCACTAGGATCTACTTCATATGCTGAAATTGAACATATACTGAAATTGAATATGTGATCGAATCACATACCTGTTTCACAAATTATTTCTTTAAATCTGGATTTAAAAGAGAATAGGTTCTTCCTGAGCCGCAAAATATCTGACCTATACAGGTATCCACTCAGGATCAGCCTGAAATAATCTTTTTGGTATTGATTTTTTTTCTTTAAAAAAAATCAACTTGTGAATTTGAATGAAGTTTGGATCGTGATCAACTGTTTGATCTTTCCTTGATCTTCTTCTACTTTTCTTTTTTACTTTTTTTTCTTAATTATGAAGCAATCAGGGACTAAAAATCAGCAAACAAAGGGGACGCCCAAATTACTTTGGGCGTGAAAGATGGAGGATGCCCAAGGCTTGGGTGTTGGATCTTCAAGGGAGAAAAAAGGGGAGAAGAAAAGAGAGAGGGCGTGGGCTGCTCTATGGAGGCGTGGGCTGCTAGTTCAATTGCCTAGATGTCTTAGGAAAGGTCCCTTTAAATAGACATAAGGTTTGAATCTTATTCAAAACTAAACAACCACTTAATACAACTCCTATTTGCATTAGAATTCTTATTCCTTTAATTATTTGACTCCCTTTAGGTACCAACTATTGGAGCCTTTACACCCAAAAAATACATACCACATGGCATCTATGGGATACCCCATGCTGGTCCCACACATCCTCTAATGGGTGAGCACATCCAACTTGATCAAATCAAGTGACATCCAATTAAAACTATCAAAGAAATTAATTAAGGGCTTGAACCCTTAATTCATTTGATCCAAAACCCTAGGCATCCAACAATTGGAGCCCAATGAATCTAATTCATTTAGGTTATTAGCAGATAATTAAATTTGAATTAATCTTATCAAATAAAAAATTTAAACGTAAAGAAAAAATTAGGTCCAACCATATGCTAGCAAGGTTATCCTAAATCCAATATGCTTCTCTAAACCTAATTGAGACTTTATAAGTCTAATTACTTATTCCAGATCTAATTCCTTTGTTGTATGACCCTATAGGTTAATTCTATCTAGTAATAAGATATATAATGATCTCTATCGTAGTATCATTGAAATTCTTTTCAATAGATCATAACAATTTTACTCTAACTCATCAAGGATTGTGATCTTAAGTAATCCTAGTGAGCTCTCACAATCTACCAATGACACCTAGTAGTATATAGTAGTAACCCAGTAGAACCAAAAAAAATCTCAAGGTATAGTTCATGTATGATTCAATCCCTCTATCATGAGTTCCGACTAGATGGCAGGTCATGGATAAATCGTCAAACCTCATCATCAGTCATATGATAAATTTGATCAGCTTAAGTACAATTATGATCTTTATGAAAATTTTTTTCTATCAATCACACTGTTATGGCCACAGACTCTTGGACTTAGCCTCTTAAATTTTATAGGACTACTATTCTCTATTAAGATCGATAGATTCCATCTTGATGCACATCCTACTCCTATAGTAGACCAACTATTATCAACATTCACTACAAGGGCTCATTGAGATCATATTTATGTGTCAGTCAAACTTCAGCAGTCTCACTACGAGTAGTCATACTATCACAGATCAAAGAATCATTTACACAACTATAGCATCGAAAAATCATTGATGATCGAGTAGAAATCCAAGTGATCTCTCATATGATCATGCTCAGTACTAGTTATTCTCTAACAACTACTCGTACTTGTCATTCAGTGTCTCTACACTATAGATCAGAAACTCATCTATCTCAAAGGAAGCGATCTGTGCATCGATCTATTCGGATCGATCACCATTTTCATAATGATACTATGATCGAGAGTATTTAAAAATTATATATATGTCTCTAATTCTCAATACTTTGAGAATATATATCAAAATATTAATTTCATGGATGATTCAAAGACACATCAAACTTGAATAAAAATTAAACTTATCCTTTTGTTGATCAAATCAATGTATTACGTACAAAATTATGTCCGAACTTTTATTATAATGTGTCAGCCATATTAACTTCTATGACATACATCTAACTATTGGAGCATGATCCCGACTCCTCCCACGGATCTTGGGTGTAGCGGAACCAGCAACGAACAAATCTGGAGACTTCTGGACTCGATCCAAGGCCCTTGACGAAATCAGCCTGGTTGTTGTCTTCTTCGTCAGCCTTTTGTTCCAGATGAAGAACGCCTCTAAAATTACCTCTAAAAAATCTAAGATCTGGTACCCACTAGATCAGGCCTGGATCGAGGTCTTTCAATTTATAGATCTTGAATCGGGATGTTCTAGATAGGGAAGAAGGTAGATGGAGACTGACCTTGTAGATCTGTCCTGCTGCAGCCTTTCCTGTAGATCTGTTGATGGAGATCTCACCCGCATCTCAAACGACCTCAAATCAACTCCATATCTGAGAAAAACTTGTACCAACCTCTTCTCAAAGATTCTAGGTCCTGGACCTGATGTTTGGATGGCTGCAAGAGAGGGAGAAGAGAGAGAGTCGACGGCTGCAAAGGGGAAGGGGCTAGCGCCTCCTTGCTTTTCCTGCCTTTTTGGGTCTGGCGGCAAGAAACCCTAGGATTTCTTGCTCCTGGGGCATGGAGAATGGCTGGAGAGAGAGGGAGAAGAGAGAGAAAGACTTGGAAGAAAGAGTTCTGTATTCTTTGGCTTAATCAAATCCATACAAGTACATGTATATATAAACACAGGGTCAAGTGATCCAAACCCAAAACTCCCTTGACCAACTCTATGGGAGATTAAGTTAACCCAAGCCTATGTACACCTATAACTCAACCTAATCTCACCTATCCTGGGTCCAGATCTGGCCCATAAAGAGTTGGTCCCTTGAGGCCCACATAACCTAGACCTCAAGAACCCGAAAGGCCCACAGCCTTTCAACCTAGGGCCCAACTAGCCTAGAGCCTCCATGAAGCCCTCATGAATGATGGACCTTCGCCTTAGCCTTAGTCCCCTGGGCCTTGGACACACCACCTGGAACACAACAATCTCCACCTTGGTGTTCCAAGGCCTCAACCAGCTCCACTCTGTCCATCAGCCGAATCAGCTCAACACATCTCTGAAAGCTGTCCCGTGGAAGTACCTTCATAAATGCATCAGCTGGGTTCTCCTTGGTGTGTACCTTTACCAGCTCCACCTCGCCATCCTCCACAAGCTCCCTGATCTGATGATATCGAATGTTGATGTGCTTTGTCCTTGCATGATAGACTGAGTTCTGTGCTAGTAGAAGTGCACTCTGGCTGTCACAGTGCACTCTAATGGCCTCCTGAGTAAGGCCCATCTCCGTCAACAAACCCTTCAGCCAAATTACCTCCTTAGCTGCTTCTGTCAGCCCGATGTACTCCACCTCTGTAGTGGATAGGGCCGTGATAGACTGCAGACACGATCTCCAAGAAATAAGACCTCCATACAGGCTAAAGATGAAGCCTATCGTAGGCCTCCGGGTATCCACATCTCCATCGAAGTCTGCATCTACAAAACCATCAATCAGCCCCTGAGCCTCCCTGGACATGTCAGAGTATCCGACTGCACCTCCTCGCTATCCGTAGCAGATGCCAACTCCAACTGAACCCGCCAGGTATCTGAATATCCACTTCAGAGCTCTCCAGTGCTCCCTGTCAGGCTGCGCCATGAACCTGCTAACCTGACTCACTGCATGAGCGATGTCTGGCCTACAACAGACCATTGCATACATCAAGCTCCCAACTCCTGAAGCATAAGGGACCATCTCCATCTCTGAGCCTCCACCTCAGTCTGTGGCGCCATGGTCTTCAAGAGTCTGAAGTGACCGGCAAGTGGCAGCTCCGCCGGCTTTGCTCCCTTCATCCCGAACCTCTCTAAGACCTTCTGTATGTAGCCCCCTTAAGATAGATGCAGCACCCTCTGGGCTCAGTCTCTGAAAATCTCCATGCCTAGGATCTTCCTTGCAGAGCCCAAATCCTTCATCTCAAACTCCCAAGATAAGGATGCCTTCAGATCCTGCACAACCTTCCTACTCTTGCATGCTATAAGCATGTCATCCACATACAAGAGTAGGAACACCCTAGAACCATCCTCAAGAGACTGAACATAAACACAGGGATCAAACTCGCACCTGAAAAGTCCAATGCTGTGCACATAGGAGTCGAACCGCTTATACCATTGCCTCGGTGACTGCTTCAGCCCGTACAGCGACTTCTGCAACAGACAAACCTTTCCCTCTGATCCTGGATCCCTGAAACTGGGTGGCTGCTCCATGTAAATCCTCTCCTCCAAATGCCCATGGAGGAACGCCGTCTTGACATCCATCTACTCCAGCTCTAAATCCTGAGCTGCTACAATGCTCAGCAATACTCTGATGAAAGTATGTCTGACGACGGGAGAGAAGACCTCGCTGAAGTCGATGCCTTCCTTCTGGAGTATCCCTTGGCCACTAATCTCGCCTTGAATCTGATACTTTCCTACTCTGAAGGCCCTTCCTTGTGACTGTAGACCCATTTGCAGCCAATGGGCCTCTTCCCCTATGGCAACTGCATCAATCGCCACGTCTGGTTCTTGTGGAGAGACTGCATCTCCTCGGACATCGCCTGGACCCACCGCTCTCTGTCCTGGCTCTCAATAGTCTTCTGATATGTATATGGGTCTCCATTCGCTGTCATCAGGGTATATGACAGTGTCTCTTCGAAGTCATATCGGTCCGGTTGCCTGATGGTCCTCTTGGGCTTGTGTAGGGCAACACCGATATCAGTCCTCGTCCAGCTCGCTCCTGCTGGACCTCTCCACCTCGATCATCCGTCCGAGTCCTCTCCACCTGTGGAGACACCTTAGGTAGGTGCTCCACCTGAATATCATGTCCTCCACTAGTACCTGCAAGAGGCAAAATCAAAGAGGTTAGCTGTCCAGCAGTGCCCTGCTGGACCTCCTCCTGCTCCTGCTGCTCCTCCATGCCTACTCACCTCCGTAGGACTGACTCCTCATCAAAAGTCATATCTCGACTAATGATGACCTTTTTTCCAAGGGTTCCCACAGTCTGTATCCCTTGACTCCTCACGAATAGCCTAGAAACACCGCCTTGCGTGATCTGGCGTCTAGCTTGCTCCGCTCACCAGCTCCAATGTGCACATAGGCCGTGCACCCAAATACCGTAGATGGCCCAGTCCAACTGTCCTCCCAGACCACACCTCTTCTGGAAGCCTACCATCCAACCTGGTGTGAGGTGACCGATTGACCAAGTAACTGGCTGCTCAACTATGTCAACCCAGAACGCCTTTGGAAGTCCTGCCTGCAGCCTCATGCATCGTGCCTTTTTCAGAAGTATTCTGTTTATCCTCTCTGCCACCCATTCTGCTGTGGAGTTCCTTAACTGAGAAGTGTCTCCTGATCCCACACTCCTCGCAGTAATCCTGAAACTCTCTGCTGGTATACTCCCACCATTGTCTGACCTCAGACACTTCACGCTTCTCCCTTGCTCCTTCTCCACCTCAGCTCTTCAGATTTTGAACTTGGTGAAGACCTCAGACTTCTCTCTCATGAAGTAAATCCAGAGTTTTCTTGAGAAATCATCAATCAGAGTCATGAAGTATCTGGTCCCATTCCTAGCTAAAACTGGGGCTGGTCCCCACACATCCGTGTGTACTAACTCCAGAGGGGCTGCACTGCGGGCTGTACTGATGTTGAACTGAACTCTCCTCTGCTTTTCCATCTGGCAAGGCTCACAGATCTTCCCTGTAGCACCATCCTCCAGATCAGAGATGAGTCCTCTCCTGCTCAACTCCCTCAGCCCCTTGTCACCCATGTGGCCTAGGCGGTAGTGCCACATCCTGTAAGCCCCCTGCTGGTCCTGTGCTGCAGCTGCTGCATCAGACTCTCCGATCACCACAGATCCCTCCATGCGATAGAGATTATTGTCCAACCTCCTGTCTCTCATCACCACCATAGCTCCATTGGAGATGTTCAGTACTCCGCTTCTAGCCCTACTGCTGAAGCTGTATCCACTGCGCTCCAAGTAGCCTAGTGACACCAGATTCTTTTTCAGCTCTGGGATGTGCTTTACATTTTCAATGTCCTCACAATCCCATCAAACATCCTCACCCTGACTGTCCCTATCCTAGCCACCTTGCAAGGATGATTGTCGCCTAGAGTCACTGATCCCTCATCTGTCTTGGTGTATGTCGCAAACCAAGACCTGTGTGGTGTGTAGTGATGTGAGCACACAGAGTCTAGTGTCCACTCCTCTGTGTAATGCCTGTGACCATCTGATACCACAAGTAGATCATCTCCACCTACTGCCCAACAACTGCACTCACTGATTCTGAGCCACTTCTTTCTCCCTTCTTACTCTTCCATAGTGGACATTCTCGCTTGAAGTGCCCGAACTTGTTGCACTTGAAGCATTTCATATCTTTCTTTCCCTTCCTGGACTTGGACCGCCCCCTGGACTTGCTTCTGCCTCTACCTGTCCTCTCCCCTACTGCCAAACCCTCCTGGGGAGCTCAATCTCTGGTCAACTTTTTTTTTGCTCATTAGACCTCAGCACCGAGACCATGTCCTCATATTCCAAGATCTCCTTGCCGTAGAGCAGTGTAGTCACCAAAGAGTCATACGATCCTGGCAGCGAACACAAAAGCAATAAGGACTTATCCTCCTCATCCAGCTTCACCCCAATATTCATCAACTCCGTGCACAACTGATCGAACCTCTGAATGTGACCAATCACATCAGATCCCTCCTGCATCCAAAGACTGTACAACCTCTTCTTCAGTATTAGCTTGTTGCACATATTCTTCCCCATATACATGGTGTGCAACTTCAACCGAAGACCCTTTGGGGTCTTTTCTTCCAGCATCAAATACAACGCTGCATCTGCCAAACATCCTCTGATCACCGAGCGTGCTTTCTTCTCCAACGATGCCCACTGTCTATCTGTCATTCCCTCAGGCTTCTCATCCAAAGCCTGATCCAGACTGCTTGCACTAGAAGATCATCCACCCGAATTTTTCACATGGAAAAATTTTTCTTGCCATCAAACTTCTCAACATCGACCTTCATATTGCTGCCCATGATGGATCCAAGCCAAACAAGTAATATAAAATCAAGAAGTGTAGAATATACCTTGATGGTACCTAGCTGAAAATTTTCAGCACTTGGGATCTTCAACTTCTCATGCTTGGAACCGCTTTCTCACCACCGTGGCTCTGATACCAACTATTGGAGCACGATCCTAGCTCCTCCCATGGACTTTGGGTGCAGCAGAATGAGCAACGAACAGATCTGAGACTTCTGGACTTGATCCAAGGCCCTTGACGAAATCAGTCTGGTTGCTGTCTTCTTCGTCAGCCTTTCGTTCCAGATGAAGAACACCTCTAAAATCACCTCTAAAAAATCTAAGATCTGGTACCCAACCAGATCAGGCCTGGATCGAGGTCTTTCAATTTGTAGATCTTGAATTGGGATATTCTAGATAGGGAAAAAGGTAGATGGAGACAGACCTTATAGATCTGTCCTGCTGCAGTCTTTCCTGTAGATCTGTTGATGGAGATCTCACCCGTGCCTCAAACGACCTTAGATCAACTTCAGATCTGAGAGAACTTGTACCAACCTCTTCTCAAGAGATTTCAGATCCTGAACCTGGTGTTTGGGTGGCTGCAAGAGAGGAAGAAGAGAGAGAGTCGACGGCTGCAAAGGGGAAGGGGCTAGCGCCTCCTTGCTTTTCCTGCCTTTTTGGGACCTGGCGGCAAGAAACCCTAGGGTTTCTTGCTCCTGGGGCGTGGAGAATGGATGGAGAGAGAGGGAGAAGAGAGAGAGAGACTTGGGAGAAAGAGTTCTGTATTCCTTGGCTTAATCAAACCTATACAAGTACATGTATATATAAACACAGGGTCAAGTGATCCAAACCCAAAACTCCTTGACCAACTCTATGGGAGATTAGGTTAACCCAAGCCCATGTACACCCATGACTCGACCTAATCTCACCTATCCTGGGCCAAATCTGGTCCATAAAGAGTTGGTTCCTTGAGGCCCACATAACCTAGACCTCAAGAACCCGAAAGACCCACAGCCTTTCAACCTAGGGCCCAACTAGCCCTAGAGCCTCCATGAAGCCCTCATGAATGATGGACCTTGGCCTTAGCCTTGGTCCCTGGGCTTTGGGCACTCCATCTGGATCACAGCACTAACTATCTCTCACTTGGACTAAAATCAATTAGCCACTAATCTAACTCCCATCTTCTCAAGGTGAATTTTTATCTTTGACTGACTCAATTGCTTTATCAGCGGACCTGCCACGTTGTCCACAAAATCTACTCTTCGCATCTCGACATTTTTTTTTTTGAGATAGTTGCGTATAATGTGGTACTGCCATTCGATATGCTTTGATTTTTAATGAGACTCAACTCCTTCGCAAGTGTTATAGCTCCATTGTTGTCACAGTAAAGTGGTATGGCATTTGATATCATAATCCCAAGTTTCGCGATGAATTTCTTGAACCAAAAATCTTCCTTTGCGGTATCTGAAGCAACGACATCTATAGCCTCTGTGGTCAAATCCACTATGATAGGTTACTTGAAACTCTTCCAGCTGACTGCACCATCATTGCATACGAACATATATTCTAATATAGACTTTCTATCATCAGGATCAGATATGAAGTCTGAATCAGTATACCCCTCGACTTATAACTCAGAACTTCTTCCAAAGATCAAGAACAAATCCTTAATTCTTTTTAAGTACTTAAGAATGTTCTTCATAGCTATCCAGTGCTCCTCGCTTGAATTCGACTGATACATGCTCGTGACACTTACAGTAAGGGCAATATCAGGTCGAGCACATAGCATGGCATATATGAGGCTCTCTATGGATGGGGTATAAAAAATTATACTCATGCACTGAACTTTCTTAGATGTGGTCAGACACATCATCTTGGAAAGATGAATACCATGCTTAAGAGGTGAAAGTCTTTTTTTAGAGTTTTCCATGCTGAACCTGTTCAGTACTTTTTCTATGTACAACTTTTATGACAAGTCTAGCATCCTTTTAGATCTATCTCTATAGATCTTTATTCCAAAATATAGGATCTTTTCTTAAATCTTTTATGGAGAATTTTTAGACAATCATCTTTTGACCGTGGTCAACATGAGAATATATTCTCAATGAGAAGAATATTATCCACGTATAATATGAGAATATTATTGTGCTCCTACTGATCTTTTTGTATATATAAGATTCTTTTTCATTATTGATGAAATCAAACGATTTAATCGCATCATCAAAATAAAGATTCCAACTCTGAGAAGCTTACTTTAATCAGTATATGGAACTTTACAGCTTGTAGACTCTGTGATCACCATCACTAGATGTGAAACCCAAAGGCTGCTCTATATAGATATCTTTCTCAAGATATCTATTCAGTAAAATAGTTTTCACATCCATCTGCTATATTTCATAATCATAATAAGCTACAATAGCAAGCAGAGTATGGATGATTTCAGCATGACTGCGGACGAGAAGGTTTCTTGATAGTCAATACTCTCGCATTGGCTATAATCTTTTTCTACAAGCCTAGTTTTATAGGTCTCTACCTTACCATCGGTATCTATTTTTTTTTTGTAGATCCATTTACACCCAATGGGTACTATATCCTCGGGTGGATCCACTAAGGTTCATACTTGGTTTGAATGCATCGAGTCAATTTCTGATTTCATTCTATCTAATCATTTCTCAAAATCGATATCAGACATCATCTCGTTAAAGATATTAGGATCGTCACCATGATCCTTATCTCTCATAAAGAATATTTCTTTTACTTTCTCTATAAGCATATCCATTAATCTTTTAAGAGATCGGAAGATCCTGTTAGATCTACGAGGTGGTAGAAAAACATCAATTACTGACTCATGAATAATGGGTTCTTGAGGATCTATTGCTCTTTGCTCTTCAGAAACCTTCTCTTCGAGCTCAACTAATGTTCCACTGCTACTATCCTGGATAAACTATTTTTTAGAAATATGGTTTTCCGACTCACAATTATATTATGATCTTATGAAAAGTAGAAGTGGTATCCCATGGATTCTTTTGAATATCCTATAAAATGAGTTATTACAGATTTATCCTCTAATTTATCAGCCATCTGTCTTTTGACATAGACAGGACATCCCTAAGTCTTAAGATAATCTAGACTCAGCTTCTTATCATACCATATCTCATACGGTGTGGTAGGAATGAATTTTGATAGAATCCTATTCAGTAGGTGAATTGCGGTTAATAAGGCATGTCTCCAAAGGTATAAGGATAAATCAGTGAAGCTCATCATGGATCTGACCATATCTAATAAGATCTTTTTTCTCTTTTCGGATATCCTATTGAGCTAAGGTATTTCGAAAGGAGTCCATTGAGAGATTATGCCATTGTCCTTAAAATATCTCAAAAATTTTCGACTAAAGTATTACCTTCTCGATCACATCGAAGAACCTTAATGGATTTGTCTGTTTATTTTTCTACTTTATTTCTGATTTTTTTTTAACTTTTTAAAGACTTCAAACTTGTATTTTATCAGATACACGTATCCATACCTAGATAGATCATCGATAAAGATGATGAAGTAGCTATAACTACCTCTGACCTGCACATCAAATGGTCTATACACATCGATATATACCAAGACAAGTAATTCAGTGGTCCTTTCTCCATGTCTTATAAAGGGCAACTTGACTATTTTTTCTAGAAGGCAAGATTCACAAGCTGAATATGACTCTGGATGAAGAGAGCTAAGGATCCCATCCTTTTTCAATTTGTTTATCCTATCTCCTCCAATATGGCCTAATCTATGATGCCATAAGTACTTCTAGTTAATTTTATTTCTGGATCTCTTTTGACCTACGACACTCACTATTTGCTCGTTCAAATTTACATTCGTATTAATATGCAAGTGATATAGACTGTCAATTAAAAGATCTCGTGCAATCAATTTATATCATAAATAAATAAATAAAAATTTTTATTGAAATTAAATTTAAAACCATCCTGTACTAGCACAGATATAAAAATCAAATTCTGACTAGCTACAAAAATAAAATAATAGTCTTTTAAATCTAATCTAAATCTTGACGGTAATCGAAGAAGATAAGTACCAACAACTTCTGTAGTAATTTTTGCTCCATTATCGATCTGAAGGATTATGTCACCTTTCCTCAATCTCCTACTTTCTATTAAATCCTATATTGAGGTATATATATGAGCACTCGAACTAGAGTCTAATATCTAACTAGAAGTAAAGAAATCATAAAGTTAGATTATTTTATTCTTCTTCTTTCAACTAGACTTTCTTTTGAAAAAAGTCCGCTCCACAGCAAGAACAGTGCCCTTTGAACTCTTCAAGATTCTTTCCGTGGTGACCAACATATTGACTAGTTCGGATATAGTGCAATCAAGTTTGTTCATATAAAAATTTATAATAAATTGACTATATGAACTCGTAAGAGATTGAAGAATCAAATCCATCGATAATTTCTTTTACATATCAAGTTCGAGCTTTTCAAGCTCCTCAATATCCTTGATCACTGTCATACAGTACTCATGGACTGACTGTCCTTCACGTATCTTCAAATTGAAGTCTCTTGGACACTTTGAAGCATGCTGTATGGCTCTGCTCACCATACAACTCTTGTAGGTGAGTGATCATAGCTCTGACAGTGGACATATGCTCATGCTAACTCTGCAACTCATTTGATATAGATGCCAGCATATAGCACTTAACCCGACTGTCTTCATCTGTCCACTTTTCATAAGTAGTTCTTTTCTCAGCAGTAGGATGGTTTGGTAACACTAGAGGTTCTTGATCGAGTATATGATCTAGTTTTTCAAAAGTCAGGACAATCCTGAAGTTTTTTAGCCAGTCTTTATAGTTTGTTCCGATCAAACAATTAGATTCAAGGATGCGGACTAAAAGATTTAAGGCAGGTATTATTTAACTGCGAGAGTAGAGATTCAAGTTAGACTTTTATATTTTAAAATTATATTTATTTTTAGGGACTTTAAGATGCAAACTATGACTTTCATTAAATTTTGGGATCCCTCCACTCTCCGGATGGGAAACGAAAATGCTTATGCGACAATTGAATTTCTAATGATGTTGCGGTTCTACCGATGTCATATACCTTACCTAATAGTTATTGATAATATGCACACCGATACATGGACAACTCTTTGTCTAGATACTTCTCTAAGCATGTTGCAGCGACTTGTTTCTAAGTCATATGGACTCACTAAAGTTATTGACCACATTCCTTAATTAAACCCGACCCATCATTTACAAGCTGGTTTAAGGCCGTCATTGAGTCTCTCACCTAACAGTTATTGGATCCAACTCCATCCTTACTCTGGAGCAACTCTTTACTAATAGAATGGTTGCGTATTTTCGATGCAACTGAACTACTGTAACTAGCCAAGAACAATCAATATCAGTAGCACGCCCGTACATCTACAATGGTGGAAGACCTGTGGACTTAATATTTGTTAAGAGATTTAGGTTCAGATCTCATCTAATCAATCATCATATAACTGATTTAGTTGACATGGGCTAAATCAAACCGCTAAGCAACCTTATTCAAGATTCAATTTTTCAAATGGATTAGATAAGTGGAGATCGGTGAGAGTCCTCCCATTACTTTTCTTAGACACTAATAAATTAGCCAGATCAGCAAATAAAATTAATTAAATAATTATCTCTCAATTACTTATCTTAGATACCAACAGGTCAATTGATCCAAATAGATTAGCTCAAACGAATCAGGCTCAAGCTATCGAGCCGAATTAGGTCTTTAGGTTAATCGATTCTATATATAGGATTCAATCGATTTGATCAACAATAATTGTATGATCATATAATTTAATTGATCTAATTTTAATCAATACTTGACTCAGTTTGATCAATTATAATTAACTCCATAACGTTCAAATCAAAAATTCTAGATGTAATCTAATTACATGATCTAATTTTTTGATTTTTTTATAACCAAAACTCTTATGCATAAATATAAATTTAGATTTTAAAATTAAATTTCAGATCTAAATTCTTTACATGAGGGATAAGTTTTAAATCATAAAACTTATTTTTTGATTTAATATACAAACATATATCTCATATATGTATGTAAAATTCAGATCTAAATAAAAATTCAGATCATAATATGATATCACATATCTCATATACAAATTATGAATCAGGTCAAATTGAATTTTTGATTTATGTATGCATCTACATATCATACAATTATGAACTAGAAACCATTCTAGAATAAAATTCAGATCTATGCATACTTTCACATATCAACTATATATTTTAAAAATTAAATCTAAAATAAATTTTAGATTCAAAATACTTATCTATGCATCTTATGTATTAAAAAAAAAATTAGATTTTAATTTTTTTTCAAAATATGTATGACAATTTCATGTATATGAAATTCATAGCTCTAATACCACTGTTGAAATTTTATGTTGGAAAATGCATGTATGTTTCAATTTTTTTTAAAATAATACAGTAGAATAGAAGATTAAAATATCTTTTAATCTATATCAGCATGTGTAAAATATAAAGCACTAGGATCTACTTCATATGCTGAAATTGAATATGTGATTGAATCAAATACTTGTTTCACAAATTCTTTCTTCAAATCTGGATCTAGAAGAGAGTAGATTCTCCCTTAGTTGTGCAAGTGCCCGACCTCTATGGGTATTCACTCAGGATCAGTCTGAAACAATCTTCTTTGGTATTGATTTTTCTTCTCTAAGAAAAATTAATTTATAAATCTGAACGAAATCTGGATCGCGATCAACTCTTTGATCTTTTTCCTGATCTTCTTCTTCTCTTGCTTTTCTTCCTTTGATTATGAAGCAATCAGGAATAAGAAACTAGCAAACAAAGAGGACGCCCAAATTACTTTGGGCATGGAAGATGGTGGATGCCCAAGGCTTGGGTGTTGGATCTTCAACGAAGAAGAAAGGGGGGAAGAAAGAGAGAGGGCGTGGGCGGCTCTATGGAGGTGTGGGACTGCTGGTTCAATTACTTAGAGGTCTTACAAAAGATTCCTTTAAATAGGCATAAGATTTGAATTCTATTCAAAATCAAATAACCACTTAATACAACTCCTACTTGCATTAGAAATCTTAATTCCTTTAGTTATTTGACTTCCTTTAGGAGATCCTTTAGGTGCTAACTATTGAAGCCTTTACACCTACAAAAATACATGCCACATGGCACTCATGGGACACCCCATGCTGGTCCCATAGGCTCTCTAATGGGTGGGCACGCCCAACTTGATCAAATCAAGTGGCGCCCAATCAAAACTATCAAAAAAATTAATTAAGAGCTTGAACCCTTAATTCATTTGATCCAAAATTCTAGGCACCCAACAATTGAAGCCCAATGAATCTAATTCATTTTGGTTATTAGTAGGTAATTAAATTTGAATTAATCTTATCAAATAAAAAATTTAAATGTAAAAAAAAAATTGCGTCCAACCATATGCTGGTAAGATTATCCTAAACCCAATAGGATTTCTCTAAACTCAATTGAGATTTCATAAGTCTAATTATTTATTTCAGATCTAATTTCTTTATTGTGTGACCCCATAGGTTCAATTTTATCTGGTAGTGAGATATATAATGATCTCTATCATAGTATCATTGAAACTCTTTTCAATGGATCGAAATAATATCACTCTAACTCATCAAGGATTGACGATCCTGAGTAATCTTAGTAAGCTCTCATAATCCATCAGTGACACCTTGCAGTATGTAGTGACAACCCAATAGAATCGAAAAAGAACCTCGAGGTGTAGTTCACGTGTGATTCAATCCATCTATCATGAGTCCTGACTAGATAGCATGTTATAGATAAATCATCAAATCTCATCATCAGTCATATGATAAATTTGATCAACTCAAGTCCAGTTGTGATCCTTATGAAAATTTTTTTCCATCAATCACACTGCTGTGGCCACAGATTCTCGAACTTAACCTCTCAAATTCTATAAGACTACTCTTGTTTATCAAGATCGATAGATTTCATCTTGATGCGCATCCTACTCCTACAGTGGACCAGCTGTCGCCAACATCCACTACAAGGACTCATTGAGATCATATTTATATGTCAGTCAAACTCCAGCAGCCTCATTGCGAGCAGTTATATCATCGTAGATCAAAAGATCATTCACACAACTATAGCATCGAGACAATCACTAATAATCGAGTAGAAATTCAAGTGATCTCTCGTATGATCATGCTCAGTACTAATTATTCTCTAACAACTACCCACACTCATCGCTCAATATCTCTACACTATAGATCAGAGACTCATCTACCTCGAAAGAAGTGATCTGTGCACCGGTCTATCCAGATCGATCATCGTCTTCATGATGATACTATGATCGAAAATATTTAAGAATTATATACATATCTCTAATTCTCAATATTTTGAGAATAAGTATCGAAATGTTAATTTTATGGATGATTCAAAGATACATCAAACTTGAATAAAAATTAAACTTATCCTTTTATTGATCAAATCAATGTATTAAGTATAAAATTATGTCCTAACTTTTATGATAATGTGTTAGCCATATTGACTTCTAGGACATACATCTAACACTTCAGATGTCTTTGAGGATGCATATTTGGCTCTCCCCTCCCAACTTATTCAATATAGGCCTCATTGAAGTAAGACCTAAATAAACTGAAAAGAGAAATTAAAATGCAAGGAGCTGGGTTGCCTCCTAGTAAGTGCTAAGTTTAACATCTTCAGCCAGACTTTTATTAAGACTACTAAAAAATTAAGTTGCCTTCCAACAAGCACTAAGTTTATAGTGTTTAGCCAGACTAAACTCTGATATTCATATGTTATCTTAGCTTGGGTCATATACCGAGTTGAAAAATTCATTTGGTCTTTCGCTACCAATTCCAGGGAGATGGTCTTCTTCCACATAACCAATTTTGTCATGAATCTCTCTTAGTAGATCTAACATCTCTTGGATTGGACTTAGGTTTAATTTAACAGTTACTGGTAGAGTTTCTGATGGATCTAGATATTTATACTTTGGGTTTTTAGGGAGTGTCTTCAGATCCAGTGGTGTTTTCTCAATAACTGGTTCGATTGGTGATTCTAGTTTTGGTCGATTCCTATGATTAACAATTGTCCAAATTTCATTTCCAAATTCTTAGTTCAATCCAAGATTAATTTTGACGTCCTTGTGGCTTAGATCATTGGGTTCATAGACATCCTCTTGGATCAAATTGTCTTCAATGGGTTGGTCCAATTCCTGTTCCAGGTTAAAAATATTCAGTTCAATGGTCATATTCTCAAATGAGAGCTTCATGAGTCTATTTCAGCAATTGATTATGGCATTAACAGTCGCTAGAAATGGTCTCCTTAAAATAACCAGGATGTGACCCTTTGGGTTTGGAATGGGTTCAGTCTCTAAAATGATAAAATCTACAAGAAAGATGAAATTGTTAACTTTAATTAACACATCCTCTACTACTCCTTTAGGGACCTTAGAAGATTGATCTACTAGTTGCAAGGTAATCATTGTAGGTTTCAGTTCTCCCAACCCTAATTACTTATGCATAAAGCATGGCAATATGTTTACGCTAGCCCCTAAGTCTAATAAAGCCTTGTCAATATTGGTCTCTCCGATAGTGCATGGAATTGTAGAAGATTCTGGATCTTTGTACTTAATCAGCACTTGACTCGATAGATAGGAACTCACACTTGCTGTCAAGAAGACTTTTTTGAGTAAATTGATTGTCCTTTTCTTTGTGCATATGTCCTTTAAAATTTTAGCATGGGTCGGAACTTGCTGGATCATGTCTAGTAGAGAAATATTTACTTGAACTTGTTTAAACACCTTTAGCATTTTATCCAAGTGTTCTGAATTTTTATTGGACCTTAGTCGATTTGAAAAAGGAGCTATAGGCTTGGTGGGTCCTGCAAGTGGGTTTGATGAATCATCGAGTGCTGATGACTCAGGTTCCTTAGATTGGTTCTGATGGATGGTTTGTTCAGAAGATAACTCAGATGATGAGTCTTTTTGACTCTCAGGCATACCCATCTTATTGTTTATTTGTTTCTCCGACCTTAAGATGTGAATTGTATTCACTTGATTGACTTGATTTTCATATTGGGGTCATAGACCATTCTGGGCTCTCGGATTGGGTTCAGATTGGCTATATAACCTATCTCTCTCTCTCTCACACTAACGATAGAGGCTCGCTGACCTATTTGCATTTTCAATCGGGCAATGGCTTGAGTATTGGCATTTAAAAGTTGGCCCATGGTTTGCACAAAGTTATTCAGGGTGGCCTTGGTATCAGCAGTTGATTTCGTCAGGACTTTTAGACTCTTTTCTAGCGCACAGAGCCTTTTTTCATCATTGTTAGATCTTGGTGCATTGTTCAGTGTTGGGTTGGGCCTTAGGTTAGACTGGTTGAAGCCAGGACCGTTTAAGTTTGAGCCTTGTAATCATGAAAAATTTGGATGATTCCTCCATCCTGGGTTATATGTGGGTGCATAGGGGTTATTCATGGGTTTTTGGTTTACAACATTTACTTATGCATATGTGGCTTCAGTTGGGTTCATCAGGAGAGGACATTCCTCTAGAATATGGTCTAGTGCACTATACGTGTTGCACATGGGTGCTGACACTTGGTTTACATTGACTGGTCTCTGGAGTTCTAAGACCTTTAACCTACATGTTAAAGTGGCAATTTTTGCTTCTGTAGCTAGAGATGTCGACATTTGATACATTCCACCTCTTGAGGGTGTGGACTTTTCTAGCTCCCTAGTCATTTCTCATGGTAAATTTTTTTCGGCTAGGTCTTCTAGGAATTATCAGGCCTTGTTGGATTCTTTATATATGAATTGACCCTGGCACATGGACTCTAGTATGGCTCTTGAATTTGAGTCTAGCCCCTCATAGACTGTTTGACACAATCTCTAGATCTCAATTCTGTGGTGTGGGCATTGACTTTAGAGATTCTTAAAGCGGTTAAAGCATTTCCAAAACGACTCACCAGCTAGTTGGTAGAATTGGTTAATCTTGTTTCTTATTTTAGCTATCTTATGATGGGGAAAGAACTTCTTCAATAACACTCGCACGAAACCCTCTTAGGTCATAACAGATTGGTTTGGAAGGCTGTAAAGCCATTTTTTGGCATTATCCTTAAGGGCGAAATTGATTAGTCACAGTTTAATCTCATCCTCAGAAAGTTGTTGCAACCTCATGGTTGCACAAACCTCTTCGAATTCCCTAATAAATATGTATACATCCTCTATTCTAGTGAACTTTGGAAGCATACTAATAATTTATGGTTTAGTTTCGATGTTATTTGTAGTAGGTTGGGGCAATGTGATGTAGGAAGGTTGGACAGATCCAACTAGATAACACAAATCCTTAAGGATTTAGGGTTGATTAGTTTTTTCTATTTTAGAGACTTTAGGGCTTGACACAGGAATCGAATCAATACTAACCAATCGATCCGATATTCTTCTCCATGAGGGAAGTGGAGAATTCACTTTATTTTCTATTTTTTTTATTTTGATTTTTTTTGTTTATTTTTTTAAAGTAAATTTTCAATCAAGAGAATAGAAGAGAAGAAAAGAAATCATAATTAGGATTCTTCGAACTCTAGACAGCTCCTAACTGTCAAAGTTACCTTCGAGCACTCCAAGTTCGAAATCGGCTAACAGAATTGATCAGATAAGTATAAGATTGGTGGGAGGCTCTCCGTGCTTTCGCAACGGACTTAATTAAATAATCATCTTTTTTCGGAACTTAGTTTCTGAATCACTTTTCTAGACATCGACAGGCTAACTAACTTAAATTCGATCCAACTCTTGGATTCTTTTATCCTAATGAGCTTGGATATCCCTAAGATTGATGTCTAATTGATTTTATTTAAGGATTAGGATCAATGCAATATGAAGGATGGTAATTTTTGAGCTAAAGAAGAGTGATCAAATCCCCATCTTATCTTGTTTAATTGGGTTAAGTACTCTTAAGGTATTTTATGAATATGCAATGCAAACAAAGTAAGATGTCCAAGTACAGATGAAAAGTTTTTAAATTTTAATTTATTTCTCTATATTAGTTAAGTATTATGATGTGTTAGTGTCTTGTTTTTTTTAAATTTGTATTTAGGAAAATAGAGAAAAAAAGTTTGAATTTGATTCAAATATTAAAAACTTAATGTAAAGCAAGATAATGAAGATAGAAAAAAAATTTAAAACTAAAAAGTATGAAGAGAAAAAATTTAGACACAAATTAAAATATGTTAAATTCTCTAGCAATGGCGCTAAGAACTTGATGTGTCTTAAAAATAACCGCAAGCGCATGGTGTACAATACAGCATGTTCAGCGAGTACGAATCGATCTCGCAAAAAATTAGATGTTTAAAATATGTTTAAACATTTACTCAAGTGAGCTTTGAAGAAGATATGAAGATTGTTTGTTAACTAAAACCAAAAGAACACAAACGTAGAAATACGATATCTAAGAGATCTAAGGTTTTTGAATCCACTAGATCCTTGATTTAGGTATCTACTTGATTGATTTTTCTTTTGTACTCAACCTTCCTTCTTAGTATATGACTCAACCAAGCATAGGCTATGAATAGCTTGAAAACAAATAGCCTATCAAGTTTGTTCTTATGCACTAATTAAACTATATATCTTTCCTTATGCTCGAATAATCATAGATCAGGAAAGGACTTAACCTAACTATGATCTATTAAACCCTTGTTGCATAAAGGAAAGGATGATGATGAATCTCTATTTTAGCCATTTATCTTCAATCATTGCTTCAAGCATGAGTTATGAAGGGATTTAAAACTAACTATAACCCATCAAGATTGATCATAAGAGGAGGAAAAGTTGAGATTCATAGAAGGGGAGATCTCTTTAAGAAATAAAAATCATCCATGTAAATATCAAAATAAAAAATACTAGTGCTGAAAAGTTATTACAAAAATAAAAAAAATTACAAGAAAATGAAACTATCCTATGTGCTAAAATTAAACATTGTACAAATTAATTAGCATAAGTGACAATTAAATGAAAAATTAAAACAAAATTTTATTAATAAAATTTAAACTCTATATTGCAATCTATTCCTAACTCCTAAATAATTAACAGGGTTTGGAGTTAGATTCAAAACAGAAATTAAAACAAAAGGGAGAGGAAAAAAAAAACTAAACTAAGACCTTCTCTTATAACCTTCTTTTGCAGAACTTTCTCCTCTTCTGATTCTCGCACCTTTCTCTGGCTGACTTTTCTTCTCATGTATTAGAAGGATGGAAGAAAGTGAAAACATAATGGCTAAAGAATCTAAAAGATAGATATTTCTGCATATCACGTGGGTCTATATAAGAGTTGTGGTGTGGAGAGAAAGATATCTAAGAGTAAAGATATTGATCTTTATTTATAGATGTAGGAGGTAGGAGGTTTTCGTGCTTTTTCAATGTGGAACTAATGATGTGAACAAGGGTCTAAAGAGATAGATGGATGAGATTGAAGAACAAGAGAGGATAAGATAAAAAAAAAAATTCCATTCAATCCAAACTCTCTCTCTAAAAAAAATATCCAAAAATAATTTTTTTTTCTTTTCTTTTTTCCACGTTCACATCCGCACCTGTTCCTTCGACCGTGCAGCCACGCTCCCGCGCCTCGCTCGGTTGGGTCTCCACATCGCACCTCCCGAGCCTGCACTGCGCCAGCACAAATCTGTGCCATGCCTGCATCCCATGTGCATCCCATTCACGTGAATGCCCCCACGTACCACTGCTGCTTCCTGTGCACGCCACGCCAGCAAACTTCCCAAAGCCACGCCTCCGTGTTTCCATTGTGAACCACGTGGTTGAACCGCTAGTTTGCTTTTTTTTTTTTTTTTTTTTTTGTGTGGACCCCATTCCAAAGGTCTAGTACCATCAAATGCTTCTCAAAGCCATGCGCCCAGCCTTTCTTTTCTCCAAAGCTGTTGGTTCCCGTGAGTTATTTCTCGGTAGCCTCTCCAAAAAATTTATTTAATTTTTGGACTTATTTTGCTTTGGACCATAACTTGGTTTGGACCGTATTTACCCCTTTTTGATCTTCATTTTGGATCCAATCTATTATTTTTAAGCCTATGAATTGGACTCTTTATATTTGTGCATATCTTTTCCGTAAAACACAAAAAAAAATATCAATTTTTAAATAATAAAAATTAATTAATATCTATTTTAATATTTTTTTTGAAATATTTATTATACTTATCACACCCGAGCTCGCACCGCACCAGCATAAACCCATGCTGTGCCCACATCCCGGGCGCATCCCATCCATTGGGAAATGTTTTCCAAAATCAATCGTTAGACGATTGTGCTTATCTTGTAAACTATATATAAATTTTTATTAATAAAAATTATTTGGTATTTTCATTACAAATTGGTCATTTTTGAACTTCTGTGTTGTAACGAAGTTCTTAGGATTATATATATACTAATCGACAAAGAAAAATTTATCGTTAAGTCCTTAAAATTATTCATGACCAAATGATACACTATTACTAGAACGATAGCGATATCAAGTGTAAGTCGTTGTGTGCCATATGAGTTGGTTGTCCTCTTAACCAAAGAGTGTGGAGACATTGTTATGGCATGTAGATAGAATGTAAGAGTACATTCGCATCGAACGTGACTATGTGTTGAGCACTCTGCTGTCAAGAGTAGCTTGTGAAGGATATGGGTATAAGTATCTCTCCGACCAGAGACCACAATGGTGACTTGTAAGCAACTCACTGTACTTTAGTACCGGACTATCTAAGTTTCTAACTTAGTGACGGAAGGATACTAGGTATGGTCAAGTACTTATCAAGTCGGTGTGTGAGTCAAGATAGAATTGATCTCTCAGAATTGGTAGGAGATATGTATCAGTGTATTTCAATTTAGCAAAATCTTGGTCAGGATAATCCATGAGATGGATTTGAAAGGTTAAAATACAATGTGATCGACTTAATTAGGGTTGATAGTTAAACCTTAAATCACCTTGAGCATTTGGATCAAAGGGATGAATTATATGGTAACCATATGCCAGTAGGTTCTAGAAGGTTGCTTTGCAATACTTCGACCCATCCGGTTGTCGAGTCATCATTGCTTGATGGTTATATCGATTGGTATAGAATGTTGTTCCTATACTATCGACTTAAGTTCGAACCTATGGGATCACATATATTAAAAGATTTGATCAGATCTGATGGCTGAAGAGTCCAATTAGATTGTAACTCTGATGAAGAGTCCTACTTGGACTAGGACTCTGTGGGAGAGTCCCGGTGGGACTGAGACTCTACCATTTATAGAGAATTAATTAGTAATTAGATTACTAATTGACTCAATTTGATTGAGTAAAGAGCTTTGGAACAAGTCTAATTGAATTAGATTCAGTTCGACTCAGATTGGGATTGATATAATAAATCTGATTACAAGAGAAATTTGATCCTGATTCGATCAGGGTTTGGACTCGGCTAATTCTTAATTGAGTTAGAAATTTGATAAGATATTTAGATTTTTAATTGGATTAGGTTCATTTCTATCAGTGGTTTTAATTTAAATTTGATTTGGATTAGAATTGAATTAGATATAAAGAGTCCAAGTCAGACTAAGACTCTATCCTTATCTTTTGCGCCATATCTGGATCCATGCTAATTTCTCCATGCCTAATTGGATTTGGATTGTGATTTTTGGCATCATGAGAGAGGATCCAATAAGGGTAGCCAGCTATAATTGATGAGTCATAATATTATCTTTTGCCTAATTCGAATGCGATCCGAATTAGAGATAAGATGCAGACTAGGAAAGAGATTTTTCGTATATAGTATATTATTAGAGTCATATTATTATTTTTTATTTTTTTTTGAGGAATCCTTTAGTGTGTAAGACTTTAAATTTTTTCTCTACATTTTAATAATTTTTCTAGAATTTTTGGAGATGTCAAAAAAGAGTTTTGACGTTGATTCATGGCATCCTTTCTTAGAAAGTCTTAATTTCTAGTCTATAAAAAGGAGATCCCTCTCTTGGACGTCCCATGATCAATTTTCTTATAGATTTTTATTTTCAGAGCCTCTTCTCCTCTTCCTCTTTTCTCCCTCCAGATCTTCTATCACTTTAGAGTGTCCAAGATGCTTGTAAAAGAAAGAAGAGGTTAGCTGTTGAAGTTGTTCGCAGACTAGCATCTCCGAGCTCCTAATCTGTGCCAGTCTTCACGTGGATTTTCTTATAGAGGCCAGCTGACTTCGTGTGACTGCGAACGATCTGAAAAATACCCTCTCCAATCATTGGATCAAAGGAGATCAAGATCAAAATTTGTTTGGTAACGATCTCTAATTTATTTTGATTCCTATGATAGATCTAATAGTTAGATCTAGAATTTCAGCATCGATGAGATCGATGTAATTTTTATTTTCAGATCTAAAGTATATATTTTTCATATCAAAGATCTTGATATGGTAGTCTAAAATTAGATCTTATATATATGATTAAAATTAAATTATTTAATTTATTATTTTTATTGTATTAAATTTTTAATTATATATACTATATTACTGTAAATTTTTTTTCACCGTCTGCATAAATGCCCTCACGTACCGCTGCTACTTTCCCGCGCACACCACGCCAACAAACTTTCCAAAGCTGTGCATCCCTGTTTCCATTGTGAACCACATGGTTGAACCGCTGGTTTGCTTTTTTTTTTCTTTGTGCGGACCCCACTCCAAAGGTCAAAGTGCCATGAAATGCTTCTCCAAGCCACACGCCCAGCCTTGCTTTTCTTCAAAGCTGCTGGTCCTCGTAAGCTATTTCTTCGTAGCCTCTCCAAAAAATTTATTTAGTCTTTTGAGCTTATCTTGCTTTGGGCCATAGCTTGGTTTGGATCGTGTTTGGCTCTCTTTTGATGTTTATTTTGGATCCAATCTGCTGCCTTTAGACCTTTGAATTGGGCTCTTTATGTTGATGAGCATCTTTCCTGCAAAATATAAGAGGAAGCATTAATTCGTAAAGAATAAAGATTAATTAGTATCTATTTTGATACTTCTTTTGGGTTGTTTATTATACTTATCACTCATCATGAAAATTATTCTATTATTTGCTTCAAATGTAACAAAGTAGGCTATAGAATTTTTGAATATAATATTATTAAAAATGGTCATATTTTGGTCAAATAAATTTGGATTTCAAAAGAAATTGTGTACATTAACTCTTATAAATCCAATATGGATGAGTACCAAAATTTAGAAAGTAATTTTGTAGATATACCAAGCAACCAAGGGCATGAGGATGAACTCTTGAAAATAGATGCTTAGGACTTGAAATAAATGATTAATTTTAAATTCTTTTCTTGACCTTTTTGATGATGTTAAAAAGGAGGAGAGATGTCTAATGAATATATGCTTGAAATGTTTAAAATGCTCTAAAATTGATTGATATGCTCGAGATCATGTGTTTGCTTGAGATCATATGAAATGAGCATTTTGATATCAAATTTATAATTTTAATGAAGCATTCATGTAGTATATATTCATATGTATTTATTTTATTACTTCATGATTCATATTAGCAATTTATTTGAAACACATTATGTTTATTATTTGCACATATACTTAAAGTTTTATCATCATCAAAAAGAGAAAGATTGTTAACTCTATGATTGATTTTGATGATAATAAAATATTAAGTAATTATAATACTAATCATATATTTCAAGATTGGATGTAGAATTTCTAAAGTATTCACAATAAAAAAATCATCCTGGAAAAAAATCCTCTCAAGATGTTAAGACAAAGTACTTAAAAGAATAAGTTATCATAAATTTGAATAGCTCATATGAAAAAAATAAAATTGAAAGAAATAAATATTATTTGAAAGTATTGGAGTAAAGAAATTTAAGTTTTGGAGGCTAAAATATGAAGAAAAATAATGTTAGAAAGTTTTGAGTCGACTCTAACATGTTGAAAGAAGATTGACATAGGTCCAAATGGACTCGAAGTCCATTCGAGCAGACTCTCTCAGAGAAAATAAAAGACTACATTTCAGAATCTCTGATCGAGCTGACTCATCTTTCAATCCTAGCCAACTCATCTATCTAGCTGACTCATTTGTAGAATCGAGTTGACTCTATCACGGGGACAACAATAACAACTAGTTTTCTGTACTTTTTTAATGATTAATTTTTAGATCTAGCAGCTACTCCGAGCTCTCCAACGGCCAAAACTTATTTTCAATCTACTTCCAAGATTATAAAGGATTAGAGAAATATTTGAAAAGTAAGATCAAGAGGGATTAAAGGGGAAAACATTCAAATTAGTGAGGTTCATTGAACATCTTTGCAAAAGAGAAAAAAAGAGAAAAGTCGAGCACTGATCTTTGAGAGCTTTCAAAAGCAATCTTCTTTAATATTTTCTACATCATCTCAAGCATTATTTGAAGAGAAGTCAAGTCTCAAATAGCAATCCTTCAGCTTCTACTTTGAGTTTCAAAGAGTTCATTTCTATTTTTATTTTTGTGCTAAAATTTCTTATCCTTATATTTTGATTTCTTTTTATGTTTTTTTGGGGAAATAAAACTTAGAGTTAGATTCATCTAAGCCCAAAATTGGAAAAGTGTCAATTTGGTTGGTGAGTCCATAAAATCAATCAAATTTATTATGAGTCCAAAAAATAATCAGTGTAAAGTTATGGTCGGTGATCCTAAAAAACTAACTGAATTTGTTTGTGATCTCAGATAAAATAAATATGCTATAATAAAAAAGGTTATAGTAAAATCCCAAGGGACTCTTAGAGAATGGATATTGTTGCAGGATTGTACCGAACCGCTATAAATTATTTTATGTTTGTATTGTACCTTATCTTGTTTACCTTCTTGTACTTTGTATTCTTACTTGCTTTATATTGTTTTAATACTTATATTGTATCTCTAAAATCTTAATTCTGCTGCTATACATTGCATGCATCTCACAATCACTTGAGATAGCCTAAATTGAAGCATATATTTGATTTAGATTTTAGATTTAATTAAAATTTTTAAAGAATCTAATTCACCCCCCTCTTGGGTTGCAAACCTTCTGAATAACAATTATATATAGAGATTCTTACCTCTACTAATGATTGATCCAAATAATGTACCTTTGCTTGGAATTAAGGTGTTCCACTCAACTTCTTATGCAGATGGTCGCACCTTTTCATAATCAAGGTTAAACAAAAAAAATCATATGTAGAGAAATTATAGATAAACACCTAAACATCATAAGTCCATGACCCCTATTAGGGTCAACCAATTGATCTTGGTTACCTAGGTATTTAGACTCTTCACTAGTTCATAAGATTTTACTGAGAGAAATCTATGAAAAGAGAGAAGGAATCTAAAGAGAGAAAGTGGGAAGAGAAATTAGAAAGAGAAATTTAATGCAGAGAAAATAGAGAGAGGAGAGATAGAAGAGAGAAAACTCTCTCTTTTTTATTTTATTTTCTTTTCTTTTCCTTTTTTTTTCTTTTTTCTTTTCTCTCTCCTTTTTGGTTTTCTCTTACACTTTCCCATGGAAAATAGGGGAAGGGAGGAGGTGATTTAGGCCGGCCACCTCCTTTGGTGGCTACCTTCGACGAGTGGTGATCTCTCAAGGTGCCGAACCCCTAGCAACCTAGGCCTTTGGTAGCCAAACATGGCCTACAATGGTGGTTGCTCCGACAAAAGGAAAGATGAAAGCAAAGATAGGGAAAGCCTTGTTCATGAAATCTAGTGGCCATCTAGTCGGCAAGGACCTCAAAGAAGTTAGCAAGAGGAAGAGGAAAGAGGGGAAGAGGCTATACCTTATCTCTGATGAGGTATTAGGTCCTCTTTTCCCAATGAGAACTCATGGTGGCTCTGGGACATACCTAATGGAAATCCATAAAAATCCCATGGATTTTGCCTGCAATCGATCGAGGTTTGAGAGGCGATGTGTAGGACAGGGATTCGAGGCCTTATATAGATCGATTCCTAGAGCTTTCACCGAAATTTGATGAGCCCTAGGATTCCTATTTCAGATGGAAAACAGAGAAGGAAGCGGACTTCATCAAGAGTTTGCCTCCCTTCCTCATGTGCCAATCATGTGAAGTTTCAAAGTTTCTTTTTTTATTTTTTTTTTATTTTTTTGTCTTTAACACTCATGCTGGGAAGTTTTTAAAAATATGAGTTTTTACAAAAAATAGTGTATATCAATGATTCAAATATAACTTTGAAATCTTTATCACATAATTGACTAATACTTAATATTTTATGTTTCAATCCATCTATAAGTAAAATATTTTCAATATAAGTAGGAGTGATATAAATGTCATCAATTTCGATAATGAGTCCTTCGCCATTATTGCCAAAGGTCACCACTCCTCCTTTCTTTACTTCAAGGGTGATAATTTGTGCCTTATCACTTATCATGTGCCTTGAATAGCTACTTTCAAGATACCATCTCTTTTTTTCTCTAATGACTAAAAGCATACCTACAACAAAAGATAAAGTTGTAATTTTAGGTATCCATGCTTTTTTGGATCCTTTGGGTTAGCTACAATGATTCTTTTTAGAATCCAAATCTTTTTAACTTTGTTGTTACTTAACTTCCTAAAGTCATAAGAATATGCTTTATATCCTAACTTGCCACAACAATAATAAGTAACATTCCATTTAATAAAGATTTATCAAAAAAAAATTTCAAAAACTTTTGTTTCTTAAAGGGGTTAAAACCAAGTCTAGCTTTATTAAAAATAGCTCTCTGACTACTCAAAATTATTTATAATTTTTTAAAACTATAATAAATTTATCAACAATAGATTTCAGTTTCTAAATTTTATTTTTCAAATTTTGATTTTCTTTGAGCAAAGAAATTTTTTCTTTTAAAAAGTCCTCCTTTTCTTTGGTTAAAGCATGATTGTATTTTTTAAGTTTCTTATTTTTCAATCCAAGTTTCCTAAATTTATCAAAAAGATGATAAAATAAATCATATAACTTATCAAAAGTAAATTTAAATTTTATTTTACAAGGTTTTTCCTCTTCTTGTGCCATGAGACATAGGTTAGCCACCTTTTGATTTCTTTATCAGAGTTTGAATTATCAATATCACTTCAAGTAGCTATTATAGCTTTCTTTTTGATCTTCTTTATAGATTTCTTGAGGAGAGGATAGTCAATTTTGAAGTAACTAGACTTTTTATATTTGTAATATATGGGCTGCTCCTTTTTCTTTTTCTTCTTCTTGCTTGGCTCACCCTCTGAAAAAAGCTTTCTTTTGAAATTTTGTCTCTTTTTTTCTCATAAATCTTTTGAATTTTCAGATGATGAGATCCATATTTTCATTCTCTCCTCTATCTTTCAATTCTTTACTATCTTTCTCATTTTGAGCAGTAGATTTGAGGGCTATTTTTTTTTTAAATTTTTTTTCATTATTCTGCTTTATGGTTAACTCATGAGTCATAAGAGAATCAAAAAGTTCTTTCAAGGGTAAAGTATTGAGATCCTTGACTTCTTGAATGACTGTGACTTTGCCCTCCAGGCTCTAGGAAGTGATTTGAGAATTTTTTGAATAAGTTCACTATTACAATAAGATTTTTCTAAGCTCTTAATGCTATTAATAATATCAATAAATTTAGTAAATATATCAGTAATTACTTTACCTTAAATAATTCAGATTTATGCACAAGTATATTGATTTTAATTTTTTTTACTTAATTGGTATCCTCATGGATAACCTTTAGTCTATCACATATTTTCTTAACGATAATACTAGTAGAAATCTTATTGAATTTATTTACATCTAGAGCATAATAAAGAACAATCATAGCTTTAATATTTAATTGAACTATTCTTTATCAAAGTCATCTCAATTCTTCTCCGATTTGGATGTAATAATGTCATCTACCATGATTGGGGGTGCATATGGGCCATTGATTATGATGCTTCAAATATTATAATCTAATGCTTGAATTAATATGTACATACCTGCTTTCCAATATATATAATTTATGCCATTAAACAAGATCGATCTATTGGTTGATTGCCCCTTGGCAAAAGATGCACTAATTCGGACTACTATTTGATTTTTAACTATTGATCATTAGATCAAATTAAATTGAGCACTAAGCTTTGATACCACTCGTTGTCCAAAAAGATAATCCAAGAGGGGGATGATTGGGTTTTTTAAAAATTTAAACTTATTATGCACCAATTTTAGACTATATGAGTGTGGTGAAGAATATTAAATGATGAAGTCTGAAATAAATAAGTAATTAAAAAAAATAAAGAAATAAAATATCATATATAAATATCAAAAATTTATAATGGTTCTGTGCTAAATCTAGCACCTACCTGTACTCCCCAAGCCACTCTTAAAAATTTTACTATAATCTCTACATAGATTATAGAAAGATTATTTTTTGGCTCACAATCTAAATCTAGTTGCTTTTCTTAGTGAAAATCGACCAAAACCATATCCTCAAGCTAATCCTCGGCTTTCATAATAAATCTAATCCAATTTCAAGCTTGGATAGGCCTTTCTCTAAGTTTCAATCTTAGTTGGAACTTGTTTACAATTGAGAAAAAAAAATATAACTATAAACATAATAAAACTATTAAAAGAGTAAATAAAAGTTGATGAAATTCTTTGGAGAATGAGTTGAGGAAGTTTTACGATCAATGCACTGAAGAATTTTTTGAATACTTCCAGATTTTTGAGTGATTGGATGCTTGTACTCTCTTGAATGCTGAATAAATGTTCTTGGATTCTCATTTTATTTTTTTTATTTTCTTATTTTCTCTTATCTCTTAATTTTGTTTGGTAGCCTTTTTAAATTCTCTAAAAAGTCAAACTAATTGTTTCTAGTCATTAGAGATCAAAAATTAGTAATTAGAAACTATTTGATAAAAATTTTAAATTTTTATAGAACTAACCATTATAGCTATCAGCCGCAGTGAGTTAACTCGAGACCAAGTAAGGGTCAACTTAAGTAAACTTGGAGTTGACTCGAAGAATGTAGAAGTTGGTTCAAAGATTGGTCTGCAGAAATACTTCTCTATTTTTCTTGATGTAGTCAACCTGAGGTCAAATAGGAATCAACTCGAGGTCTTGCACTAAAACTTTAGCTTTTTATTTGACTGAGAGAATCAACTCGTAGTCAAGTAAGAGTAGACTCCTAGTCTATGTCACTTCAAAAATGCACACCAAAGTCGATATTTTTGAATCTAGAGATCGACTCTTAGTCTCTTCTTCTTAATTTTTTATGATATAGCTTTATCTAATCATCATTTTTTACTTTCAAAACTTGTCAACTAATACATGCTTCCCAAGAATGATTTTAGTTTCCTAAAACTATCTACATAAGAACTTTAACAACTCCTTAGTATCAAAATAAGTACTCAAATATTTTGTATTCATTAAAATAAATCCTTATGTTAACATCAGTAATATTATGTTTAAGAGTTTGATCAACATGATAACTACTAAAAGACATAAGATAAAGCTTGTTCACCTTCCTACCTTGAGTAGTAAGCTCTCTAGAAGCTTTGACACTGGCATAAATTTCTAGTATCATGTCTAAATAAAATAGAATACCCTACCTATGATTTGTGAAATAGAAATCAAACTTTTCTTCATAACAGGTACATAATAAATATTATTCAAAGAAATAGAAAAATCAGTAGATGATTTAAGAGATAAATCACTAATATTTTGAAAGGATGATAGTAGAAATAGCATCAGAATCAATAGAATCTTGCAATGAATCAAATATCTTTCTATGAAAAGTCAAATGATTCGAACATCTAGGATCAATAATCAAAATTATAAGTAAAATTAATATCTGATATATAAGAAGAAGTAAAGATACATGCATACTGGCTATTAAGAAAACTAGAATCAAAAATAGTAATAATAAGAATCTAACTCTCAATTTCCTTCACTCTTATATGCTCTAATATGGAGGATGTAGTATTAGAATGTTTGAGGTTCACTTTGCAATCTTGAATTTGTGGTCAATTTTTTTACATCTATAACAATTCTTCTTAAATTTATAATTTTTCTTCTAATTAGATTTTTTACCTTTCTTGGATTCTTCAACTGGTCTTTTTTCGAATTTTTACAATTGTTAGTCCACTTGTTATTTCTATTTTTACTATCAAAAAATAAGTTCTCTTCAATTTGAGGGGATATCATCAAATCAGACTATTAATTACTTGTTGATTAATAGATATGCTTTCTAATTCTGCTAATGTAGATTGTTGAGCCCATCTAAAAATTGCTAGCATATAAGTTCTATACTCTTTATTGTTTATGTTGTTTATTTTTATCTTAATAAGAATTTAGATGAAGCATACTAAGCTCATCTACCAATTTCTTTTTTTTAAGAAAATATTGGGAGATTATAAGATTATCTTGTTTGAGAATACCAATATGTTTTCCACAAATTGATGTCGAGCTTCGTTATATTTTGAGTAGATAGTAGCTAGAATATCCTATATTTCTTTGGCTCCTCAATATCTTAAATATATTAATGATTTTCTTCATCTACATTGGTCTTGAGAATAAATATAACATTTTTCAGCTTCGATCTCTCACTTTTTCTTTGCTTTTGCATTGTCTAGAGTTTCTATTGGTTTCACCATATCTATCCCATTCATAATCTTCTGTAAACCTTGTTCGATCGAATAAAATTTGTTGCAAGCCTTCCAATATGTATAATTGATATTGTTCAATTTGTTAATGCTAATGCTGGAGATGGTAGTGGCTTTAGCCATGATGATTCATGTTATGACTCAAACCCAAGCCCAATCTACAACCCAGCCCAATTAGAGGAGCATAAATCTTAAAGCATAAAAAAATTAAAAAAAAATGAAATAAGGGATTTAACAGGAGGAAGAAGACTCTCATTGAGAGTCTCGTTGAACTCTTTATTTTGGAAACAAATTATGTATACCAAAAGATCTTGAACTAAAAAAAAAAATTTTGGAAGAAGCCCATAAATCCCGTTTCTCCTTTCATCCCGGTAGTACAAAGATGTATAGAGATTTAAAATAACTCTTCTGGTGGAATGGAATGAAGCAGGAGATAGCTCGGTTTGTATCTCAATGCTTGGTATGCCAGCAAGTGAAAGCCGAACATCAAAGACCTATTGGTTTGCTAAGGCCATTAGAGATACCAGAATGGAAATGGAAGCATATCACGATGGATTTCGTTACTGGACTTTCAAGGACAACAAGAAAAAAATGATGCAGTGTGGGTGATTGTTGATCGGCTTACTAAATCAGCTCACTTTCTACCTTTTTGAGTTGGCACTCCACTTGATAAGTTATCCCAGATGTATATTGATGGAATTGTACGCCTGCACGGTGTTCCAATAAGTATTGTGTCTGATTGAGATCCACAATTCGTATTTAGATTTTGAAAAAGTTTTCAAGATGCTTTGGGGACAGAATTGAGGCTTAGTACTGCATTCCATCCTCAGATCGATGGCCAATCTGAAAGGACAATTCAAACTCTTGAGGATATGTTAAGAGCTTGTGCTTTTGATTTTGGAGGACATTGGGATAATCATGTGACATTGATTGAATTTGCATATAACAACAGTTTTCATTCTAGTATCCAGATGGCACCCTATGAAGCCCTATATGGAAGAAAGTGTAGATCCTCTCTGTATTGGGATGAAGTAGGTGAAAAGAAATTAATAGGTCCCGAGTTAGTTCAAGATGCTAGAGACAAAATTTATCTAATCAAGAGAAGACTCAAGGCAGCACAGGATAGACAGAAGAGTTGGGCAGATAGAAAAAAAGAGAATTAGAATTTCAGATCGGTGACTATGTTTTTCTAAAAGTATCACCTACTAAGGGTGTCATGAGGTTTGGGAGACATGGCAAGCTGAGTCCGCGATATATTGGATCTTTTAAAATTTTAAATCAAGTAGGAGATGTTGCTTATGAACTAGCCTTACCACCAGATTTATCCAAAGTGCACAATGTCTTTTATGTTTCACTACTGAGAAAGTTTGTACCTAATCCAAATAGTGTGATAAAGTATGAGCCATTGCAAGTTCATGAAGATCTAACCTACGAAGAATTTCTCCTCCGAATTATTGATCGAAAAGAGCAAGTTCTAAGACGGCATATCATTCCGTATGTAAAGATTCATTGGAGTAATCATGAAGAGAGAGAGGCCACATGAGAGCTTGAAGATGATATGAAGACGAGATATCCACACTTATTTGAAAATGAAAGTATGTTAAATTTCGAGGATGAAATTTTTTTTAAGGAGGGTAGAATGTGATAACCCGGTCTGATGGGCCAAAAGCCCATTAAGCCCATAAAAAAAAAAAAGAAAAAAAAAAATAGGGAGGAAGACTCCCAATCGGAGTCTTCCCCCTCCCCGATTCCGATCAGGAATCGAAGTCCTAGGGCCATTAAAAGACCCTAGGACGAGCTCTATAAGAACTCCCCTCCTCTCCTCTAAGAGTAGACATAACAGTCATCGACGATCGCCGGAGTTCTTCTCCGATTTTTTCGATTGAAGCCGCGGCCCCTCGACTCGTGCTCACTATGATTTCACACCGGTGGGGGTCATCGGAGGCTGTGGTAAGTCCCTCCTCCTCTTCCTCCCTTCTCTCCCTTCTTTCCCATGCCGGTGGGCATGACTGCCGGCGACAGGAGTCGTTGGATTTCGTCGGAAAAGGGAAGCCCTGTTCGGCCTCTCCCTTTTCCTGGTTTTTAAGGCGCCGACGGTCACGCCGATCATCGGCTCTGGCCTCTCCGAACTCGGGAGAGTCGCCCTTTGCCGTCGGCCACCGTCAGATAAGGTACGATCGTGAACGACCGATCTAAGGTACGGGGATCTCTAGGTCCCCTGTTTCGGCCAAAGAAGGCCACGGGAAAAAGAAAAGGAAAAAGAAAAGAAAAAGAAAAAAGAAAAGAAAAGAAAAAAGAAAAATAAAAAGAAAAAGAAAAGAAAAGAAAAATATATATTTATATAATAATAATAATAATAATAATAATAATAATAATAATAATAATAAAATAATAATAATAATAATACACATGAAAGAAAGTATCTCTCATCCCTCTCTAAAATCTTTCTCTCTCTAGAATTGGACTCTTTCTCTCTCTACTTTCTCTCTCTAAAAATTTTCTCTCTCTAAGAAGCCCTATGAATCCCCTATTAGGCCATCTTCTCCACTCCTAAGGATCTATGACCTTAAATCGGTTTAGAGTCGAAGAGAGAGATTTATTGGACTGATCATCAAATCGATCATCTCCTTATGTTATATAATTTTATTAAATATATGAAATAAAATTTATTGATGATTTAATATTTTAAATAGGACTGTCCGATTCTTTTAAAGAAGATTAAAAGGTCCAGGACGATCGAGGTAAGTGGATTTTATGCTCTTTATGTATTTTTTAAATGATCATGTTTTTATGTAAAGAATTGCTATTGATAAAATCATAATTTTTCATAAAATAAGGATCGACATATGTGATATGAAAAAGCATGTTTTATTATGAGCATTGATTTCATGAATATGTCTTATGAAAATAGCATGATTATGAAGCATGAATTTTATTATTTTTCTATTTATGTATATGTATGTTTTAAGAAAAAGATAAAATAATTTCAAAGGCTCTCAGATGGCTATGAATGAATCCCTTCGGGAAGGTCGACATCTGGAGCTAGCATCCACATGAAACATGGCCTTGCCAACGGGTATAAAGTTGGCACATGAATTAAGAACTCTGTCGATTAAGAAACATGGCCCTGTCACGGGTATAATAGTGACCTTAGCATGAATATCTGTGAGCAATATTTTGAAACATGACATGAATACATGATTAAAATAATTTACGATTCATAATTATGAAATATACATGATTTATGCATGCATGATGAGCTTATAACTTGTTTTATTATATGTTTTATGAAATATTTATTTTTACAATAATTGTTATTTGCTAAATGATGCATTATCATAGAAAACTTATGCTTGATCCGGTAAGGAAGCGGAAGTCTACTTACTGAGCTGGTGTAGCTCATATTCTTTTTATTTTCTTTTTTCATGTACAGAGAAATAAGGCTAGGATTGATGGAAAGAAAATCCAGGCTTGGAGATCAGCAAAGCAAGCTTGAAAATTTTTACACTAGGAATTCAATTTATGTTTATGGATTTTCATCATTATGATTTTTTAAGGCTTGGATTATTTCATCTTTGGATTTAGATGCTCTGAACCAGTTTTGGTTTAATTAAATATTTAAATTAAACTTTATTATTATATTTATTTGTGATACACCTGTTATTATATTTAAGAAGATGAATTTTGGCTTCGTGTTATCGTGGGTCCATCCCTCGGTAGCATGACCGTGTTATGTCCCAGATTTAGGACGTGACAGTGAATTTTTAGTGATACTGTTTGGATTAACAAATGCTCATACAGCCTTAATGGATTTAATGAATAGAATATTTAAATTCTATCTTGATAAATTTATTATGGTGTTCATTAATGATATCTTGATATATTCAAGAAGTGAGATGGAACATGAGAAAAAATTGCATTGTGTGCTACAAATATTAAGGAAAGAGAAGCTTTATGCCAAATTAAAGAAGTGTGAGTTTTGGTTGGATAAGATAGCATTCTTGGGACACATTGTGTTTAGAGATAGAATCTCTGTGGATCCAATAAAAATAGAAGCTGTGGTACAGTAGAATAGACCTATAAATATTTTTGAGATTCGGAGTTTCCTAGAAATGGTAGGATATTACAGATGATTTATAGAAGGATTCTCCTGTATAGCTACACCTTTAACTTGTCTTACTCAAAAAGAGATAAAATTTGAGTGGATCGAGGATTGTGAATAAAATTTTTAGGAGTTAAAGCAATGGTTAGCTTTAGCCCTTATCCTTACTATACCCACAGTAAATAAAGGATTCATGATATATAGTGATGCATCTAAAAAAGAACTTGACTGTGTATTGATGCAACATGGTAAGATAGTGGCTTACAACTCAAGACAATTAAAATCGTATGAACAGAATTATTCGATACATGATTTGGAGTTAGCAGTAGTGATTTTTATCCTAAAAATTTAGAGACATCATCTATTCGATGTGTGGTGTGAAGTATTTACCGATCATAAGAGTTTAAAGTATATTTTTACACAAAAAAAAATTAAATATAAGACAAAAAAGATGGTTAGAACTGTTGAAAGATTATGATTTAACAATTCATTATTATCTTGAAAAAGCTAATGTTGTTGCTGATGCCTTTAGCAAAAAATTTATGAAAAGTTTGGCTATTTTAATCACACATCAATGATAAATATTGGAGGATATAAGAAAACTAAAATTAGATATTCGAGTATATGACTCAGTAGTATAATTAGCTAACATGAGGGTTCAGCCAATACTTATAGAAAGAATTAAAATTGCTTAGAATAATGATCCATAATTAATGAAAATGAGAGAATCAATGGAAGCTGGTGTTCAATCTGAATTCAAGATATATGATGATGGTTCACTGAGGTTTAAAAATAAAATTTGCACACCCAATGATTTAGTACTTAAGCAAAAAATACTTCAGAAAGTTTATTAGATCCAATATCGAGGACTATTTTAATCTCTCGATATTTCGATGTGGAAGTGAGAACATATCACTATAGATTTTGTAATTGGATTACTCAGGATTGCTAAAGTTAATGATGTAGCCTGGGTGATTGTGGATAGATTGATAAAGTCTGCACACTTTCTACCGATTAGAGTGGAGTTTACTTTGGAAAGACTAGCAAACTTATATATAAAAAAAATTGTAAGCCTACATAGAATTTCAGTGATCATTGTATCGGATCGAGATATCAGATTTGTATCACAATTTTAGAAGAGCTTACACAAGGCATTGAAAATAAAATTGAACTTCAGTATACCCTTTCACTCATAGATTAATGGCCAGTTAGAGAGAACTATTCAGATATTAGAAGATATGCTGAGAACCTGTATTTTAAATATGAAAGGTTCATGGGATGAGCATCTATCATTGATTGAGTTTGCTTATAATAACAATTATCAGGCTAGCATTGGTATGGTACCTTATGAAGTATTATATGATAGAGGATGTTGATCACTGATTCACAGGAATGATATTGACAAGAGGAGAATATTGGATCCCAAACTTATTCAACAAGCAGTCGAGAAGATTTAATTAATTAAAGAGTGACTTCGGACAGCATAAAATAGGCAGAAAAATTATACAGATAAGATGAAAACTAGAATTTCAAATTGGTGACTATGAATTTTTTAGAGTATCTCCTTCAAAAAGAATCTCAAGATTTGGCATATGTGGCAAATTAAATCTTAGATATGTGGGTCCATTTAAGATTTTGGAAAGAATTTGTGAGGTAACTTATAAACTTGCCTTACTACCTTCATTTACTAGAGTGCACGATATTTTTCATGTTTCTATGTTGAAGAAATATATGTCAGATCTAAGTCACGTCGTGAATCTCAAACCCTTGCAAGCTAGAAAGGATCTATCATATGAAGAATATCTTGTACGGATAGTGGATCGTAAAGAATAAATGCTAAGGCATCGTATTATTCCTTATGTTAAGGTACAATAGAGTCGTTGTTCAGAAAGAGAAGCCACTTGAGAACTAGAGGAAGAAATGAAGTAGAAATATCCCTAGCTCTTCGAGATTATAGGTACAAAAATTTTGAAGATGAAATTTTTTTTAAGAGAGAGAATGTTATGACTCAAACCCAAGCCTAATCTAAAACCTAGCCCAATTAGAGGAGCACAAATTTAAAGCACAAAAAAAAAGGGGAAATAGGAGATTTAATGGGAGGCAGAAGACTCCCATTGAGAGTCTTCTTCCAAACCCAATAAGGAGCTTGAATCCAAGCCAAACCCTAAATCCTCCTCTATAAAATGGAAATCCCCTCTTTTCCATAGCCTTGCATCATAGGAAATTCTCTTCTTCTCCCTAATTTTCTTTCACGTTCTTCCCTCCTTGCTTTCAGTTTGAAGGTATTGTGCCGGCAGATTGTGGTCCAAAATCCTTAAGAACTCAAGTAATCCTTTAAGAAACTTCCTTTTCAAATTTTTTTTAGAATTTAATTGAGATTTTTGGGTTTTATCTTCTGATTTTGGGAAAAAAAAATTGGATCTTGAACCCCCTGTTTCGGCTATCCGTGTTCTTGGGTTTTCCGGCACCGTCCAGTGCCATCCGTCATCGGAGAGCTCCAACCGAGGAGCCACGACTGTGCTGCCCTAGGTTGAACCCCCACTTGTCCATTCCGGATGAGATTTCTATGGAATCAGGAAGGAGAAGAAGGGGATCACAGTCCCCTGTTCTGTTCAACTGAGAGAAAGAAGAAAAGGGAAAGAAAGAAAAAAAAAGAAAAGAAAAGAGAGAGAGAGAGACTTTCTCTCTCTACTCTCTCTCTTCCATCCTCCCTCTTCTTTCTTTCTCGCTCTTGTTCTCTATTAGGATTGATGGATTTTTTTTAAAAAAAGAGTAACGAAGGGTTTATCTTTAAATGGCTTAGATTAACTAATAAGAAATGTTGGACGCTATCACCTAATCGATTCTTATGAGAATATTAGATTTTAAAAATTTTATTTTAAAATAATTGTGATGGTATTTTACTTGAAGTATGATATTTTTATCAGGTTCAGAAAAAGATTTTCAAGATTAATTAGATCCATACTTTGGAATTGCTTGAAGTGTAAGTAGTGTTTTATCTTTATTGAATTTATCTGATAAATTATAATTTGATAAATTGATGAATTTTACATTATATCAATTTATGATATGCATATGATGAAGGTATCATGAATATAGAAAATATTTTTTTTCTTTTGAAATAATTATGATGGTGTATGATTATAATGAATGATATAAATTGATTGGTACAATTATCATTTATTCGTATTACTATCGAAACAAGGTATAAAACCTAATGATGACATGAACTGACAACTTGACAATGTAAAGAACCCCACCAATAGGACTAATACGTTGGTAATTGATTTATCCTGAGGATTTATGTCACTAGTAGACCAGCGATATCAAAGACTTTGCTACCAGATGATTCACAGCTCATCGCAAGATGATACGTGGTATTATGATCCTTTCTCAGAAAAAATATGGTCATAGTTCATGATTGATAAGAAGAACTTAAAAATTTAATGAATTTGAGATGACAAATATAAATTATATTTTTGATGAATTGAAAATTGATATATGAATATTTGATAGTGCGATGAATTAAGATATGAATTCTTGAACTTACATGTTTATTATGTTATTATCAGTAAACTGATATATGTAACATTATTGCCTGATTTATTAGTTAAAAGTATACATTGCTTACTGATCTATTTAGCTCATAATGAGTTTTCAATTTTTATAGATTTAAAAAATTAGTGTGATGCGAAATTTTTATTGGGAGTACGATTAGAGATGGAGTTAGCTTTATTTGATTTAGGATTTTGTCAGAGATGATGCAAGATCTTATTTAATGTTGATTTTGTCAAACATTTATTTTTTTTTTGACACTGACCTTTGATTTTATTATTTGAATTAAATTTGAACATTAATTATTAAATTTTATTTTACTGTCTGTTTGTGATATCATGATGAGATACCTTGTGTGCTTATGGGAAGAGTTTTCTATGAGTATGCACCGGTTGCCATGACTCCTAACTCGTGATCTTGGAACGGAGACGTGACAATTCTCTTCTTGAATCGCCATATAAGAGCTCATATGTTTATAACATAGCATAATGAATTACTGGAAGCTTTTCCATCATGTCGAGCTACGATTACATGAATCATCAATATCTAAGCCTATGGCTCGGACACCATATAAAACAACATGTTACCTAAAGTAGATCAATCGCATCGCCCAATATCTGGACAAACACCAAAAAAAAATAGGAAAGAGATGTTGGAAAAAAAAAATAGGAGGGAGAAAAATATTTTATTATTAAAATTAAGGCATGCAAAAAAGATCCTTCATGCCTCATCGAAAATGACATCTTTAACTCTCTTTCTTCCCACATCTTAAATTAGATACCAAAGATCTCTTTAAATAGGGTATCAGGTAGATGGAATATTTGACTCTCACCTAAATTAGAAGACAAACTCTTAAAAATTTTAGAAGGAATAATTAAGTAGAATAATACTCGGAATAGTCCTAATAGAAGTAAAACAAGCGGAGACTATCAACAAGACATGCTATTTATTAAGACAACATGGTTATAGTCTCATAGCTTCTATTTGGAACAACTTAAATTCTCTCTCTCTCTCTCTTACAGACTAGGGAAAAGGGTGAACAGGTTGCCCACTTGGATGGAACAAACCAAAGTTTGTTCTACACTGGCCGGCTTTAGGTTCTGATTGAACAATGCGAACACAAATCCATCAATATAACTTTGTGGCCTCCTAGGAGTCCCGGAAGTTTTAATGTGAGCCTTGAATTTTGAGTTGTATCTTTGTACGAGATCAGGTGTTGTGAATTCTCCATTGCCAGCTGATGGCAAACACCCCCCCCCCCCCCCAACACACACCTTCTCCATGGCCACATAAACTGCATCCACCATGGCATCAAAAAGGTTATAATATGCACATTGTCCATCTGTGACCACTACAGAAATTGAAGAAAACTGTGCATAGTTTAAGCGAATATTAGCTGGATCTGAGGCATATGCAAAGTATGGATAAACATTAACCATTAGTACTGGCGGATGCTTCGGATTGCCCCCACTATTTAGCAATGATACGATTGCCGTCATGTCTTGAAGAGTCTCAGAAGAGAATGTACGTAGCTTGAGAAGGGAGAAAGGATGTGCCAAGAACCATGTTTGCCACAACAGTTGTTACTTTTACACCAACATATCCAATCGAATCAAGTGCATCTCGTAGATTTTTCATGGCTGGTGCGACGTGCTGAGCAAATTCTCCAGGAATTGCCTCAGTACCTACTGTGATATACTAGAATCTTGCGTCCTTGTAGGGGGCGACATTAGTATTAACCCAAGCTGCATCTGGGCTTGTTGCGAGGTTGGGTATATCTTCATTTCTTACACCTAAAGAAACAAAGATGTCACTCAACTGTAGAGCACTTAGGACTTCAGCACGTGGCTCGAAGAGTCTCATCTTTTTGATGTTATTCTTCTTATAAAGGGCCACAGCATCAGCAGGAGAAGGAAGATTGTCACCATTCATCCCGAAACTGACACCTATGGCCCCTCCAATATCATTCCATTAGTCTATGAGGTCCAATTTTTTAAGAGAGTCCAACATATATATAATGCCCAAGGTGTCATATGCAAAAACAAATTTTTTAGTATATAGTTTATATTTATTTTCATCTAACATTATAAGATTAATAAATACTATTTAGAGTCAAACCTATGTTAATCAAATATCAAATGATCGAATACATGGACATAACTAAAACAACATACATACAAAATGCTTGATGGAACATTCTCTCCACCACCTTTCTTGTTCAATACCGCATAATTGCATACATGATAGTATTAATTATTTGCAAATATAATAGCATGTTGTATGTCCATAAGTGCAGATTATGATCTCCAGCACCTTTATTTACCATGAGGATATATGAAAGTGATCATTTATCCTTAGTCTGATATTGTGAGGATTCGTTAAGTTGCACATGAGGTGAATAAAAAATACAATAGTATAATTTCTAGTGTAATACCATTAGCTTTTTGTTAGGAGAATCATGGGCAACTTTGTAAACATCATGCAAAGAGCTGCAATTGAATCGTGTCAAATTGAGTAGCTAGAATCTCAAGCTGAACTCAATTCAAAATATTTGAATTTGAAACTTAACTCGAGTTTGATTGAGTCTTAATATGTATGCTTGAACTCGACTCAATAAAAAAAAGACAATATCTGAGATCAACTGGACTCCACTTAAATACCAACCAAACCATGCTCAAGCTTAAATTTGAGCATGAATTCAAATTTGGATCATAATTGAAAATATGATTAAAATAAAATAAAATATTATATTATATTTTAAATATTAAATTAATAATATATATTATATATAAAATATAAAATATATATAATATATTATATATATATATATATATATATATATATAATATATATATATATATATATATATATATATATATACATATATGTGTGTGTGCGCTCATGCGTGGTGGTGTCTCTATATATATAGATAAATATACACACATATATACTCTATTAAGCTTGTGTGCTTTTGCATTTTGCTATTCTAGCTTGACTTAAAAACCTATTCGAGCTATTGGAGCTCGACTTAAGCTCACTAATAGTCAAGTTGAGTCGAGCTTGAGCAGCTCATAAGTTTCTCAGCTCAATTGCATCCCTAATCATGCACATATATCATAATCAAGTATCCTAGATCTAGGGAATTAATTTCGGATTCTTACTTGTGTGAAGTAATCCTAAGAGTTCCTTTGTGCTATTATCTTAATTAGGTGGTACAAATGGCCAGCATCAACAAGATTATGTTTGACATAAAGAGGCATGATGAACATATTATCCTATATTAACTATTGATGTCGGTTATTAAGAATTTATGTAGTTTGGTTAATTGAGCCCAATTTATTCAATTGTTGACCATATGATTGTGGTTCCCACATTGTTACTGTTATTATTACTAGAGTCCATCACATGCTATCTGTGTGCAAGGAAGTGGAATGGACCATGGAGGATGGCAGTCCAATCATGATAAAATTATAAGTATTTATTTATTTATTTTGAAGTCATAATATATTTTAGTTAATTTCTTTTGCTATGGTATTCAAGAAAATAGACGGAGGAAGGCCATGGTATGGTATTCAAGGTTCGAGTTTAAGGTCATTGCAATCAAATTTAGTATCATATTGACATCAAATAAGCATAAAAAGAATATGAATACATGAAAAAAATTTAAAAAAAAAACTTATTTTAGTTACTATGTTGGCAAGGAGAGTATAAAATCTTACCTATTTGCATAATTTGCTGAAGCGAAATCGTTGTTAACACAGGGATGCAAGCATACCAAGTAGGTGCCATTTCTTTTGCCCAGACTTCCTACTTCATTGCATAGACATCATTCAAAAATTAGTAACGTATTAGATGTTAGTATGAATAGAGCCTAAATCCTCGCATACTTCTATATTGACATATACTTCTTTAACTGGAATAGGAAGAAAGCACAAATTGAACAATACCTTGACTTCCAAGATACCTCACCTATGACAGGCTAAGCGTTACGAAAAGATATTGCTTCTCACTCTTTATATAAGCCTAGGAGGGGTATTACCTTTATATCCTAAAGATTCACTCGTTAACTATTTGATTTTTTTAAAAAAAAAAGTTTCTACAGATCATTCTTTCAAATACATTTTTGCTTTTGCACCTTTTTCAGCTATTTATTGATATTTTGTTTTGCTTTCACATCCTAGAGACACCTATTATCTTCCTTATATGTGTTACTATATCTATCAAAATCTTTTCTTTCCAACTTATCATACTAATGTTTAAGGATGTTTTATCTTTGTCGAGATCATGATTTGTATATTATTTATTCACGAATTCAATGTATAGAAATTATCAATTCTTATTATCTCAATCTACTCTAAGATATCGATCACATCTACATAATCCAATTTTTTTCTTAGATAAACTTTTTAATCAACAAATTTCCAAATCAACATCCAGAAATAGCTATCAATCAATTCACCATACCAGACAACTTTCAAATTTCTTGATTCTAAAATATCTGGAATAATCTTATGTTTTTATTTTTTTCCATATTCCACCTAGATAGAGATATATTTAGATCTTGAACTCCACTATCAACATAATCCAATTATATTTTTCCTTTCATGGATAAATCTTTTTAATCAATATATTTCAAAATGAACATCTAGAAACAGCTACAATCAATTCATCATACCAAAAATAGCTATAAATCAATTCGCCATACCAGGATTCTAAAATATATGAAGGCCCAAGAATCTTAAGTTTTTATTTTTTTTTCCCGTATTCTATCTAGATAGAGATATATTTAGATCTTGAACTCCACTATCGACGTAATCCAATTATATTTTTCCTTTCATGGATAGGTTTTTTTAATCAATATATTTCAAAATCAACATCCAGGAACAGCTGCAATCAATTCATTGCATCAGCCAACTTTCAAATTTCTTAATTCTACAATATCAAAAATTTTAAATTTTAAATTTTTTTCATATTCCATCTGGATTAAGAAATACTTAGATCATGAACTCTACTATCAAAATGCTGATATGATATTTTTCAAAAATCTTGTTGATATATCTTGGATTCGACCAACATGTGGCATCAGTAACCAATGGGTGCTTGACACGGACCAACTATAGAGCTTTTCACTTTGGCCAACTAGTTTCTACCATGTGGCCATCTCGAGAGCATGCAAAAAAACTCAAATCTCTCTTCACTCGATAATAGTTGGCTTGTAATAGTAGAACAACCTCTCTAATCATGAGATCCATATCTCACCGGATCATAACAAACTCCCAAACATATGAAGCAGTTATCCCTAACCTTCTTCATACATCTTTGGTGTGACTAATTCGTCTCTTGCTTATATATACTCTTTCTTAAGGGCCCTTCGAGTAAGTCTTTCCCAAGTTTTCTAAATCTAAGTCCTTCCAAGTACATGAAATTCTTTGAAAACTCTCTAAAGTCTATTTGAGTCTTTGGAGAAACCTTTAAGCCATTAAGTTCCTAACTCATACACTCGAAGAATCCTTGTCAGTCAAGATCCACTCAAAAGCCTTTCATAGTAACAAGGTGAGTGATGTCCCAAAGCTCTCCTCTTCCTTCTTCTACACAAACTCCAACTTTCCATTTATTTCCATTGCCCTTTTAATCTCCATCTTCTTCTTTTACCTCTCTTAGAACCTCCTTTGTTCTACCGAGATAGACTAACTTAGGCATCTGAGGGTCCCCCATCGAGAAACCTCTAGTAAGCACACTTCCTTTGCTTATGGTATTTCAGAGCACTCATGGAGGTAGAAGTTCTGATCCAATCCTCTCCAACTACTTCTAGATCTCTGGCCATCTCCTAAGATCCCTAAGTCATCACTTCGCCTCTCATCGTCAACTCTAGCTCATGGGTTTGTGTTTTCCGGACAACCCAAGAGAGGGGGTGAATTGAATTTTTAAAAATTAATTTATAAACTTGTACTCAAAAATAAATTCAAGAGTGTTTGTGGAGTGCTGAATACGAAATAAATATATAACAAAAAATAAGAGATAAATACAACAACACAATCACAAACACATAAGATTTATAGTGGTTTGATGCTAAACTCAACACTTATGTCCACTCTCCAAGTCAACCCATTTAGAAATTTCAACTATAACCTCTTAAAATTATAGTCTGATTATTTTTTTGGATTCACAATTTAATCCAGTTAATTTTTGTAGGATCACCAACTATAACTTATAATCGATTATTTTTCAAATTCTTAATTAACTCGATTTTTATGAAATTATCAACTTATCTTACAACATCCAACTTAAGACTTGGACCAACCCCAAGTTTCTTCATCTAAGAAACTTGTCACAATAAATAAAGTAAGATATATAAGAATTTAAAGTTTAAAGCAAAAAAACTCTTTAAACTCTGAAAGAAGTGGAAATAGTCGGGCTCTTGATTGCTTTGACTTCTTCCTTGAATATTTAAGAGAATTGATGAAGGCTTCAATGCTTTTGCTTCGAAGTAGTTAGCTTAAATCAATGCACTCTTTTTTTTTTATGAGTTGAATATAAATATGGAAAGGATTGAATTAACTTTCTCTTTTGAGTTCCATTCAATAGCTTGAAGAGAATGTCAATAAAACCTCTAAAGCTTAATCTCTTGTGTTTCCATTTGAATTTTCTTCATTTATAGCCTAAAAAATATCTATAATTAATGCTCTATCCATTGGAAGCTTGAAAATAGTCATTAAAAATAAATTTTGACCATTTGAAAAAGTCTAAAAATCTAGCCATTATTCTATTAAAATTCTCTGAGTTAGCTCACCTAAACTCTTGTCAGCTAATCTCAAACTTTAAGTTAGCTAAATGATATTTCTAAGATGGCTTAGTAGTAGATATAAATTTTTTAATTTTCTGTCTACTCTGTCTGTCTGAGATTGGGTTAGCTCAAATCTCTTCTTAGTCGGCTAACTTTATGACTTGGTTAGCTAATTGACTTTTGAGTTGGCTCAAAAAAATTATTGATTTATATTACTTTTTTATTTTCTTCTATCTCTGAGACTGAGTTGGCTATCTTTTTCTGCGAAACAACAAAGCTCCAGTCTTAGTCTGCTATGTTGATTACTAGGTTAGCTCATGAGAAATTCAGAAATCTCTACTCTTCTGTCTTCATCCTGAGTCTGAAATTGAGTCGACTATCCAATTACTTAAGTTGGCTAAGACCCTATTTTAGTCGGCTAAAATAAAAATTTGGTTAGCTAACAGAGTTCTAAATTTTAACTCTTTCTATCTTTTTCTTGGACTGAAACTTGATCGGCTAAGTTCTTCACCTGATCGACTTAAAGACATGCATGCCAAACATGCCAAAATTGATTTTAGATAATTTTTCTTGTTCAAATTTATTTTAGGCTAGACTTGCCTTCTCAAACTTAATTATATACCATTTAACTTGTTGAGATGTTATTCTAAACTAGATTTTTTATTTATCTAAATCATTTCATATTGAACTTAATTTCTTTGCTTCCAAACATGAGTCATTTGACTTGAAAATATGAATTCACTTGAGAGAACTTCTTCTTGGATAAACCATTAAGGATTTTGAAAAATCTTACAATTACTCTCAAAAGTATCATCAGTAACCATGATTTGTACTCAAACACTTTTGACACCAACAAAATCAATTCTAGAGCTAACAATCTCTCTTTTTTTTATGATGACAATTTTTTAAGTATCACCTTTCAATTTCTAAAGGATTTTGGAACTTTGATACAATGAATTAAGTATTTCATCAACTTTTCAATTAAGCTCCCTCTTTCTTATATAGAAAAGTAGTATTTAGATTACAACAAATTTTAAACAAAGTTTAAACAATTTTTTCAACAAAAAATCTTTACCGTTCTTATATAGGTAAGTAAAATTTTAAAAATTGCTCATTCCTTCATTCATTATCCATAAATTTCTTTATCCTTCTCTTCAGCCATTTTCCTTTTAGTCATTTCTTTTCAGTCATTTCTTTTCAATTATTACTTTTCTCCTTGTTCATTCAATGTTGTAATTCTTTTTTTCTCTCCCTTTTTGTCATAATCAAAAAGCATCAACCTACTTTTAATGTCCAATTACTAAAATTGTATAAGTTTCTTGTTATAATAATTAGAAGGTAATCAATCAAATAAGGAGATATTCATTCAAATAAAGAGAGAAGAATACATAGAAGAAAGTTAGTATTGCATCGATATTCCAAAATGGTCCATCCTTTTACAAAAAGAAACACATAGAAGGATCAGGCAAACAAAAAATAAACAAATACACAAACTATGCAATGCATGAAAGATCCTAGGGTTCAATTAATAGGAGGTGCAAGGTCAGAAGTGGATGGCAAATTTTAGTCTAATTGTCCAAAAGCATGACCACACTCATCCAAGACTTCCTTAATAATAGATCTGATCGACTCCATCAGCTTATCATGAACCCTTTGAGCTAACTCCTCCATCTGGTCTTTTGATAGTCAAAAAGTCTGAGGAGTCCGCTCTTTTGTCTGAGGAGGCTAAGCTGAAGAGATGCACTGGTCTAAATATACTATTGGCTTCCCTCTATCTCTATCTCTTTCTCTTTCTTCTTCTTCTTCTCTTTCTTCTCTCCTTTTGATCCAGTGAGAATCAGCCTTGATATATCCCATCCGTCTTGGAGATCTATCATCATATGTGCCAAAATGCTATAGTTTTCTTGATGGTTCTCCTTCCAAACTAATTCCAAAATCATTAAAGACCAATGTAAGAAAAGTACCATTGGGAAGGGCTAGCTTTGCTTTTGAGGTTGCATCCTGCATAGCCTTGAGCACAGTAGCCGGCATGTTGAAAGGGATTTCTTGTATTATGTGATACATGATAGTAACATCTCCCTTTGTAATAAAGTTGAATATGCCCACTCTAGAGAGAAAGATTTTAGTAGTCATGTGGTGGAGAAGCACGATTTCAACTGACAGTCTCTTAGTCAAGATCTCTTCAAATTTTATCATATCCTCTTTATCCAAAACAGTTCTCAATCCACTACATTTGTTGTCTAGTCTGTTTGATCCTATAGTTGGTGCCTTGAGAAGAAGTCCAAGCTTTTTTTGTAGTGAGGTTTATCTTGACCCTTTTCACTTTAGTTTCAATGTAGTTGTATTTGACCTTTGCATATCCTATAGAACTCTCGAACAAGGTTGGGATATATGGACAAATTAATGTGCAAAGATATCCCCATCCTTACGGTTTAATCTTTCTTCTAATATCAAATCCTCTCTCTTTAGAAAGACAAAATCAACGATTCATCCAGTGCAAACAGATCTTAATGAGAGGGATAAAGCTTGATCTAATGAGAGAGGAGGAGAAGGATGAGCCATTGACTGTGGTGGAGGAGGTGATGGTATCCACAAACAAGGTGGAGGTTGTATTGATACTTTAGGTTGAATAACTTGAGAAATATCCTTTAGGTTAGATGACTCAACTCTCGAATTGTCATGTCTCCAATTCGAGATCGCGAGCTGAGGATCATGGCAACCATGGCATACTCATGAAGAACTCTCCCCATAAGCATGTAAGATATTTCATCATGATATCATAAAGCAACAGTAGAATAAAATTTAAATAATTTAATGTTCAACTTTAATTCAAAGAAATAAATCAATATTTTACAAATAATCTTGTATCAAATTTTGATAAATTTTAATTTAAAATAAATATCAATGATTACCTCTAATTCGCTTTTCTATATCAAATCCCTGAGTCAAGCTAATCCTTTCATTCTATAAAAAAAAAAATAAAAACTCATAATGAGCTAAACAGTTTAATAAGCAATGTCTACTTTAATTAGATAAATTTAGTAACAATAATTTATTGAAAGTAAGTATGCAAGATGCATCATTCAAAATATATAGCATTAATCAAATAAGATTCATGCAAATTCACTTTAGTTCATAAATCTATTTCTTTCAAAATATCATGTTCATCTCGATAGGCACGAACTAAATCAAAATAACCAGTGCATAACTCTCACTGGTAGGATATCAGATTTTCAGTATTTAATCGCTCTACTAGTGGAGTATCAAAGTACCAGTATTTAACTCCTACTAATGGGGTTCAATATATAATCAAGTTGTGAGTCAAAATCTATCTCAAATCAAAAAATTTTTCATATTCTAATTCAAAAAGTTCATAAACCATGCAATAATGAAATCAACGGAATGATTTATATCAAATTCAATATGTTCGATCATAAATTATTTAATATTTCAAAAAAGAGTATATTCAGTAATTCAAAATACCATGTATCAAATCCATAAATCATGATATCTCAATATAAAAAAAATTAATAATTTATCAATAATTCTAGAAAAAATGAAGCATTACTTACCTCACATGTATTCCAATAAATTCATATAATTTTATAAATTTTTTTAAAATCTTTAATTCATAAATCACATCATAATATCCTATTGCTCAACAGCTTCTTGTCGAGACAACTATACCCCCATACATAATTAAGTTTAATAATCAAAAAAGATATGAATAATCAAGGAAGACATGATGAACGATAGTCACATCCTATGGTCTATATTGATCTGATCATGATAATTTTACTCGATCATGATCAAGCTAGGTGGTTTGAAGTCTTTCTATCAGATCAATTTAAACTCAAGGCTATAGGGCTCAGACTTTTCATCGAGTTCCTAGATCAAGTAAAGAGTGAATATCGAAGGAGAGAGAAATCGATTAAGATGAAACATAATCGATCGGACACCTCGATCGATCCGATAAAAAAAAATTAATCAAATCATAAGTACACTAATATATACATGATCTAATGAAAATTATGGATAATCAAATATGAAATAATTTAATCTAAGCAAAGTGGATGATGGCATGTAGTTCGACGATCGTGAATCGGGACTCTCTTTATTTGAATCAGATCAGATCACTGAAAGAAAATTTTTTCTTGGATCAATCATAGAAAGAGAAAATTTAGAGAGAGAAAATCTTAGAGAGAGAAATTAGAGAGAGAAAGTTGGACTTTATAGAGAGAAAAAGATGAGATTTAGACTTAGAGAGGGAGGAGAAAAGAGAGAGAAACTCTCTCTCTCTCTTTTCTACTTTTTTTTCTCTCTTTTTTTTCTATGGAAAAGCAAAGGATCCACATCCTTTTCCTTTTCCTTTCTTCTTTCATGGAATAAGGGGACACTTGTTCCCCGTTCTTTCTCCACACATAGGACCTCCTACTGGTTGAGGCTATGGTCGATGGTGACTGAGACTACGACGACACATGGGGCGACATCCCACCAGCATGCGATGTGGTTATATGATGCCGAAACAATGATGAAATGGTGGAAGAAAAATATCAAAAAATAGGGCATCTAATTTTTCGATCAAAAACATTGATTATTTGGTCAGAATTCATGAATCAACTATTGAAAATTATATCTTAAAATCAATCATGTGATAATTGAGTTTTTTTTGTATACGAGTTATTGACTAATGAATAAAAGTTATTTTGATATTTTTTCATCACAAAGTTACATCTTCTTTATAGAACTCTTGTATTATGATGAAGTCCTTAGAACTATGTTAGTGAATAATAAAGAGAAGATTTATTATATAGTTCTTAAACATGTTCGTGATTAAATAATACATCATTACAGGACGATGATGTTTATCGAGTAGAGGTCATTGTGTACCATATGAGTTGGTTGTTCTCTTAATCAAGGAGTATGGTGATACTGGTATAGCATACATGTAAGATATAGGAGTACATCATCACTGAAAAAGTGACTCATCTGCTGAGCATTCTGCTGTCAAGAGCTGCTCGCGAAGCATATGGGTATAAGTGTCTCTCAGATCTGAGATCACTATAGTGACTTGCAAGCAACTCACTATGTTTTAGTACCAGACTATTTAGATTTTTAATGCAGTGATGGAAGGCTACTAGATACAGTTAAGAACTTACGAAGTCTATGTGTGGATCAAGAATAGATTGACCCCTTCGGATTATTGGAGTTGATGTATCGCTGTATTTCAATTTAGTAAAATCTTGATCAGCATAATCCATGAGATGAATTTAAAAGATTGAAATATAATGTGAATGAAGCAATCTCGATCGACAGTTAACCTGAGATCATCCTAGAGCATTCAGGGTCAAAGGGATGAATTATGTGGTAACCATGTACATAGATTCTGTAATATTCTTTTACGATAATTCGATCTATCTAGACATTGAAAATTATTGCTAGATGGTATCTTGATTAGTACAGAAATTGATTCCTGTGCTACCGACTTAGTGTTTGAACCTATGGAGTCACGCACACAAGACAGACACCGTAGAAAAGTATTGACCTATGTTTATATATCTAATTTAAAAGTACTTGACTTAATTAAATATATAAGCTAACTTGATTGAGAATTAAATTATGGATCAAACGAGATTGAAGAGTTGATTATGTCTAGCTAGCACTACACATGAGGTTCAGATTCAATCCTAGGGATGAACAGTTTCTGATTTATGATCCATCGAGTGTATGAGAGATTGAATTTAAGTGCTAATTAATTTTAGATTAGATCTAAATTAATTAAACTTAATTAGATTTAAATTCTAAGTTAGACTTGGTGCAAAAATTTTAAAGAGTTTAGGATTGACAGTCTTTTGAAATTATTTCGAACCAGCTTCGAATTGGATTCGAATCGGACCCTTTTTGGATGAGATATTTGGAGTCCTACTTGCACTGAGATTTCCTCCTCCCTTGCACTAACCAACACCTAGCATGGTGTTGGTTGTGAGCATCTCATATGGGTATGGGAATGGGTGCATTGTGGGCATCTTATATGATTCCAATTCTTTATTATGTAGGAGTCCTTCTTTCATGAGTACTGGACTGATTCAAAGTATGTTTGAATTAAGAGTCCTATACTTATTGGGTCATGAGAATCATCTATAAATAGAGAGGATCTTTACTTATGGATGCATAGCAATCAAATAGCAAAATCAGATAGAGAGAAGATAGAAAGAGAGAGAGAGGCATGAGCTTGAGGTGCCCCCTTTCTTCCTTGGCGCCATCTCCTCCTTGCCACCCCTCTTCCCTTGCCATGGGCCTATCCTAGGGCATCCCCTTTGTTGGTGTGAGGTGTCACACCAGCACCTCTCCTCCCTCATTTGACTGAATTGTGAAGGTGATTCAATCGGAGTTCATCCCACTTTCCTACATTGTCTGACGTGCATGCGAAGTAGAGGGTCTGCACTTTTAGGCCTTCACAAAGGTTGATTTCAGATTTTTGAAGATTTAATCTCTAGTTCTACTACTATTCTGATAAAAATTTGATCTTTATTCATTTAGATTTGTAAAAAATTTTTAGATGCAACCTAAATTATCCGAAGAGAAACAGTTTTCCTTCCCTTCAATTGGTATCAGAGCAGACCTTTGATTCATGCATGCATAACTAAATTTTTTTAGATTATTTATATATTATATATAATTAAAATTTTATATTAGATATTAAATCTAATTTAAATCTATTTAAATAAAATTTTTGATCTGATTTTGATTGGATTAGACGATCTTAATCAATGGTTGATTAAGATTATTATAAGTTTGTTATAACAGAATTTTGTTGTTGTTGAATTTTTGATAAAACAACAACATGAATTAAAATTTATTTTAAATTTATTTTAATAAAATTTTAATATTATTTTTTTTAATAAGTAGAACTTATTTCAGATTTGAATTGAATCTATTTTGATGGATATTTAGATCTGAATACTAATGAAATTTAGTACTACATCAAAACCGATTTAACCAAAAATTTAATCCTTATGCATTCATGTTTGCATCTAATTAATTTTTTATATGATATCAAATCTAAAATTGATATTTTATAATTAGCATAAGATATATTTCAGATCTGATATGATGTATATAATGCATCAAATCTAATTAGATTAGATGATGAATATGATTGATAAGATCAAGGACATGTTCATGATATAAATTATTTTATCAAAATTACATATTGATGTGATTACATATAAAATTAGATTTTAGATCTTAGTAGTCTAGTATTCGGATTGATAAGATCACTAGATCATCCGATTATAAGAGATCAAAGAGATTAATCTCTTTTTTATCTATTCGATGGGTTCTCTTATGACGTATAGGGGTGTCATTGTGATCCGATTTTATGAAGAAAAAAAGTGAATAAATTTTTATGAATTATTTTGATCATAAATATGTTTAGATTAGATCTAAAATAATTTATGATTCATTATAATAAGATAAAATTTAGATATAAAATTATTTTAGAATTTGAATAGCATATTACATTAGATGTAATCGATATGGATCTAAAGGTTGTCATAATGCATGTGATGTATGTGTGAAGTTTAGATCATATCTATATATGTTTAATTATTAAATATATTATAAAAATTTATTTTCATGAATTAAAATATATGGTATGCTTCACCTAAAATTCTGGTAGAATAGTTCTACAGATTGAAATATACGTTTCACATACTTAATTTTGAATTAAGCTTTGAATGATCTAGACTTGAGAATTGAAGATCATTAAGATACCACATAAATCGATGGGTAAAGAATTAGCTTGCATCAGATCTTTCTAATGGGTTAGACCTAAGATTAGAAATATATATGGACCAAGTAGAGAAATTGGTTAAATCTAATCAAGTATTAAATTAGATTAGATCAGAATTTCTCTAGATCAACCTCAATAGTTGAAGTTGATCAAGTTCATATTTTTGACCTAATAAATAGACCATGATCATGGCTTCGTGGTTGAGTTCGAATCTTCTGGTGGACCAAATCGAAACTAATTAACCAGTTGGTATCTAAGGTAAGTTTGGCAGATTTGATCAAGTAGTTTTTAATTGGGAGCTACTCATCTAGATGCATCTACGGTGAGTTAATGGCACATCCCTCCCACTGATCTCACTTATCTGGCCAACATGATAGATTATGTTTTGATTAGGTCACTAATCGATTCGTGTAGACCATGCTATCAAGGTTAATCAGTATGACTGATTTAGGTATCTTTAGACCAGCTTGTGTCTAATCCTCTATATGACTTGGTGAAGTCAGTGGGACAATTTACAAATTACAGGTCAACTTCTTCTCTTATTCTCAAGTCAATGAAATCAAATCTTCTAAATTATTAGGTCCATAACATGATACAGTTATAGGATAACTTGTTCATAATCTTCATTAAGGTACGTGATAATGAGTCCAATATTTCAAATAGGCATTGAAGGTGCCACACGCCTAGTATCTATTACGTATTAGAATTATCATTCATCATATGACCATCCTATTGTACCTTCAAATTAATGCTCAGACTGGCCGAGCCACACTCAGATCTGGACATCCATTTGTTGGATACACTTGATGTTGTTATGTTAATGATTGGATCTAACTAAGATTTTCGATGGAGGTGCCACACACCTACTGAAAGAATATCTGGGACAAAATCTAATTACTAGAAGTTGTTTGGAGAAATAATTGGTTATGAACCTACCCATGGATGCACTAGGGTTGACTGAGCCATGCTCGGACTTGAATGCAGTCTGTGTGGATTCTAGTACCCGCTAAAAAATTAATGTAATTCCTTGAGTTAAAGGTAAAGGCTACCAATTCATAAAAATAGTGGGAGAACCTTTAGACTAAAGTCCATATCTTTAGGATTAAAAAATAATTCATATACTAATAGGCTTATATTTTTTCTTTCAGTTATGTCCAACACACTATCCCTCCATTCATTGTTGGACAGTGACAAGCTCAGCGGATCCAACTTCGCTAGCTAGTATCGAAAGTTAAAATCTTGAAGCATGAGAGGATTTTATATGTCCTTACGGATGAGGTATCTGAAGAACCTGTTGCCAACGCTCCTCGTACCGTGTGAGATACTTATATGAAGTGGCTTAATGATCAAACAACTGTGCATTGTGTGATGAGGGCAGCTATGAATGATGAACTTAACCGTAAGTTCGAAGATGTGTAGCCAGATGAAATCATTCAAATGTTGAATGAGTCTTTCGGCACCCCTGAGGATATAGAGAGACACAAAACCTCTTGCGCAATGTTCAATTTCCATATGCGAGAGGAGGCTTCAGTCATCGATCATGTACTATACATGATTGAGCAGATTGAATGCCTTAGCAAACTTGCATTTTCATTGCATGAACAGTCAGGCAAGGATGCTATTCTCAATTCGCTACCGAAATCTTACTTATCCCTTCTCAGTCATTACAGAATAACGAAGCCTGCAGTGAACTATTATGATTTGTTAGGATTTCTGTAGACTTTTAAGAAGGACCACCAACTCCAAAAAGAACCGATGAATTTAGTTAAAGGTTTATCTGCAGGCCATCGATCCTCTAGGAGAGAAACGAAGAAGAAGGTGCAGAAATTCTGAGCCGTCAATCCTAAGCAGAGCAAAATGTCAAAAGTTGACCAGAGCCAGGCAGAATACTTCTTTTGTAAGAAACTAGATCATTGGAAGAGAAATTGTCCTGCTTATATAACCATCTTTTATCCGAACAGGTCTAAAAATAAGAGAAAGAAGCAAACGATTGCTTCACAAAGTACTTATATGATAACTCTTTGTAATTTCTCTATTTGTGATACTACTATCTGGGTATTGGATACTGGAGTTCAATTAATATATACAATTCGTTGCAGGGATTGCAGGTAAGTAGGAAGTTTCGACAGAGCGAGCGGTTCCTTAATGTTGGAGATGAAAGTCTGGTTCCAGTTCTGATCTTAGGAACTTTACAGCTTGTCCTCGAGTCTAGTAATGTCATATTTGATGATTGTCATTATTGTCCTTCTTTTTTTATGAATATCATCTCTGTAAGCCTTTTGACCAAACTTGGTTTCAAGCAGGGTTTGCCATACTGGGCCGAACCACCCGATATGGGGCGTGTCGAACCGTCCTGACGGAGAATCGAGATGGTTCTGACATGCAAAATGATACATGCCATTTTCGAAAAGAAAAAGAGAGGAAGAGAGAGAAATAGAGAGAGAGAGGGAGGGAGGAAGAAAAAGAAAAAAGGGGATCCACCGGAGGGGCCGCCAGAGGCCCTCCGATGGGCAACGGTGGTCGTCGAGCGACGGAACGGCCTCCTGCGGCTCCGTGCAGGGAATAGGGGTGGATCGCCCCTATTTTTTGTTTTTTTTTTTAAAAGTTTTTTCAAAACAAAGTCGGCAAGTGGTTTGCCGACTTCACTTAATTAAGTCAGCAAACCACTTACCGACTTCATTTTGAAAAAGCTTTTTAAAAAAAAAATTCGAGAAACAGGGGTGGATCGCCCATGTTCCCCGTGCGGAGTCGTGGGAGGCCGTTCCGCCGCCCGACGGCCATGGCTGTCTGTCGGAGGGCCTCCGGCGGCCCCTCCGATGGATCCCCTTCCTTCTTTTTCTTTCTCCCTATTGGAGCATGATCCCGGCTCCTCCCACGGACCTTGGGTGCAGCGGAACCAGCAACGAACAAATTTGGAGACTTCTGGACTCGATTGAAGGCCCTTGACGAAATCAGCCTAGTTGCTGTCTTCTTCGTCAACCTTTTGTTCCAGATGAAGAATGCCTCTGAAATCACCTCTAAAAAATCTAAGATCTGGTACCCAACCAGATCAGACCTGGACCGAGGTCTTCTAATTTGTAGATCTTGAATCGGGATGTTCTAGATAGGAAAGAAGGTAGATGGAGATAGACCTTGCAGATCTGTCCTGCTGCAGCCTTTCCTGTAGATCTGTTGATGGAGATCTCACCCACACCTCAAACGACCTCAGATCAACTCCAGATCAGAGAGGAACTTGTACCAACCTCTTCTTAAGAGATTCTAGGTCCTGGACCTAATGTTTGGGCGGCTGCAAGAGAGGGAGAGAAGAAATGGCTGGCAGCACAAAGGAGGGAGTGGTTTAGCCTCTTCCTCTAAGTATATTCTATGTTGAACTATAGAAGGGCTTATTCCTTTGATATCTGCTATGGTCCAACCTATTGCCTCTTGATTTGCTTTTAGAACTGACAATAACTCCTCCTCTTGCTTGGGATCTAGGTCTGATGCAATAATTACAGGCAAAGTTTCTTTGGGTCCTAGATATGCATACTTGAGATGTTCTGGGAGGGGCTTCAGTTCTAAAATGGGTGCTTCCTCTATCGATGGTTTAGGTGATGAGTTCACCATCTCAATGATTGGTTCAGTAGGAAGTGTCGATTCCTGATTAATCTGATTTTCTTTAAGTATTTCATTGACATCCTCAGACTCATTAATTAACCAGGGGTTAGACTCTAGGTCGACTTCATCATCACTAATGTCAATGGATTCATAAATACCATCTTGGACTACATTGACATCAGCATGAGAAGAGGATTCCTGTTCTAAGTTAAAAACATTAAGCTCAATGGTCATATTCCCAAAGGATAACTTCATTAGACCATTTCGACAATTGATTTCAGCATTGGCCGTAGCTAAGAATGGTCTTCCTAAAATGACAGGTATATGTCCTTTAGGATTCGCAACTGGCTCAGTCTCTAAAACAATAAAATCTACAGGAAAAATAAAATTTTCAATCTTTATCAGAACATCCTCGACCATTCCCTTAGGGATCCTGAGAGATCTATCGGCTAACTGTAATGTGATCCCAGTAGGTTGAAGTTTTTCTAATCCTAGTTGTTCATACACCGAATATGGAAGGATATTCACACTAGCTCCTAGATCTAGCAAGGCCTTTTTTATATTGGTTTCTCCAATAACACAAGAAATTGTTGGAGCTCCAGGGTCCTTATATTTAATTGGCACATGGCTAGATAGGTATGAACTGACACTTGCAGCCAAAAATGCTTTCTTTGGTACATTAGTGGTCCTTTTCCTAGTGCAGAGATCTTTTAAAAATTTGGCATAAGTTGGAACCTGATGGATTATATCTAAAAGAGGAATATTAACTTGGACTTGTTTAAATACCTCTAAAATTTTATCTAAATGTTCAGATTTATTGGATTTCAGTCTGTTTGGAAAAGGAGCTCTAGGACTTTTAAGTACTGGACTAGGTGAATTTTCAGTTTCTGGTGCTTGAGGTTGAAAGGTAGTAGTTTTAGAAGGTGACTCGGCAGATGAGTCATCTATATCATCAAGTGCAACTACCTTATTGTCTATTTGTTTTCCTGATCTTAAGGTATGAATGGCATTTACACCATTAACTTGGTTTCCTTGTTGGGGTCGTGGACCATTTTGGTTCCTAGGATTTGGCTCATGTTGGCTAGGTAACCTACCATGTTCTCGTTCACTAATGGTCGAAGCCAGCTGACTTACTTGCATTTCCAAACGGGCTATAGCTTGGGTGTTATTATTTATGAGTTGACCCGTAGTTTGCATAAAGCTGGTATGTGTTTTCATCATGGCTTCTAGGCTTTTCTCTAAAGAGGTAATTTTTTTGTCATTATCATGGAAGCCTGGCGGGTTGTTCATCACTGGGTTGGACCTTAGATTTTGCTGATTGAAATTTGGATTACCTACATTAGGATTCTGGGACCATGAGAAATTCGGGTGATTCCTCCAACCTGGGTTATATGTGGGTGCATAAGGATTGTTCAATGGTCCTTGATAGGTGGCATTCACCTGTGCACACTCATTCGAGTAGGAACATTCTTCTAAGACATGGTTTGGTGCATTGCACCCTTTACACATGGGTGCAGATATTTGATTTACATTGGCTGGTCTCTGTAATTCTAAAGCTTCCAATCTACGTGTTAAGGTTGCAATCTTGGCCTCTGATGCTAAGGTTGGTTGAATTTGATGCATTCCTCCTCTTGAAGGTGTAGCTTTATCAGGTTCCCTAGTTGTTTCCCACTGTAAATTTTTCTCGGCTAGGTCTTCTAAGAATTGCCAAGCTTCAGTAGTTTCTTTGTCCATAAATTGACCTTGGCACATGGACTCTAGCATGGTTCTTGAGTTTGAATCTAACCCCTCATAGATGATCTGGCATAGTCTCCAAGTTTCTATTCCATGGTGTGGGCATTGGGTCAAAAGATTCTTGAAACGATCAAAGTACTTCCAAAATGATTCACCAGCTAGTTGGTAAAATTGATTTATTTCATTCCTAATCCTAGCTGTTTTATGATGGGGGAAATACTTTTTTAAAAATGTTCTCACAAAGCCCTCCCAGGTAGTGACAGAATAGTTTGGCAGACTATAAAGCCACTTCTTAGCATTGTCCTTAAGGGCAAAGTTGATTAATCTAAGTTTGACCTCATCCTCTGTTAATTGCAGTTTCATGGTTGCACATACCTCCTCAAATTCTCTAATAAATATATAAGCATCCTCTAATCCTGTGAATTTTGGAAGCATATTTATGATTTGAGGTTTGATTTCAAAATTGTTAGCTGTGGGTTGTGGCAACCTGATACAAGATGGTTGGATGGAGCCAACTGAATAACACAAATCCTTAAGGGTCATGGGTTGGATTGGTTCAGCCATTGGAACAACAGGAATTGACTCAATTCTAACTAGACGACCCGACACTCTTCTCCACACACGAAGTGTACGGTTCTCGATGTTTATACAATTTTTTTTTTTTTAATAAAATTTTTTATGTATAAGGAAAAGAAAGAAAAGAGAAAAAGTTCTAAAGAGAAGATCCTAAGGAGTCCTAAATCTAAAGAAAAGTAACCAAATTAATTTAAATTTTAATTTTTTTTTTTTTTTTTTCAAACAAGTGAATCAATAAATTAAACTCAATCTATCCTAGGGTTAACCTAAATCTAGACAGCTCCTAACTGTTCCAAGATGACCCTTCAAACCTTCCAAGTGGAGATTGATCAACTAGTTAGCCAGGTAAGTATAAGAGGTGGGAGGTTCACTCATCGTTGCCTTTCTAGACACCAAACGAGTTGGCCAGGCCAGCAACTGAACCAATTTAACAAACCACCCTCAGGGACTTGCCTAGACACCAACTAATCAAACAACTCAAACTTGGTAGAACTCTTAGGGTTCCTTGTCCTATTGAGCTCGAATTCCTTAAGGTTGACGTCTAATTGATTTTAAGATTAAAAGTCTAGGTAATGCAATATGATGGAGATGGTTTTTGGGCTAAGGAAGGGTAATGAAATCCCCACCTTATCTTGTTAATGGGTTGATGCCCTTAGATTAATTATGAAAATGCAAATACAAATAAACAAGATGACCAAGAATGTAAAAGATTTTAATTTAGAATTTTTTTTTTATTTTGATATTTTACTTCACGATTATGAAATGTCTTTTGTTTTGTTTTATATTTTTTTTTTTTTGTGATTAAGTAAATTCAAATGATTAGGTCTAAAAGCAAAAGTAATTAACTAAAAATAATAAAAGAGAAATTAGAAGCGTACCTGAGTTTTCCAGCAATCACCAACTAAATATAGAAACCTAAAGAAAAAAGAAAGAGAGTTATAACGCACGAAGAACAAATATTTGAAAACAATTTAAAACGCCAAATCCCCGGCAACGGCGCCAAAAACTTGATGTGCAAATCTTAAAATTTATAAATAAAACCGCAAGCGCACGGTGTGCAGAGTAGCACGACCAGCGAGTACGGGTCGATCCCACAGAGACTTGGTTTTAAAAATGATTTTCAAATCTATGCTCAAGCGAGCTTTAACAAAAATCGAAAGTCGAAAGTTGTTTGCTAAAGACAATAAGACTAAGGATCTAGGGTTTTTGAATCCACTAGATCTAGATTAGAGAATTCTACCTAGAATTTTTCTTAATGATCCTAACGACTACTCCTCTTGTCTTTCCCAAGCATAGATTATGAAGGGACTAAGGCCCAACGATAACCCATCAAGATTCTTTACAGGGGAGTAATAACTAGGATCCCTTAGGGTTTTCTCCTCCTATGCACTGAATCAAGCATGAACTATGAAGGGACTCTGACCCAACTGTAGTTCATCAAAAATTCTTGGCAAAAGAGGAAGAAAAAGAAATCCTAAGAAAAAGAAAGAACCCTATGTAAAATCCCTACTCATGATCTAGCTTCATCGCAAACCCTAGAAGGGATGCTTAGCTAGACATGATCTAAATCTACTTGCAAAATTTAAATACAGAAAAATAAACTACCCTAATTTCATAAATTAAACTATCCTAATTGCATAAATTTAAACTGCATAATTTAAACTAACCTAATTGCATAAAATTAAATTGCATAAATTAAACTATCCTAATTGCAAGAAAAATAAATTGCATAATGTAAAGAGATGAAATTGCATAAAAATAAGATTTTATATATAAAAAAAATTTATTACAAAAACTTCAAAGCTCGAGGCTTGAAAAGAGAGCTAAAAACCCCACTATCAAGGGTTACAAGCTTGATCGGAAGGAAGAATACATAAAACAAGGGCCTTTGGGGGCTTTTTATAGGCATTTGGGGGTTATAAGGTTTTCAAAACTTCCGATGTGGGACTAAGAGGTTTTAGGGGGTTTATGGTGCGCCGATGGGTCCATGGTCCATGCGCCTGTTGCTGTGGACCAGGCGGCTAACCAGATCACCAAATCAGTTGATTTTTTGACCAATTTTGATCTGATTTGACTCAGGTTTGACCCAATTGAGTTTTTTTCTTCATTCTTCAATTCCTGGGTCAATTTAACTCCGTTTTGCATAAAATTTGCGCCGTTGGAATCCTCTTTCCTTGTTCTTTCTATTGATGATCTCTTCTTCTGCAAAATATAATAACAAATATCAATTTCTTAATAAAGTTAGATAATTTAGATATTAATTGATACTTTTTATGTCAATTTGTGACATAAATCACTATACAATGCATGTATATATAAACACAGGGTCAAGTGACCCAAACCCAAAACTCCCTTGACCAACTCTATGGGAGATTAGGTTCACCCAAGCCCATGTACACCTATGACTCGACCTAATCTCACCTATCCTGGGCCTAGACCTGGCCCATAAAGAGTTGGTCCCTTGAGGCCCACATAATCTAGACCTCAATAACCCGAAAGGCCCACAGCCTTTCAACCTAGGGCCTAACTAGCCCTAGAGCCTCCATGAAGCCCTCATGAATGATGGACCTTGGCCTTAGCCTTGGTCTCCTGGGCCTTGGGCACACCACCTGGATCACAACAATCTCCACCTTGGTGTCCTAAGGTCTCAACCAGCTCCACTCTGTCCATCAGCCGAATCAGCTTAACACATCTCTGAAAGCTGTCCTGTGGAAGTACCTTCGTAAGTGCATCAGCTGGGTTCTCCTTGGTGTGTACCTTTACCAGCTCCACCTCGCCATCCTTCATAAGCTCCCTGATCCGATGATATCGAATGTCGATGTGCTTTGTCCTTGCATGATAGACTGAGTTCTGTGCTAATAGAAGTGCACTCTGGCTGTCACAGTGCACTCTAATGGCCTCCTGAGTAAGGCCCATCTCCGTCAACAAACTCTTCAGCCAAATTGCCTCCTTAGCTGCTTTTGTTAGCCCGATGTACTCCACCTCTGTAGTGGATAGGGCCGTGATAGGCTGCAGACTCGATCTCCAAGAAATAGGACCTCCATACAGGCTAAAGATGAAGCCTATCGTAGACCTTCGGGTATCCATATCTCCATCAAAGTCTGCATCTACATAATCGCCAATCAGCCCCTGAGCCTCCCTGGACATGTCAGAGTATCCCACTATACCTCCTCATTGTCTGTAGCAGATGCCAACTTCAACTGATTCCGCTAGGTATCTGAATATCCACTTCAGAGCTCTCCAGTGCTCCCTGCCAGGCTGCACCATGAACCTGCTAACCTGACTCACTGCATGAGTGATGTCTGGCCTACAATAGACCATCGCATACATCAAGCTCCCAACTCCTGAAGTATAAGGAACCGTCTCCATCTCCTGAGCCTCCACCTCAGTCTGTGGTGCCATGGTCTTCGAGAGTCTGAAGTGACCGACAAGTGGCAGCTCCGTCGGCTTTGCTCCCTTCATCCCGAACCTCTCTAAGACCTTTTGTATGTAGCTCCCCTAAAATAGATGCAGCACCCTCCGAGCTCGATCTCTGAAAATCTCCATGCCTAGGATCTTCCTTGCAGGGCCCAAATCCTTCATCTCAAACTCTCGAGATAAAGATGCCTTCAGATCCTGCACAACCTTCCTACTCTTACATGCTATAAGCATGTCATCCACATACAAGAGTAGGAACACCCTAGAACCATCCTCAAGAGATTGAACATAAACACAGGGATCAAACTCGCACCTAGAAAGTCCAATGCTGTGCATATAGGAGTCGAACCGCTTGTACCATTGCCTCGACGACTGCTTCAGCCCGTACAGCGACTTCTGCAACAAACAAACCTTTCCCTCTGATCTTGGATCCCTAAAACTAGGTGGCTACTCCATGTAAATCCTCTCCTCCAAATGCCCATGGAGGAATGCCGTCTTGATATCCATCTGCTCCAGCTCTAAATCCTGAGCTGCTACAACGCTCAGCAATACTCTGATGGAAGTATGTCTGACGATGGGAGAGAAGACCTCGCTGAAGTCGATGCCTTCCTTCTGGGAGTATCCCTTGGCCACTAACCTCACCTTGAATCTAATACCTCCCTACTCTGAAGGCCCTTCCTTGCTACTGTAGACCCATTTGCAGCCAATGGACCTCTTCCCCTGTGGCAACTGCACCAATCGCCACGTCTGGTTCTGGTGGAGAGACTGTATCTCCTCGGACATCGCCTGGACCTACCGCTCTCTGTCCTGGCTCTCAATAGCCTCCTGATACATATATGGGTCTCCATTCGCTGTCACCAGGGCATATGATAGCATCTCCTTGAAGCTATATCGGTCCGGTTGCCTGATGGTCCTCTTGGGCTTGTGTAGGGCAACACCGATATCAGTCCTCGATCCAGCTCGCTCCTGCTGGACCTCTCCACCTCAATCATCCATCTGAGTCCTCTCCACCTGTGGAGACACCTTAGGTAGGTGCTCCATCTGAATGTCATATCCTCCAGTAGTACCTGCAAGAGGCAAAATCAAAGAGGTAAGCTGTCCAGCAGCACCCTACTGGACCTCCTCCTGCTCCTACTGCTCCTCCATGCCTTCTCACCTCCGTAAGACTGACTCCTCATCAAAAGTCACATCCCAACTAATGATGACCTTCTTTTTCAAGGGATCCCACAGCCTGTATCCCTTGACTCCTCGCGGATAGCCTAGAAACACCGTCTTGCATGATCTGGCGTCTAGCTTGCTCCGCTTACCAGCTCCAATGTGCACATAGGCCGTGCATCCAAATACCCATAGATGGTCCAGCCCAACTATCCTCCCAGACCACACCTCCTCTGAAAGCCTGCCATCCAAGCTGGTGTGAGGTGACCGATTGACCAAATAACCCACTGCGTCAACTATGTAAACCCAGAACTCCTTTGGAAGCCCTGCCTGCAGCCTCATGCATCGTGCCTTTTTCAGAAGTATTCTATTCATCCTCTCGGCCACCCCATTCTGCTGTGGAGTCCCCTTAACTGAGAAATGTCTCCTGATCCCACACTCCTCACAGTAATCCTGGAACTCTCTACTGGTGTACTTTCCACCATTGTCTGACCTCAAACACTTCACGCTCCTCCCCTGCTCCTTCTCCACCTCAGCTCTCCAGATCTTGAACTTGGTGAAGACCTCAGACTTCTCTCTCATGAAGTAAATCCAGAGTTTCCTTGAGAAATCATCAATCAGGGTCATGAAGTATCTGGCCCCATTCCTAGCTGAAACTGGGGCTGGTCCCCATACATCCGTGTGTACTAACTCCAGAGGGGCTGCACTGCGGGTTGTACTGATGTTGAACTGAACTCTCCTCTGTTTTTCCATCTGACAAGGCTCACAGATCTCTCCTATAGTACCATCCTCCAAATCAGAGATGAGTCATCTCCTGCTCAACTCCCTCAGCCCCTTGTCACCTATGTGGCCTAGGCGGTAGTGCCACATCCTGTAAGCCCCCTGCTGGTCCTGTACTGCAGCTGTGCATCAGACTCTCTGGTCACCACAGATCCCTCCATGCGATAGAGGTTATTGTCCAACCTCCTGCCTCTCATCACCACCATAGCTCTATTGGAGATGTTCAGTACTCCGCTTCTAGCCCTACCGCTGAAGCTATATCCACTGCGCTCCAAGTAGCCTAGTGACATCAGATTCTTTTTCAGCTCCAGGACGTGCTTTATATTTGTCAATGTCCTCACAATCCCATCAAACATCCTCACCCTGACTGTCCCTATCCCAGCCATCTTGCAAGGATGATTGTCGCCTAGAGTCACTGATCCCTCATCTGTCTTGGTGTACGTCGCAAACCAAGACCTGTGTGGTGTGTAGTGATGTGAGCACGCAGAGTCTAGTGTCCACTCCTCTGTGTAATGCCTGTGACCATTTGATACCATAAGTAGATCATCCTCCACCTGTTGCCCAGCAACTGCACTCACTGATTCTGAGCCACTTCTTTCTCCCTTCTTGCTTTTCCATAGTGGACATTCTCGCTTGAAGTGCCCAAACTCGTTGCACTTGAAGCATTTCATCTCTTTCTTTTCCTTCCTGGACTTGGACCGCCCCCTGGACTTGCTTCTGCCTCTGCCTCTACCTGTCCTCTCCCCTACTGCCAAACCCTCCTGGGGAGCCCGATCTCTGGTCAACTTTTTTCTTTGCTCATTAGACCTCAGCACCGAGACCATATCCTCATATTCCAGAGTCTCCTTGCCGTAGAGCAGTGTAGTCTCCAAAGAGTCATATGATCCTGACAGTGAACACAAAAGCAACAGGGACTTGTCCTCCTCATCCAGCTTCACCTCGATATTCATCAACTCCGTGCACAACTGGTCGAACCTCTGAATGTGGCCAATCACATCAGATCCCTCCTGCATCCGAAGACTGTACAACCTCTTCTTCAGCATCAGCTTGTTGCACATATTTTTTCCCATATACATGGTGTGCAACTTCGACCAAAGGCCCTTCGGGGTCTTTTCTTCCAGCACCGAATACAATGCCGCATCCACCAAATATCCTCTGATCACCGAGCATGCTTTCTTCTCCAACGATGCCCACTGTCTATCTGTCATTCCCTCAGACTTCTCATCCAAAGTCTGATCCAGATCTGCTTGCACCAGAAGATCCTCCACCTGGATTTTTCACATGGAAAAATTCTCCTTGCCATCAAACTTCTCGAATTTGACCTTCATATTGCTGCCCATAATTGGATCCAAGCCAAACAAGCAATATAAAATCAAGAAGTGTAGAACATACCTTGATGGTACCTTGCTAAAAATTTTCAGCACTTGGGATCTTCAACTTCTCACGCTTAGAACCACTTCCTCACCATCGTGGCTCTGATACCAACTATTGGAGCATGATCCTGGCTCCTCCCATGGACCTTGGGTGTAGCAGAACCAGCAACAAACAAATCTGGAGACTTCTGGACTCGATTGAAGGCCCTTGACGAAATCAGCTTGGTTGCTGTCTTCTTCGTCAGCCTTTTGTTCCAGATGAAGAACACCTCTGAAATCACCTCTAAAAAATCCAAGATCTGGTACCCAACCAGATCAGACCTGGACTGAGATCTTTCAATTTGTAGATCTCAAATCGAGGTATTCTAGATAGGGAAGAAGGTAGATGGAGATAGACCTTGCAGATCTGTCCTGCTGCAGCCTTTCCTGTAGATCTGTTGATGGAGATCTCACCTGCGCCTCAAACGACCTTAGATCAACTCCAGATCTGAGAGAAACTTGTACCAACCTCTTCTCAAGAGATTTCAGATCCTAGCCTGATGTTTGGATGGCTGCAAGAGAGGGAGAGAAGAAATGGTTGGCGGCACAAAGGGGGGAGGGGCTAGCGCCTCCCTTGCTTTCCTGGCTTTTTGGGACCTGGCGGCAAGAAACCCTAGGGTTTCTTGCTCTTGGGGTGTGGAGAATTACTGGAGAGAGAGAGAGAAGAGAGAGAGAGAGACTTGGGAGAAAGAGTCTTGTATTCTTTGGCTTAATCAAACATATACAATACATGTATATATAAACACAGGGTCAAGTGACCCAAACCCAAAACTCCCTTGACCAACTCTATGGGAGATTAGGTTAACCCAAGCCCATGTACACCCATGACTCAACCTAATTTCACCTATCCTGGGTCCAGACCTGGCCCATAAAGAGTTGGTCCCTTGAGGCCCACATAACCTAGACCTCAATAATCCGAAAGGCCCACAGCCTTTCAACCTAGGGCCCAACTAGCCCTAGAGCCTCCATGAAGCCCTCATGAATGATGGACCTTAGCCTTAGCCTTGGTCCCCTGGGCCTTGGGCACACCACCTGAATCATAACACTCCCTCCCTCTCTCTCTCTATTTCTCTATTTTTCTTTTCTAGTTTCCTTCGTCGGTTCGCCTTGGTTCGGAACGGAACGGGGCCGTGCCGTATCATACTGCCGGTCGGTCGATCCGACCACCGATACCGGTACAAAAAATTTTGATTTCAAGTTTATAATAAAAGATAATTTTTGTGATATCATTACGAATGATACTACAATTTGTATGGACAATTAAAATATGGCATATACATAATATAATATTTTGTTAGTGTAACGTAAACAGTCAGTAAACATCATAAATTAGATAATGTTAGTGAATCCTACCTTTGGCATTGTAGGCTTGATCATGTAAACAAGAGTAGGATTGGCAGGTTGATCAAGAAATGTATCCTTGAAATAGATGATTGTGAATCGTTGCCCACCTATGAATTCTGTCTACTTGGTAAGATGACTAAGTCACCTTTTAAGAGAAAAGGTGAAAGAGCTATCAATGTCCTAGGTCTAATATATACTGATGTATGCGGACTTATGAACACAAGTGCTAGAGAAGAATACTACTACTTTATTATGTTTACAGATGATCTATCGAGGTATAGGTATGTCTATCTTATAAAGCATAAGTCAGAATCATTTGAAATATTCAAATGATTCCGTACTGAAGTAGAGAAACAGACTGAAAAGAGTATTAAGATCTTTCGATCAGACCACAGAGGTGAATACTTTATCAGTGATTTTCTAACATATCTAAAAGAGAATGAGATTCTCTGACAGTGGATCTCTCCTAGAACACCACAACATAATGGGGTGTCTGAAAAGAGGAATCAACATTGTTAGAGATGATCCGATCTATGATAGGCTTTGCGAGTCTGTCAATCTCTTTTTAAAGATATGCTTTAGAAACTATCTGCTATATTCTAAATAAGATGTCGAGCAAGTCTATCAATAAAACTCCGTATGAGATATAGACTGGGCGTAAGTCGGTGCTCTCACACCTTAAGATCTGGAGGTATCCAGCTTATGTCGAGCATTTAAAGATAGATAAGTTTGAACCTAAGTCTGATAGATACTTGTTTGTAGGATATCCAAAGAAAACTAAAGGATACTACTTCTATCTCGTTATAGGGCAAAAGGTGTTTGTTAGCAGTAGGACAGTCTTTTTGGAAAAGGAGTTCCTTGGAGAAAGAGCTAATGCCTATAAAATTAAATCTGATGAAGTTTAAGAGGTGGAAGGATCGTCACATATAGAATTGAATTTGATTGGAGAATTAAATTTGGAGCCAATAGAGGCACCATTAAGGAGATCCGATAGAGTACCGTGTCAGTCAGACAGATACTATGGATTCTTGATCCAGGATGGTGATCCCATCGAACTTGATGAGAATGATGAGAATCCAATCACCTATATGGAAGCTATGCAAAGGCTCGATTCCTAAAAATGGCTTGGGACTATGAAGTCCGAGATGGAGTTCATAGAGATCAATGATGTATGGACACTAGTTGATCCATCCGAAGGGATAAAACTCATAGCGTGTAAATAGATTTTCAAGAGAAAAAGAGGAGCAGATGAGAAAATAGAGATCTATAAAGTTCGTCTATTTGTTAAGAGTTATGTCAGCACTGTGATATTGACTATGACGAGACGTTCTCTCCTGTAGCAATGCTCAAGTCCATCTAGATTATGCTTGCTATCGTTACATACTTAGATTATGAGATCTGATAAATGGATGTCAAAATTATTTTTTTTAATAGAGAGCTGAAAGAAGAGGTGTATATGATACAGTCTGAAGGATTCACATCCATAGATAAGTTAAAAGTGTACAAGCTGAATAGGTTTATTTATAGACTTAAGTAGGCTTCTAGGAGTTGGAACATGCATTTTGATAAGGTGATCAAAATGTATGGCTTCATTAGGAATAGAAAAGAGCCTTGTATCTATAAGTGGACTATCTATTTTGTAGTTATCTTCCTTGTACTGTATGTGGATGACATACTATTACTTGAAAATGATATCTCAGCTTTACAGAGTGTGAAGCTGTGGTTATCATCAAGTTCTCTATGAAGGACTTAAAAAAGCATCCTACATCCTAGGGATAAAGATCTATAGAGATAAATCTAGAAGGTTGCTTGCATTATCCCAATCCACGGACATCGATACCATGTTGAAGTAGTTCAATATGGATAATTTCAAGAGAGGCTATCTTCTGATAGGCCATAGAATTATTCTTTTCAAGAAAGATTATCCGACAACTCCTGAGGAGAGAGAGCGTATGAGTAGAATACCATATGCTTCGACAGTGAGATCTATCATATACGTTATGATGTATACGAGGCCGGATGTGGCCTATTCACTAGAGATAGTGAGTAGGTACTAGTCTGATCCAGATGAAAAGTATTAAAAGATTGTGAAGACAATTCTTAAGTATTTAAGAAATACTAAAGACCAATGGCTTATCTATAGAGACACTAATCTGAAACTTGTGGGATATACTAATTTCAATTTTCATCAGATTGTGATGATAGCAAAAGCATGTTGGGCTACGTATTTACTTTGAATGGAGGAGCTATTTACTAGAAGAGTTTCAAGCAACATACTGTGGCCGATTCTGTATACAAAGCAGAATACAATGCTGCATCGGATGCTACAAAGGAGGTGGTGTGGTTGCAAAAATTCATCACCAAGTTGGGAGTTACATCTTCTATTGATGGCCTTATCCTACTATACTGTGACAGCTCCAGTGTCATAGCTCAGATGAAAGAATCAAAATCACATCATCGCACCAAGTATGTTCTGCGCTGCTATCATCTGGTGCAAGAGATCATGAACCGAGATGATATCGAGCTTCAGAAGATCGACGAAAAGGAGAACCTAACTGATCCCTTCATTAAAGCTCTCGAAATTAAAAAGTTTGATGACTTCAAATGGAAGATGGATATAAGATATTGCCCGATTGGCTTTGATCCAAGTGGGAGTTATTGAAAATTATATTTTAAAATCAATCATGTGACAATTGAGTTTCTCTTTGTATATGAGTTATTGACAATGAATAAAAGTTATTCTGATATTTTTTTTATCATAAAGTTACATCTTTCTTGTAGAACTCTTGTGTTGTGATGAAGTCCTTAGAACTATATTAGTGAACGATAAAAAAGATTTATCGTATAGTTCTTAAATATGTTCGCGACCAAATGATACGTCATTATATGATGATGATATTTTTTGAGTGGAGATCATTGTATGCTATATGAGTTGGTTATCCTCTTAACTAAGGAGTATGGTGATACTAGTATGGCATACAGATGAGATGTAGGAGTACGTCGTCACTGAACAAGTGACTCACTTGCTGAGCATTCTACTGTCAAGAGCTGCTTACGAAATATATGGATATAAGTGTCTCTCAGATCTGAGATTACCATAGTGACTTGCAAGCAACTCATTGTGCTTTGGTGCTGGACTATCTGGATTTTTAATATGGTGATGGAAGGCTACTAGGTACAGTTAAGTACTTACGAAGTCTGTGTATGGATCAAGATGAGATTGATCTCTCTGGATTATTGGAGTTGATGTATCACTATATTTTAATTTAGTAAAATCTTGACAGGATAATCCATGAGATAGATTTGAAAGGTTGAAATATAATGTGGATGAAGCGATCTCGATTGACAGTTAACCTGAGATCATCCTAGAGCATTCAAGGTCAAAAAGATGAATTATGTGGTAACCATATGCATAGATTTTAGAATATTGCTTTACAATAGTTTGACCTATCTGGACATTGAAAATCATTGCTAGATAGTATTTCGATTAGTACAGGAATCGGTTCCTGTGCTACCGATTTAGTGTTTGAACCTATGGAGTCACGCACACAAGTCAGATACCATAAGAAAGTATTAGCCTACATTTATATGTCTAATTTGGAAGTACTTTACTTCGTTGAACATATAAGCTAATTTGATTGAGAATTAAGTTATAGATCAAATGGGATTGAAGAGTTGACTATGTCTAGCTAGCACTACACATGAGGTTCAGGTTCAATTTCGGGAATGAACAGTTTTTGATCTATAATCTATGAAGTCTATAAGAGATTGGATTTAAGTGCTAATTAATTTTAGATTAGATCTAAATTAATTAGACTTAATTGGATTCAAATTTTAAGTTAGACTTGGTGCAAAAGTCCTAAAGAGTTTAAGATTGACAGCCTTTCAAAATTATTTCGAACCAGCTTTGAATTAGATTCGAATCGGATCTATTTTGAATGAGATATTCGGAGTCCTACTTACATCGAGATTCCCTCCTTCCTTGGAACAACTAGCACCTGGCATGGTCCTGGTTGTGGGCATCCTATGTGGGTGTGGGAATGGGTGCATTATAGGCACTTTATAGGATTCCAGTTCTTTCTCATGTAGGTGTCCTTCTTTCATGAGTATTGGATTGATTCAAAGCATGTTTGAATTAGGAGTCCTATACTTATTGGATCATAAAAATTATCTATAGATAGGGAGGGTCTCTACCTATGGATACATAGCAATCAAATAGCAAAATCAGATTAAGAGAAGAGAGAAAGAGAGAGAGACGTGAGCTTGAGGGGCCCCCTTTTTTCCTTGGCGCCACCTCCTCCTTGCTGCCCTCTTCCCTTGCCATAGGCCCATCCTTGGGCATCTCCTTTGCTGGTGTGAGGTGTCACACCAACACCTCTCCTTCCTCGTTTGATTGGGTTGTGAAGGAGATTCAATTGGAGTTCATCCCGCTTTCCTACGTTGTCTGGCGTGCATGCGAAGTAGCCTCCATGAAGGTTAATTTCAGATTTTTGAAGATTTGATCCTTAGTTCTACTGTTATTTATGTAAGAATTTGATCCTTATTCATATAGATTTGTAAAAAATTTTAGATGCAATCTGAGCTATCCAAAGAGAAATAGTTTCTCTTCCCTTCATCAATGACCAAGAAAAAAAGGGAGGAAGATTAATCAACAATAACCGGCTTCATATCTTCTTTTTTGATGACCATTGGTCTAGAATCCAGTAGCATATGGTGAAGAACATCTGAACAAGAAGAAGCAGAAAACATAATTTTTCTAGTGATGATTACTAGTGGAGCTCATGGGGTTTGGGATCTTTAAATAAATCTCTAAGGGAAGGTTTTATAGTTCCATTTCCACTCAATTTTCGAGTGGATTAGGACTTCTAATCGAAGAACTCCTTTGGGAGTTCTTCGCGCTTTTTTTTTTCCCAGTTCCGACAGTATTCTAGCACGTGCAACGCACATGCTGGCTTATTTTGATTTTTTTTTCTGAATTAGGGTATTACATGAATTTTTTTAGAACTTGGTTCTCCTTTGTTCCTTATGATGTCTGTGAGTGTGCCTTCCTAGTGGAGGAAGTTGACAAGGGTGCTTCATCAAGTATGCAATTTGCTTCTTATGATCCATTTAATTTCTCAAAACCACCACAAATTCATGAGGAGAAGATAAATTAAGGATGAACTATTTTGTGGGGCAAGGTTTGTGGAAAGGGATGGCTAGAGAGATATAAGCAAAAATGATAAGAGTGGTCCCTAGGGCTTTCCGTTATAAAGCTAGATCTTGACATCTTAGTCGACTCAAATTACAACTTAGTTGACTCAGTCATGGGTTGACTAAGATTTCAAGTTAGTCGGCTAATAATGGGTTGACTAAAGTTTTAGGTTAGCCAGCTCAGTCTAACGTAGAATAGATTTTAGAAAGATACTTCTTAAAGAATGATGTAATCAATCAAGCAAAACTTAATACAAATCAAAAGTAATTAATTTCACATTCAAATACATATTCTAATCAACATAAATTTTAATGAATTGAACATTCATAAAACTAATTCAAAACAACTTGGCCATTCAAGAAATTAGCTTGAAGAAAATCAACCATATGGATCATTGATCTCTAATTCTTTTCTAATCAAACAAATTTTTTCTTCAATTAATGATTTAGTAAAATTATCAATAATTTGATTATCAGTTGATGCAAATTCAAACATAACATCATTATTTTGCACATGATTTTTATTGACATGATGCCTAATTTTTATATATTTTGATCTTAAATGCTAAATTAGATTTTTAGTTAGATTATAGTACTTATATTGTCATATCGAATAAAAATTTTGCTACAAGTTATACTATAATCTTCTAATTATAATTTATTCTATATAATTTGAGCACAACAACTTTCAATCGCAATATATTTGGCTTCCGTAATAGATAATGCTATGAAATTTTATTTTTTGCTAAATTATGAGATCAAATTAGCTCCTAGAAATTGATAAGTACCACTTGGATTTTTTCTATCCAATTTATATCCAATAGAATCAACATTAGAATAACTAATTAAATCTAAATAAGATGGTTTTGAAGACCATAAACTTGTATTTTATATATCAATCAAATATCTAAATTTTTTTTTAACATCCATTATATATGATTCTTTAGTATTAGATTGATAATGTGCACACTTGTAAATACTAAATACAATATCAGATCATAGCTCTACATAACTTTGGATCAATTACTTTATCTTTTATATCTTGATCAAGCTTGCAACTTAAGCTCATAGGGATGTCAATATTTTTGATATTCTCCATAATAAATTTTCTTAAGATTTTCTTTGTATACTTACTTTAGTTTATGAAGATCTCTTCATTTGATTCTTGATTTAGAGTCTGAGAAAGAAAATTAATTCATCCATCATACTCATACTCATCTCGAACTCTTTCTATATTAGTCTAGCAAATTTTTCATATAAAAATTCATTAGTAGTATAGAATATTATGTCATCAGCATAGATTTGAAAAATTAAAAGATCATTGATTTTTTTTTAATAAAAAGAGTTACACCTATATTTTCTCTTTTAAATCATTCTCAAGTAGAAATTCACTTATCATACTATACGCTTGGAGCTTGTTTTAAACCATATAAGATTTTATTTAATTTGAATATATGATTTAAAAATTTATCATTTTCAAAATCTAAAGGTTGTTGTACATAAACTTCCATAACGTATCCATTTAAAAATATATTTTTTATATTTATTTGAAAAAGTTTAAAGTCTATAAAATATGTAAAAATCAAGAGCAATCTAATAATTTTAAGTCTAGTAATTGATATAAAGATTTTATTAAAATCAATTTTCTCTTCTTGTTAATAATCTTGTACAATTAATCTAGCCTTATTTCTAATTACATTATCTTGCTCATCCAATTTATTTCAAAAAACTTATTTTCTATCTATTCTAGGATGGTTTTTAGGTCTTTCAACTAAGTTCCAAATATTATTTTTTTCAAATTGATTTAATTCTTCTTATATAGTTAAAATTTAATTTGTGTCCTTTTCAGCTTCAAGAATAATTTAGGTTCAACATATGAAATAAATACAAAAAATTTAATGCATTCCTAATTGATGTTATAGTAATACCTTGAGATGGATTACCTATGATGAGTTTTTTAGGATGACCATGAGCATACCTCCATTCTTTTAGCAGATCATGTGTATATTGTTGAGTGGAGGATGGAAGCTCATGCATTTCTTCAATCTCATCTTATTATTCTTGCTCTTTTCCTTCTCGATCTTAAGAAGGAGGGTCTTCTAGTGATATTTCTTTTATTTTTTTTCAAGAATACCTGCATCATCATCTACTTTTACTTCTATTGATTTAAAAATATTAGTTTCATCAAATATAACATGAATTGACTTTTCTACAACTAGAGTTCTTCTATTAAATACTCTATATACTTTAATAGATAATGAGTAGCCAAAAAAAATTTTTCATCTGATTTAGCATAAAATTTATCTAACTTATTTTTATCATTTATCAAAATGATAATGAACCAAAAATTTTAAAATAAGAAATATTTAGTTTTTTACTTTTGTAAAGCTCATAGGAGATTTTCTTCAAAATAGAGATAATCAATGCTCGATTAAGTACATAGTATGCAGTGTTTATAGCTTCTATCCAAAAATTCTTTAATAAGTTGCTTTCATTAAGCATGGTTCGTACCATCTCTTATAAAGTTTTTTTTTTTTTTTACCATCTTATTTTGCTGAGATATCCTATGAGCTGAAAAATTATAATCAATTCTATTTGCAATGCAAAACTTTTTAAAAACTTAGTTTTCAAATTCTATGCTATGGTCACTTCTTATTTTCAAAATATTACAATCTTTTTTAATAGTGACTTTCTTAAATAATTTTACAAATATTTTAAATACTTCATCTTTATATGTAAGAAATAAAATCTAAGTGTATTGAGAAAAATCATCAATAATAACAAAACCAAAATGCTTGGCATCAAGACTAGTATACTTAATTGGCCCAAGAAAATCCATATGCAGAAGTTTCAAAGATCTAGTAGTTGAAATAATATTTTTAGGTTTAAATGATGATCTAGTTTGCTTACCTAATTGACATGAATTGCAAACTTTATTCTTTTGAAAATAAAGTTTTGACAAACCTCTAACAAAATTATTTTTGATTAATTTATTAGCAATAGAATCCATGCTTGCATGTTTTAGCCTATTATACCAAATCCAACTAGCTACATTAATCTTGTCATTCATAGCAACCAGACATTCTATGTTATCTTTATAAAGATCATCAAGATCTATCAAGTAAATATTTTCATATTTCTTTCCTATGAATTTGATACTATTGTTAGTGAAATTAATTATAATATAATATAATAATTTAAATGAAACATCAAAAATATCTTATCATATAATTGACTTGTACTAAGAAGATTATAGATCAAACTATCAACAAGCAATACATTTTATTTTCAATAAAAATGATAGGAGTGATCTTTATATTGTTGAGATCAATAATTTTTTTTTATCATTATCTCCAAAAGTAACAACTTGTTCCCTTTTGGATTTAAGAAAGATAAATTAAGGCTTATCTTCTATCATCTGTCTTGGACATCTACTATCTAGATACTACTTTCTTTTCATCTCAAAGATGCTAGTACACCTGCAAAATAATCATCAAACCTAAGTATCCAAGCTAGTTTGGATCCTTTAAGATTAGTTTGAATAATTTCTTTTAGAATCCAAATTTACTTCACTTTAACATTTTTAAATTTAAATACATTACAACCAATAGATTTATAACCAATTTTATTACATTTAAAATAAGTAATAGCATATCTTTTAAAAGTGGATTTTCTAAATATATTTTTCAAAAAATTTTTGTTTGTTTGAAGTATTAAATCCTACGCTTGCTTTATCAAAGATAATTTTCTGTTTTTCCAAAAGTATTTGTAAATTTTGAGAATTAAGAGTGAATTTATCAACACTAGATTTTTATTTTATCAACTTCCTTTTGAAGACTTTCATTCTTTTCAATCAACTCATTGAGTTCCTTCAAAAGTCTTTTCTTTTTGAAAGCTTGCTTTCTCTTTAATCAAGGAATGATTTAACTTTCAAAGTTTTTTATTTTTAAGAGAAAGCCTTTTCAAATCATTTACCAACTCATAGAATGCTTCTTATAATTCATCAAAAGTAAAATTAGTATAATTCATCAAAAGTGAAATCAATGAGATTTTCAAAAATTATCTCATTTTCTTATGCCATGAAGCACAAATTATTTACTTTTGTACTTCTTCCTTCTTTTTCTTGCTTTGCTCATCCATTGCCAATACTTTCTTTTCTTTTCTTTCTTTCTTCAGCTTTCCCTTAGTTGCAAATTTCTTTCTCCTATCTTTCTTTTTCTTCTTTATCTTATCCTCGTGGATCATGTAGCATAAGTTTGCTTTCTCTTTTTTTGTTCCTTCTTCTTTCTTGGAGCTAGTCTTCATCATTGCTTTATGTGGCCATCATAGTTTTTTTTATGAATTTCTTTGAGCTCTTGTTGAGTAGGGGCAGTCGACTCTAAAGTATCCCGATCTTTTACATTCATAGTATATTGCTGGTTGCTCCTTTTCTTCTTCTTTTTTTTTTTTTGTTTCCTTCCCCTTAGTGCAACCTTTCTTTTTGGAGCCAAACCTCTTCTTCCTGATGAATCTTTTGAATCTTTTTATGATCATGGCTATTTTATTGTCATTTGCAAATTCCTTCAATATATCACTTTCTGTGTCTTCAATAGCCATCGATTTTAGAGCAATGGTCTTCCTCTTCTTCACCTCCTCTTTAATGTTTTGGTTTATGATGTTGGGAATCAGTAGGATGCTGGTGTATGTAGATCTCAAAACTCTTCCGAAAAAAAATGTAGTGGAATAATAGATCAATTTTTTTTTTAATTTAGAACATGCATACATATGATCAAAGCACCTAAAGAACTAGTTCACACGCTAAAAATAATACATGCTAATTTTAATCTGAAAATAAAAATATGTGATCGGATTACATACCTATTTTGCTTTTTCTTTTCTTGAATTTGGATCTGGAAGATGAACAAATTTTCTCTTAGCCTGCAAGTGTCTGACTTCTATGGATATCTATGTAGGAATAACTTGGATTGCTCCTCTTCTTTTCTTTACATACAACTGATCAACCCTTGATCAGCCTTTGGATCAACCTTTTGATCAGCCTTTTCTTCTTCCTTGGATCTTCCTTGATGTAGATCAGCCACCAACCAAAGAAAGAAAGAAAGAAGGGATGCCCAAACACCTTTGGGCATGTGGAAGCTTGGATGCCCAAGCCTTTGGGCATTGGAGAAAGAGAAGGAGAGAGAGGAGGCATGGAGACTCTCTTGGACTGATTGCTTGGAGGCTTTGTTGCTTCTAAAGGTCAAAGGGTGGTCCCCTTATATAGGCTTTTAATTGGAGTCCTAACCAAACTCCAAATCTTTATTTAAAGAGGATTCCTAATCTCATTAGGACTCCTTTTAAAACCTTATACCTTATCATTAGTCCTTATCAAATAAAGAAAGGGGAGGGAGCGCCAACTATTGTAGACGCCTACATAGAGATGGGCAATGTACCGGGCCGCCTATGACATGGCCCGACCCAACATGAGATGGGCGGTGTCAGATATGGCTCGTCAGCTATAGTGCCATGTCGTGCCTGGCACAGCCTATAAGAGGGGGGTCGGGCTAGGTTGGGGTTTTTTGGCCCGCAGTCTAGGCCCAGCGCGGCCCATAAAAGCCAGAGCCGGCACGACCTGTGGGCCAGGTACGGCACAGCCCACGTGCCAATCAGGCCCCCTTGAAACAGGCCGTGCCATGGCATGGCCCATTTGGGGTGTGGTGTGTGGGTGTGGGGTGCGGGCACGATGGTCAAGGGAAGGTGAAGGAGGTTTCAGAGGGGCGGTCATTCACACCGCACCCACTATGGCCCTGCCCCACTGTCGTTTGCATCGCATCCACCATCCGCCTTCGGCTCCATGCGACCACCACCCTCCCTTCCTTCCCTTTGGGCCCCGATGTTCGTCCGCACCAAAGCTGCCCCCCTGGAACTCCCTTTCCCCTCCCCTCCCTCTCCCCTTGCGAGGCACCCACCGTGGCTGTCCGTGCCGCACCTGCCACAGCCCCCCCCGCTGCCATCTACGCCACACCCACCGTCTACCTCCGGCTCCATGCGACCACCACCCTGCCTCCCCTCCCCTCGAGCCCCGGCATCCATTTGTCCCAAAGCTGCCCCCCCCCCCGGGGAACTCCCTCCGCCCTCCTCCGACCGCTGCACCCGCACCCCACGCCCGAATGGACCAAAATGGGCCATACCTGGCATGACCCGTAATGCCCAAAAACAGGCTATGCCAACGGACCGAAGTGGGCCGTGCCTGCTACGGCCCTTAACGGCTAAAAAATAGCTGTGCCTAGCACGGCCTGTTTGCAATTTTTTTTTAAAAAAAAAGAGGCCTGCGGGCCAAGGGACTGGCACGGCCCACCACCCATCATTTAGCCTCAGACCCGCTGGGCCTAGGCCAGGCCATACCAGGCACGGCCCGATGCCCTTCACTACACCCACATAAAGTCCTCATGCCACAAGGGATGGGGCGTGCACCCCATCCAAGCCATCCAATGGCCCATGCCCAAATCTAATTTGATGGAGCCATGATCCCTCTAATTCATCCATATTTAGTGCACCCAATTTAATCAAATTAAATATAGAATAAAGGCTTGATCCAAAGCATGTTGGCGCTCAATAATTGAGCTCCATGAGCCTAATTCTAAATTCAATTTGGATTAGGTTCGATGCATGCATGTAACTAACTTGGTCTAATCTTTATCAAATAAGAAATCTAAATTCAAAGAGGAATTGGATTTAGCCATGTGCTGGTATGGCTTTCTTAAACCCAATAGGATTTCTCTAAATCCTAATCCAATTAAAACTTCATAAATCTAATTGATCAATCCAAATTAGTTCCCTTGTTTATGTGATCCAATAAGTTCAATTCTGTCTGGTAGTGAGATATACCATGATCTCTATCATAGTATCATTGAAACTCTTTTCAATAGATCGAAATAATTTCACTCTCACTCAATAAGGATCGTTAATCCAGAATAATCTTAGTGAGCTCTCACAATCCACCAATGACACTTAGCAGTATGTAGTGGCAACCCAGCAGAACTGAATAAAAATTTTTAGGTGTAGTTTTCATATTATTTAGTCCTTCTATCGTGAGTTCCGACTAGATGACAGGTTATGGATAAATCGTCAAACCTCGATATCAGTCATATGATGATTTGATCAGCTCAAGTCCAAAAGTTATTCGTATGAAAACTCTTTTCCATTAATCACACTACTGTAGCCATAGACTTAAGGACTCAGCATTTCAAATCTCATAGGACTACTCTCTCTCAAGATTGATAGATTTCATCTAGATACGCACTCTACCTACAGTGGACCAACCATCATTAACATACATTACAAGGACTCAAGTGGCTAAGAGGTCATCTTTATGTACAGTCAAACTCTAGCAGCCTTACTATAAACAATTGTGCCATCACAGGTCAAAGGACCATTCACATAACTATAGCATCGAGATGATTACTGATGATTGAGTAGAAATCTACATAATTTTTTGTATGGTCACGTTCAGTATTAGTTGTTCTCTAACAACTATCCACACTTACGGCTCAGTGTCTCTATACTTTAGACTAGAGACTCATCTATCCTAAAGGAAGTAATCTATGCGTTGGTCTATTTGGATCGATCACTATTCTCATGATGATACTATAATTGAGAGTAATTTAAAAATTAATTATACATACCTCTAATTCTTAATACCTTGAGAATATGTATCTTAAGCATTAATTCTTCGGATGATTCAAGGACACGTCACACTTGAATAAGGATAAAACTTGCCCTTTTATTGATCAAATCAATATTTTAAGTATAAATTTATCCTAAGAAAATATAATGTCTTAGTCATATTGGTTTCTAGGACATATATCTAACAATCTTCCACTTGGACTACACTAAGTGACCACTAATCTAAGTCTCATCTTTTCAAGGTGGACTTCTATCTTTGGCCGACTCAATTGCTTTATCAGTTGGTCCACCATGTTGTCCACAAAGTTTACTCTTCGTATCTCGATATATTTTTTTTGAGATAGTCACGTTGATATAGAATCGCCACTCGATGTGCTTGGATTCTGATAAGATCTAGACTCCATAGCAAGTGCTATGGCTTCATTGCTGCCGCAGTATAGTGGTATGACATCCGATATCATTACACCAAGCTCCGTGATAAACTTTTTGAACCAAATTTTTTTTTTTGCAGCATTCGAAGCAACGACATATTCAGCTTCAATGATCGAATCTGCTATAATGGATTACTTGAAACTCTTCCAACTGACTGCACCACCATTGCATACGAACACATATCCTGACGTAGATTTTCTATCATTAGGATCATACATAAAGTCTGAATCAGTAAAATCCTTGACTCGTAACTCAGACCCTCCTCCAAGATCAAAAATAAATTCTTAGTTCTTTTTCAGTACTTAAAAATATTTTTCACAACTATCCAGTGCTCTTCGTCTGGATTCGACTAATACCTACTATGACGCTCATAGCATGGGTAATATTAGATTGAGTACACAGCATGGCATGCATGAGACTCCCTATGGTCGAGATATAAGGAATCTTACTCATATATTGAACTTCCTCAGATGTGGTTGGACACATGGGTAATATCAGATTGAGTACACAGCATGGCATGCATGAGACTCCCTATGGTTGAGATATAAGGAATCCTACTCATATATTGAACTTCCTCAGATGTGGTTGGACACATCATTTTAGAAAGATGAATGCCATACCTAAAAGATAGAAGTCCCCTTTTAAAGTTCTCCATGCTGAATCTTTTTAGCATATTTTCTATGTATAGCTTTTATGACAGACCTAGCATCTTCTTAGATCTATCTCTATAGACCTTAATTTCAAGAATATAGGATGTTTCCTTTTGATCTTTCATGGAGAATTTTTTGGACAACTATCTTTTGACCGAGATCAGCATGGGAATATCATTCCCAATAAGAAGGATATCATTCACGTATAATATGAGAAATATTATTGTGCTCTCACTAACCTTCTTGTATACATAAGATTTTTTCTCATTTTTGATGAAATCAAATGATTTGATTGCTTTATCAAAATGAAGGTTCCAACTTCGAGAAGCTTGCTTTAATTCGTATATGGATCTTTGCAGCTTGCAGACTCGGTGATCGCCACCACCAGATATAAAATCTAAAGTTTGCTCTATATAAATATCTTTCTCAAGATATTCATTCAGAAAAGTAATTTTCGCATCCATCTGTCAGATTTTATAATCATAATAAGCTGTAATAACAAGCAGAGTGCGGATAGATTTTAGCATAGCTACAGACAAGAAAGTTTTTTAATGGTCAATACCTTCACGCTGACTATAACCTTTAGCCATGAGCCTAGCTTTATAAGTCTCTATCTTACCATCTTCACCTATTTTTCTTTTATAGATCTATTTACACCCAATGGGTACTATGCCCTCAGGTAAATCTACTAAGATCCATATTTGGTTCGAATGTAGTGAGTCAATTTCTAATTTCATGGCATCTAATCATTTCTCAGAGTCGATATCGGACATCATCTCATTCAAGATATTAGGATCATCTCCATGACCTCTAGCTCCCATAAGAAAGATTTTCTCTATATCCTCTGTAAGCATACCTATATACCTTTCAAGAGGATGGGAGATCTTGCTAGATCTATGAGATGAAAGAGGAACAACTACTGGCTCATTATTAATAGGTTCTTGATGATCTATAGCTCGTTGCTCTTTAGAGATTTTCTTATCGAGCTCAATTAATCTCCCACTGCCACCATTCCCAAGAAATTATTTTTTTAGAAATTTGGCATGATGACTCATAATCACATTATGATCTTATGGGAAGTAAAAGTAATATCTTATGGTTTCTTTTGGATACTCTATAACATGAGCTATGACAGATCTATCCTTTAGTTTGTCAGCCATCTGTCTTTTGATATAGGTTGGACATCTCAAAATCTTTAAATGACTTAGACTCGGCTTCTTACCATACCATATCTCATATGGTGTGGTAGGAACAGATTTAGAAGGAACCTTAGTTAATAGATATATTACGGTTAATAAGGCATATCCCCAAAGATATAATAGTAAATTAATGAAGCTCATCATGGACCTGACCATATCTAATAGGATTCTATTCTTCCTTTTGGATATCCCATTGAGTTGAGGTATATCAGGAGGAATCCATTGAGAGACTTTGCCATTGTCCTTAAAATAATCTAAAAATTTTTGACTAAGATATTTCGCTCCTCAATCAGATCAAAGAACCTTAATATGTTTGCCTGTTTATCTCTCTACTTCATTTCTGATTTCTTTGAATTTTTCAAAAGCTTCAGACTTGTGTCTCATTAGAAACATATATTTGTACTATGACAAATCATCGATAAAGATAATGAAATAGTCATAACCACTCCTGGCCTGCACATCAAATGGCTTACACACATCGGTGTATACCAAGGCAAAAATCTCAGTGGCCCTTTCTTCATATCCCACGAAGGATAACTTGATCATTTTTTCTCGAAGACAAGACTCACAAGCTGGATACGACTCAGAATCAAAAGAGTCAAGGATCCCATCTTTTTTCAGTTTGTTTATCCTGTCCTCTCTAATATGTCCAAACCTAAGGTGCCACATATACTCTGGTTAACTTCATCTCTGGGCCTTTTGTGATCTACGATACTTACTACTTACTCATTTATATTCATATTCGCATCGACATGCAAGTGATAAAGATGGTTAATTAAAAGACTACATGTAATCAATTTATTTTATAAATAAATAAAATAAAAATCTTTATTAAAATTAAAATTAAATCTATCCTATGCTTGTATGATACAAAAATTCAATTTCGACTAGCTACAGGATAAAATAACAATCTTTTAAATCTAATCTAATCGAAGAGAATAGGTGCCAATGGCTTCTGCAGCAATCTTTGCTCCATTGCTGATCCGAATGATCATCTTACCTTGCCTCAGCCCTCTACTTCTTATTAGATCTTGTATTGAAGTACATATATAAGTACTAAAAATAGAGTCCAATATCCAACTAAAAATAGAAGAAACTATTAGGTTAGATTCAATTACGACTATACTAGACATACCTTCCAAAGATATGTCTTCCTTCTTAGTCTTCAGGCTTTTCAGGTGGAGTGGACAGTTCCTCCTCCAATGGCTATCAACATCACAGTGGAAACACTTTCTTTTCACTACAGTCTTTTTTGAAATATTCTTCTTTGGCTTGTTCTCTTTTTTTTGCTTCTTCTTCTTCTTTCAACTAGACTTTCTCTTGGATGAAGAAGCCCGCTTCATAGTAAGAACAGTATTCTTTGAACTTTTCAAGGTTTCCTTAGCAGTGACCAACATGTTGACAAGTTCGGATATGGTGCAGTCTAACTTGTTCATATAAAAATTTATAATAAATTGACTATATAAATTCATGAGAGATTGCAGGATCAAATCCACTTACAATTTCTTTTGTATAGTCAGATCGAGCTTCTCAAGATCCTCAAAGTCCTTGATCATTGTCATACAATGCTCATGGACCAACTGCCCTTCGTGCATTTTCATGTTGAAGAGTCTCTTGGACACTTCAAAATGCACAGTACGGCTTTGCTCACCATACAATTTTTATAGATGAGTGATTATAGCCTTGGCAGTAGGCATGTGTTCATGCTGGATTTGTAACTCATTTGATATAGAAGCCAGTACATAACACTTAATTCGACTGTCATCACCCATCTATTTATCAAAGGCTGCTCTCTGCTTAGTACTAGGATGGCTAGTAAAGCTGGGGGGGTCCTGATCAAGTACATATCTTAATTTTTTGATATCAAGATAATCTTGAGATTTCTGAGTTAGCCTTTAAAATTGATTTCGATCAATCGATTAGACTCAAGGATGCAGGTTAAAGGGTTTGAGGTGACATGGCTTAACTGCTGAAGTAGAGATTTAAGTTAGATATTTGTACTTAAATTTTATATTTGCTCTAAAAATTTTAAGAAGCAAACAGACTCTCACTATTTTTTTGGATCCCTATACTCTCTAGGTAGAGAAGCGAAAATCCTAATGCAATAACTAAATTTCTAGTGGGTGCTGCAGTCCCACCGATACCATGTGTCTCACTTAACAAATATGGGATAGCACGTACATCGATGCATGGACAACTCTTTTTTCAGATGCTTCTCCAAACATATTGCAGCAACTTGATCTCTAAATCATGTGGACTCACCTGACAGATATTGACCATACTCTTTAGTTAAGCTCGATCCACCATTCACAAGCAGGTGCAAAGCCATCATTGGGTCCCTTACATGATAGATATTGGGCCCAACCCCATCTTTGCCCGGGTGCAACCCTTTGCTAATAGAGTGGTTGTGTGTTTCTAGTATAATTGAACCACTATAATCAGTCGAGAATAATCAACATCAGTAGCACGTCCACACTTCTACAACGGTGAAAGATCTATAGACTTAATATTTACGGAGAGGTTTAGGTTTAGATCTCATCTAATCAGTCATCAAATAACTGATCTAATTAGCACTGGCTAAACTAAATCGATAAGAAACCATATTTAAGACTCAATCTTCCAAATTGACCAAATAAGTAGAGATCGATGAGAGGCTCTCTCTTGATGAATCAAGAATCTTAATTAAGTAACCACCTTTTAATTACTTATGTTAGACACCAATTGATCAATTGATCCAAATAGGATTGCTTAAGTGAATAAGGCTCAAGCTATAGAGCCGAATTAGATCCTTAAGTTAATCGATTCTACATATGGATGTTAATCGACTTGATCAATAATAATTATATGATCATAAGCTCTATTGACCTAATTCTAATCAATACTTGACTTGGTTTGATCAATCACTAAATCGATTTAAACCTATTTTGCTCAAATCAAAAATCTTAATTGTAATCCAATCACATGACCTAATTTAATCTACTCATGACCAATCCTTCATGCATAAACATAAATTTTAAATCTTTAAAACTAAATTTTAGATCTAAATTTTTTGTATAAAAATTAAGTTTTTAATCTCAAAACTAATTTTCAGATCTTAATATACAAACATATATTGCATATATGAATTAAAATTTAGGTCTAGTCTAAATTTTGGATTTTGACATATCATCATATATCTCATATATGAATTAAATTCAAATCTAATTTAAATTTTAGATCTTGACATACTATCATATATTTCATACATGAAACAAAATTTAGATCTAGATAAAATTTTAGATCTATGCATTCCTTCATGTATCTCATACACAAACTAAAAATCATGTTTAAAATAAATTTCAGACCCAAGCATGCCATCATATATCTCATATACAATTCATAAATCAGATCTTAAATAAATTTCATATCTAATTCAAACATCCATACATCTCATGTATCAATAAAAATCAGATTTTGAAAATTCTTTTCAAAACTTGCATGCTATTTTCATATATCACTGTTGGGAATTGGTAGGGTACTGGTGCATGCAAATTTCTAAACTCTTTTGAAAAACAACTCAGCAGAATAATAGATTAAAACCTTTTTTAATCTAGAACATGCATACGTATGATCAAAGCACCTAAAGATCTAGTTCATATGCTCAAAATAATATATGCTGATTTTAATCTGCAAATAAAAATATGTGATTGAATCACATATCTATTTCACTTTTTCTTTTCTTGAATCTGGATTTGAAAGATGAACAGATTCTCTCTTAGCTGCGCAAGTATCCGACCTCTACGAATATCTACGTAGGAACAACTTAGATTGCTTCTCTTTTTTTCTTCATATGTAATTGATCAACTCTTGATCAGCCTTTGGATCCTTTAGATCAATCCTTTGATCAGCCTTTTCTTCTTCCTTGGAACTTCCTTGATGTAGATCAGCCACCAACCAAAGAAAGGAAGAAAAAGGGGATGCCTAAACACTTTTGAGCATGTAGAAGCTTGGACGCCCAAGCCTTTGGGCATTGGAGAAAGAAAGGGGCAGAGGGGAGGCATGGAGACTCTCTTGGACTGATTGCTTGGAGGCTTGATTGCTTCTAAAGGTCAAGGGATGGTCTCCTTATATAGGCTTTTAATTGGAGTCCTAATCAAACTCTAAATCTTTATTTAAAGAGAATTCCTAATCTCATTAAGACTCTTTTTAAAGCCTTAAACCTTATCATTAGTCCTTATCAAATAAGGAAAGCGGAGTTGGCACCCACATGAAGTCCTCATGCCACAAGGGATGGGGCGTGTGCCCCATCTAAGCCATCCAATGGCCCACACCCAAATCTGATTTGATAGAGCCATGATCTCTCTAATTTATCCATATTTAGTGCATCCAATTTAATCAAATTAAATGGCACAATAAAGGCTTGATCCAAAGCATGTTGGCATCCAACAATTGAGCTCCATGAATCCAATTCCAAATTCAATTTGGATTATGCATATAACTAACTTGATCTAATCCTTATTAAATAAGGAATCCAAATTCAAAGAGAAATTGGATTTAGCCATGTGCTAGTAAGACTTTCTTAAACCCAATAGGATTTCTCTAAATCTTAATCCACTTAGGACTTCACAAGTCTAATTGATCAATCTAAATTAGTTTTCTTATTTGTGTAATCCCATAAGTTCAATTCTATCTGGTAGTGAGATATACCATGATCTCTATCATAGTATCATTAAAACTTTTTTTAATTGATCAAAATAATTTCATTCTAACTCAACAAAGATCATCGATCCAGAATGATCTTAGTGAGCTCTCACAATCCACCAGTGATACCTAATAGTATGTAGTGCAATCCAGCAGAATCGAATAAAAAATCTCTAGATGTAGTTTTCATGTGATTCGGTCTTTCTATCGTGAGTCCTGACTAGATGGCAGGTCATGGATAAATCATCAAACTTGATATTAGTCATATGATAGATTTAATCAGCTCAAGTTCTAAAGTGATTCACATGAAAACTCTTTTCTATTAATTATACTGCTGTGGCCACAGACTTAAGGACTCAGCCTCTCAAATATCATAGGACTACTCCTCTCTTTCAATATCAATAGATTCTATTTAGATGCACATTTTGCTCCTACAGTGGATCAATTATCGCCAACATACACTATAAAAACTCAAGTGGTTAAGAGGTCATGTTTATGTGCAGTCAAACTCCAGTAGCCTCACTGTAAGCAATCGTGTCACCACAAGTTAAAGGACCATTCACACAACTATAGCATCGAGATAATCGTTGATGATTAAGTAGAAATTCATGTGATTCTTTGTATGGTTATGCTTAGTACTAGTTGTTCTCTAACAGCTATCTGTACTTATCGCTCAGTATTTTTACATTGTAGATTAGAGACTCATCTACCATAAAGAAAGCGATCTATGCACTGATCTATCCGAATCGATCACCATCCTCGTGATGATACTATGATTAGAAGTAATTTATGAATTAATTATACATGCTTCTAATTCTCAATATTTTGAGAATATATATCTTAAGCATTAATTTTTTGAATAATTCAAAGATACATCACACTTGAATGAAGATAAAACTTATCCTTTTATTGATCAAATTAATATTTTAAATATAAATTATATCCTAAAAAAATATAATATGTCAGCCATATTGGCTTTTCGGACATACATCTAACACATGATTAGCTCATGGATCATGAGCAAGCCAATGAGCTCTCCAAAGATAACTTATTTTAGATCTTTCACTTCTTGGATTGCGGTTACCTTGGCTTTCTAGTTTTTTAGCAATGATTTGAGAATTTTATGAACAAGTTTGCTGTTAGTATAATCTTTGCCAAGGCTCTTCAAACTATTTATAATATCAGTAAATCTAGTGAATATATCAATGATATTTTTACTAGGTTCTATTTTAAACAGTTCATATTTATGTACAAGTATATTTAATTTTTATTCTTTCACTTGATTAGTACCCTCATGGATAATTTTTAATCTATTATATATTTCTTTGACAGACATACATGACAATATTATATTAAACTCAATTGCATCTAAAGAATAATATAAAATATTCATAGTTTTAGTATTTAGTTGAGCTAATTTCTTATTGATCGCTGTCGTAGGTGGTCAAAAATAAATCTAATTTATTATTATGTAGATAGTGCGAGTCAGGATCATATCCACAGAGATTATGTTTGTTACGATTGAGTTGGTTAGTTTTAGGTTAGATAGCAGTATGAACGCTGATTAAAAGACTACTTAGATTAATAAATAAATAAATAAATAAAATTAATTAAAAGTTGAATACAAGTATGAAAATAGATTCTTAGGATCTCAACTATTTTTTTGTTAGACAGCTGATACTCTTCTTAACATATCTTGGATTGGTATCTAATCAATAAAGATATAACCTATCTTAGAGAGCACAGCTCGTATCCTTAGATCAAAATCCATCCCTTAAAGTTATAAGATAGTCAAAATTATTTAGATACATAAATTAATAAATTTATGATCAATTCTCGAGCATAATCTATCTTGTTAAGCATGGGTCGTATCCATAGATTATGATTTGTCTCTACATAGTCATAGGCTATTCAAAAATTTATATTATATGTAAAATAAATAAAAATTATAGAATAAAAAAAATAAAGCCAAGTCTTTTATTGCATAATAAGAAGGAAATATAAAAGATGGAGAAATAAAAATACTATCATTACAAGTAGTCCAGTGATTTTTTAAGATGTGACATCTAGTCGACTATCAGAAGATTTTTCACCATGATCTACATTCTGAACTCTGAAGATTTCTTTCTTGGGACTTGGAGATGACATTCAGCAGTTGAGAAAGAGATTTGGTGGAGAATAGGCTGAGAAAAGTAGGTTTGGAAGAGGTTGGAAGGTGGAAGAGGATTGCTGAAATTTTTAGGCTGCAATCTGCAGGGCTAGAAAGAGAAAAAGATTTGGAGGCTTTTGGATGTGGGATTTTTATGGCTTGTAGGGGACTGATGGAGGCTTGGGACGGCAAAGTTTAAGAGAAAAAGATTATACCTATGGCTGGCTAAAAATCTGAAAAGATAAGGTTGGTGTGAAGAAGGGCTGTGGCATGGAACCTAAAGCTATGGGAAGGAGAGGGAGATGATCCCCACAAGAGGGCTGATGTCCCTTTGGAAAAAAAGGGGGGCATGTATTTATAGAGTAGAGGCTAGGATAATTTTATGAGAAGAGAGGTGGGAGCATGAATAAGGATCCTTAGATCTTCATATTGCTTCTCCTCCGTTGATCAATAAGTTACGTTCCCACTGGATCTTCATGAATAGTCATCTTTTAATCTGAACTATTGAGATTTAAGTTGTGTTCATACTTGATTCTATTTATCTTTTAATCTGAGCCCTTGATTGGAGAGATTGCTTCTTGATCCTTGATCTTTAAATCGCATTTACACTAGAATAGGAGCTGGTTGCCTGGTTCACTCAAATCTAATCTGATTTGAGTCCAATTTGAATCGTATGAATCCAAGTTCTCAATCACCTACAAAATAGACTAAAAAATATCAAATTATTATAAAATAATATCATTGATTATAATATTTAATACCTTTAGTAATGTAATTCGAGTATTTATGATACCCCCCAACTTAAACTTTATTCATCCTCAAGTAAAGAAAGAATTTAGTACTGGATACCTTTTTAGCTTAGAGTTTCAAGTTTTATCGAGTAACTTTTCAAAAGAGTCATTGATGTTCTATAGAGCATGAGTGAGGTATGTCATTGAGGTATTAGTACTTGACCAATATGAGAATTAAGTGAAGAATATTAAATTTTTTCTGAACTTCTTTTAAATTGCTCCTACCTGTATCTCTAAATCATTTATCTTTATATAGGTGAGTGTGTTGTTACTTTTGTTCTTCATTTATCATAAAAATATCTTCATATTGCCCACTTTTTTATGCGAATCACAATGCTTACTTAGGTGAAAAGGCTCGGTTACTCATTGGGAGACCAATATTTAGACTTTATTTTATTTTTTTTTTAAAATATTATACTTCTATTAGGTGTCTTAATCCATTAAGCTTTTTATCTAATCCATGTAGCGAGTTTTCAACTAATGACTCTCAAATCAAATGACTTTAGGGCACTTGGTATAAAATATCCCTTGAGCTTACTTACAACGAGCTTTTTTGCCCTTTTCACCTTTTGATGTGAACCTTAATGTTTGCTTAGGCAAAGGGCCGGTTACTAGATGAGAAGTACTTAAAAACTATTTTATTTTATTCTTTTTATGAAGAAATATATAGTTACTCTATGCTAGCCCATAAGAGATAAATTCTTCTTTGATGAGGGTAGGAAGAATTAAAAGTGCTCATAGAGAAAAAATATTTATGTTCTAGACTTAACTCTTTATTGGTTTTCTTAATACTTGATCCCTTAATATCTCACAAACTCTCCGATTTGTTCATTAATTTAAAAAAAACTTGCTTAGTTCAGCTTGATTCTTGAGCATAATCGGATGCCTACACAATAAATGCTAGCTTGAGGATTTTAATTTTTTTTATTTATTCTCTTCTTCAACTTAATTTTTATTATCCCCAATGGAAGAAGAGAATCATGATAAAGTCAAAATAAAATATAACATAAAAGGATACCACTTGAGTTTGATATGTACATTCATTGTTGGGTGAGAGGTCTTTCATTATTATGTGTGGTGTGTACTTGACTCTAGCTAGCGTGAATGTGGTGCTCACCTCAACTTGGCTAATTATCTTTCTCGAAGATTCTTACGAGATGAAAAGAAACTAAAAAAATTATATAAACTGGGTTGCTCCCAACAAGCACTAAGTTTAATGTCTTTGGTCGAACTTTTATTAAGACTACTCCTAAAAAATTGGGTTGCCTCCCAATAAGTGCTCAGTTTAAAATTTTCAGTCAGACTTCATGATTTTGCCTATCCTATGTCGAATATGGGATTGATAAATTTCAATAATTTTGGATTGTTAATCTCAAGAAGATAGCTTGCCACCCTATTATTGATAAAGTCTATTATTTCTTCATCACCAATTTTCAAAAAATAGTTCACAACCCTATTATTATCAATTTTCTAAAGATGGTTTGCAACCCCATTTTCAGTCTCTTATTTATCGAGAATTATTTCTATATATTCTTCTAAAATGCTCCTAAATTGGGTTTCTAGATTAGGAGTTGGATTCAATGCATTGATTATTTGGAGTATATCATATGGTCCTATACATATATACTCAGGTGTGATCAAAGATGGCTTCAGTTCTAAGACCGATGGTAATTCTAAAAAGAGAGCTATTGGAGCAGGTATTTCAGGTAAAGGCTCATATTTCTCAGTCCATGGGGAGTGGTATTAAAATTGGGTGGCTCTAGTAATGTGTGCACATTTTCAACATACCCATCTAAGTCAAAATCATCCACTTCAAAAAGATCCCAACATGTATGGGCTTGTACTTTCGTGTCTCTCTAAAATTGCAGTCATGGTGAGATCTTGGTTTATTCAATTTTCAAGGACTCCTGGGTCCTAAGAAATTCTTCTAGGGGTAGCTTCCTCTATTGTATCTTTTAGAGATGAAGCCATATGGTAGAATTGGGTTGCTCGAATTTTTTTTTTTTTGTTTAAAGGAAAGAGAGAAGAAGAAGAGAAGAGGAAGAAAGAGAGAGTTTTAAAAATGAGAACCCTAAGAGAGTCCTAGACCTAGAGATGATAGATGCGAAGAATTTAATTTAGGTTAGATATTTTCAATTAGCAATCAATTAGGTCAACCAATCCAAGCCAAGGGTTATCCTAAATCTAGATAGCTTCTAACTATCAAGATCACCTTCGAGTACTTTAAGTAAAAGACTAGTCACTCAACTGACCAGATAAATATAAGGTTGGTGGGGATCCTCCCATTGTTTTTCTGAGACACCAATTAAAATTGACCAGATAAGCAAACGAATCTAATTAAATAACTATTTTTCTTTGAGATCTTATCTTTAAACCACTTTCCTAGATACTAATTAAACTGACTAATCTTCATCTAGTCCAACTCTTAGAATTTCTTATCCTATTAAGCTCGAGAGTCTTTAGGGGCCAACATCTAATTTATTTTAAATTAAAGTTTAGGTCAATACAAATACAGGATGGTGATTTATGGGTCAAGAAAGGATGATCAAATCTTCATCTTATCTTGTTTAATTGGGTTAAGTGTCCTTAAAATATTTTGTGAAAATACGCAATGCAAAAAGCAAGGATATCCAATACAAGTAAGAAGCTTTTAAGTTTTTATTAGTTTCTTTATTTTAGTTAAGTGCTATGTGGTGTCTTTATTTTCTTTTTATATTATATTATCTTTAAACAAGAAGGAATAAGAGGTAAGTTTTAAATTAAGTTAATTAAATGTGAGAAGATTTAGAGAGTCTAACCTAAAAAAAAAACTAAATTAAATTAAGAATATAAGGTAACTACATAATCTAAATAAAAAATAAAGAGTCTAATCTACTTAAAAGTAAAAATTACTAATTATATAAAGTAGTAAACTATTTTAAGCTATAGAAAGTAGTAAATCACTAGGCTATAAGAAGCAAAAAATTTTTCTATGCATACAAATAAAGTAATCTAACTAGAAAGCAATAAATTTATGATATATGAAAAGCAATATCAGGCAAAAACTTTAAAAAGAGTGAATAGAAGATAATTAAGAAATTAAAATAAATTGACAAACAATAAAAAGATAAATTACTGATCAACATAATAAAGTATGAAAAGTAAGAGTGTAAAAAAAAAATAATCAACTAGGAATATAAAGTAATAAAGCAAATAAGACAATCAAGCATATAAGATAATTATGTAATAAAATAAAGCAGTAAATAAGAAAAAAAATTTGTTGATTTTTTTGATTATTTTTTAGACTCAAATACAACTATGCCATGATCTCTGGTAACGACGTCAAAATTTGATCGCTGTCGTAGGCAGTCAAAAATAAATCTAATTCACTACTATGTAGATAATGTGAATCAAGATCGTATTCACAGGGATCGTATTTATTGCAATTGAGTCGGTTAGTTTTAGGTTAGATAGTAGTATGAATGTGGATTAAAAGATTACTTAGATGAATAAAAAAATAAATAAAAAATATTAATTAAAGGTTGGATGCAAGTATGAAAATAGATTCTCAGAATCTTAACTATTTTCTTGTTAGATAGCTGGCACTCTTCTAACATATCTTGGATTGGTATCTAATCAATAAAGATGTAATCTATCTTAGAGAGTATGGCCCGTACCCTTGGATCACGATCTGTCTCTTAAAATTATAGACTAGTCAAAATTATTTAGATACACAAACCAATAAATCTATGATCGATTTTCGAGCATAGCCTACATCGCTAAGCACGGGTCGTATCCTTAGATCACGATCCATCTCTACATAGTCATGGGCTATTCAAAGACTCATATCATATGTAAAATAAATAAAAGATATAAAATAAAAAAAATAAAGTCAAGTTTTTTATTATATAGTAAGAAGAAAATATAAAAGATGAAGAAATAAAATACTGTCATTACAAGTACTCCAGTGATTTTTTGAGATGTGACGTCTAATCGACCATCAGAAGATTCTTCACCACGATCTGTATCTTAAACTTTAGAGATTCCTTTCTTAGGATTTGGATAAGATCTTCAGTAGCATGAGAAAGAGATTTGGTGAAGAATAGGCTGAGGAAAGTAGGTTTGGAAGAGGTTGGAAGGTGGAAGAGGGTTGCTGGAATTTTTAGGCTACAGTCTGTAGGGCTGGAAAGAGAAAAAGATTTGGAGAACTTTTTGGAAGCTTTTGGATGTGGGATTGTTCTAGCTTGTAGGGGATTGATGGAGGCTTGGGATGACAAAGTTTGAGGAGAAAAGATTATACCTATGGCCGGCTAAAAATTTGGGAAGATAGGGTTGGTATGAAAAAGGACTGTGGCATAGAACCTAAGGCTATAAGAAGGAGAGGGAGATGATCCCCACAAGGGGGCTGATATCCCTTTGGAAGAGAAAGGGGCATGTATTTATAGAGTGGAGGCTAGGATTTCATGAGAAGAGAGATGGGAGCATAAATAAGGATCCTTAGATCTTCATATTGCTTCTCCTCCATAGATTAATAGTCATGTTCACATTGGATCTTCATGAAGAGTAATCTTTTAATCTGAGCCCTTGAGATTTAAGTTGTATTCACACTTGATTTCATTTATCTTCTAATCTGAACCCTTGATTGGAGGGGTTGCTTCTTGATCCTTGATCTTTAAGCAGCATTCACACTGAAATGGGAGCTGGTTGCCTAATCACTCAAATCTGATCCAATTTGAGTCCAATTTAAATCGTATGAACCCAAACTCCCAATCACTTACAAAATAAACTAAAGAGTATCAAATTCTTATAAAATAATATCAATTATTACAATATTTAGTATCTTTAGTAACCTAATTCAAGTGTCCATCACTTATTTAAATCATCCCAATCCTTTTCAGATTTGGGAGAAGGCATACCATCAATTATAGTAGTGGGTGTGTGTGACCATTCACTATGACATTCCATATGTCATAGTCTTATACTTGAATGAAGAATTTCATTCATATTTTTCAATATATATAATTAGTTCCATTAAATAATTGGGGTCTATTGGTTGATTGGCTTTCAAATAATGATGTACCACTTGGGGTTGCTATTGAACTTTAACTCTTGATAGTTAGATCAATTGGGTTGAGTATCTGCTCTAATTCCACTTATTTTTTGAAGGAGGCAATCTAAGAGGAGGGATGAATTAAATTTCTTAAAAATTAATTTATAAATTTATACCTAAAAATAAATGCAGGAGTATCTATGGAGTGCTTAGCAAGAAATGAGTATACAGTAGACAATAAGAGATAAATACAATAATATAATCACAAACACATAAGACTCCCTCAGTCAATCCACTTAGGAATTCTAACTATAATCCCTTAAGATTATAGTCTGATTATTTCCTCAGATTCACAATCCAATCCAGTTGGTTTTCACAAGATCACTAATTACAACCTTATAATTAATTATTTTTTGGATTCATAATCAATCCAGTTGGTTTTTATAGAGTTACCTACTGAAACCTTATAATATCCAACTAAAGCCTTAGACTAACCCCAAGTTTCTTCACTGAAGAAACTTGTCCCAATAAACAAAGTAAGATATATAAGAATTTAAAGTTTAAAATAATAAAATCCTTTAAACTTTGGAAAAAGTGGAAGTAGTTGGGCTTTGATTGCTTTGACTTTTTTCTTGAATACTTGAGAGAATTGATGAAAGCTTCAATACTTTTGCTCAGAAATAGTTAGCTTAAATCAATATACTCTTCCTCTCTTATGAGTTAAATAAATATAAGGACTAAATTGAAGACACTCTTAATTTTCTTCCATCTTCTCTCTTGAGTTCCACTCAATAACTTGAAGAGAATATTAATAAAACCTCTAAAGTTTAATCCCTTATGTTTCTATTTAAAATTTTTTCATTTATGATCTCAAAAATGTCTATAATTAATGCTTTAGCCGTTAGAAGCTTGAAAAAAAAATCGTTAAAAATAAATTTTGGCTATTTGAGAAAAAAATCTAGAAAACTAATTGTTAGTCTATCAGAAATTTATGAGTCGGCTTACCTAGGCTCTTAGTAGGTTATTCTGAAACTTTGAATTAGTTAAGTAAAATTTTTGAGATGGCTTAATAGAAGATGCAAATTTTTTAACTTTCTATCTATTCTATTTGTCTGAGATTGAATCGACTCAAATCTCTTCTTAGTTGACTAAATTTGTAACTGAGTCGGATAACTGACTTTCTGAATGGGCTCAGAGAACTTACTGATTTATACTATTTTTTATGTTCTTCTATCTCTAAGACTAATTCAACTATTTTTCTTTGTAAATTGGCTAAGCTGCATTCTTGGTCGACTATGTTGATTACTATGTCAGCTCAAGAAAAATTCTAAAATCTCCACTTTTATATCTTTATCCTAAGTCTGAGATTAAATCGGCTATCGAATTGCTTGAGTTAGCTAAGACTCTATCTTGATCGGCTAAGAAAATTATTCTGAATTTTAACTCTCCCTATCTTTATCTTGGATTGAGATCAGATTAGCTAAGCTTCTCACTTGGTCAATTCAAAGGGGTGCCAAGCATCCAAAATTGATTTTAGATAGCTTTCCTTATTCAAATTGATTCTAGGCTAGACTTACCTTCTCAATCTTAATTTGTGTACAATTTAGCTTGTTCAGATGTCTTTCTAGACTAGACTTTCTATTTATTCAAATCGTTTCATAGTAAATTTAATTTCTTTGCTTCCTAGCATGAGTTATTAACTTGGAAACATAAATTCACTTGAGAGGATTTTTTTTTGGATAAACTATTGAGCATTTTGAGAAATTCTATAATCACTCTCAAAAGCATTATCAGTAATCATGATTTATACTCAAACACTTTTGATATTATCAAAATTAGTTCTAAGGCTAAATAGCTTGAGCCAAATCATCCCTCGGCAGCACCCTCTGTTGCTCATCCTGATGCACCTATGGAGGCAAACAACTTTATCTAGAGCACCCAAAGGGCTTCATTTCTGGTGGAGGCATAGGTTGCTCTGATGGTACCATCGAGCACTTCCAGATTCTCCTACAGTAAATCCAAGCCCTGACCACTATAGTGCAGGGCCTGCAACAAGTGACGTCCCAACAGAAGTAATAGAGCTCGGGTGCTGGATGAGTAGCTAGTCCAAGCATGCTCGAGCCTTCCTCCTCTACCATGGAGCCTAGAGCAAAGTCATCACAACCGCTCACTTGGTCTAAAAAAAACTCCCCATGAGCATCGATCTTTATACTAGAGCATGAAGTGAGCTTACCACCATCGCCATCCTCGACTGTCGAGCCCAAGGAGCGCATTCGCAGCCATCACTCTCACATATGGGGGCATGGATGAGGCAAGGAGTTGAAGCGAAAATTTAGTGCAGGGGCAAAATGGTAATTTTAAAATTTTTTCAAAATTACTATTTTACAGCGGAATTATTAATTAATCTCATTAATTAATACTAATTAACCCTACACTAGAATCTAAATATGATACAACAGCATGCATTTAAATTTAAAATTCAAATTTGAATCAGTAAACGTTTTACAGTACTGTGTTCAGAACACATCACCTTTTGCGGGTAGTCGATCACCGTAATCTGATCACCGTCGGAGGGCTCTAATTGTCACGTCATAGCCACCCAACTGTCTGGCCTCTGCGGATCGTCCACACGAAGCTTCCGTCTGATCAGCTCCTCACGAATGCTAGTTCGTGATTTCACCCTTTTGATGGCAGATGTTGATCGAACTCCTTCGATCGATGTGTGCCGACTTCTCGGATGCTCTGGATCATCTGCACAGTTACTTGAGAGGCTGATGGATCTCTCTCTGAAATTTGGTGGACTCACGACACTCGTGGCACACCAATCTCACTTCCCGAACCCTAGGTAGAAACCCTAGGGTACACACCAAAAACCCTGCGTCCAATTTTCTCTCTTTTCTTTCTTTTTCTCTCGGAAGGTTTTGGACCTTCACCTTACGCAGAAGCCTTCCTCATGCCCCAAAGTTTCTCTCCTAATTTTTCTATGCACGTCCCACCTTTCTCCTCTTTTTAAAACAATGTCGAACGTGTCTTATCCGCGTGAGAGGATAAAGACAAGAGGTTACACATTTGAATTCAAATCAAATTTGAATTCAAACGAAAACCAACTTATCCCTATCCTTTTGGGCATGAGAAGAGAAGGGGCGTGGCTCTTTGTGCGTGGAAAAGTTTCACGAGAAACCTTTTCTCGTGTAAGTAATGTGGCGCACAAAATGGATAAGGATGAAAGGGCAAGTGATAAGTTATCCATTCAAATTCAAACATGCTTTGAATTTGAATGGCTAACTAATTAATTTATCTATCCATATGGCGCACAAATGAGGATGTGGGGAAGGGTTTTATGTGAGAAAAATTTCACGAGAAGTTTCTTCTCGTGAATTCAAATGGGTGCAAGGAAGTTGGGTGACGCAGGGAATTTAAAACAAGGTGGTTTGATTCAAATTGAGCTAACCTAGTTTAAAATAGGTTGAGCACAATTAGACCAAATTAAACCCAACATAATTAGGCTTAATTAGTCTTAATAAAATCTTAATCAAATCAGGAATTAACTAAACCTAACCCCTGATCAAATCAGGGACTAAACCACCTTAGCGATTAGGTCAACATTTAACCTAATCGGGTCAATCCAAACTGAATCCAATTCAATTGGACTTGATCCAAAAATAATTACTCAATCAAATTGAGTTAATTAGTGATTAAATCACTAATTAAACCTCTCATAAATTTTGAGTCCAAATCCGATGGGCAATCAGGCATCAGAGACCATCATATGAAACCCTGATCAAAGAGTTCAAATTTCAAATTCAAAATTCGAAATTCAAAATTTTGATCTCGGTACCCAAAATGTGTGGAACTCATGATTAGAGAATCCTAATTCTCAATCATAGAGTTTCAGATAGATAAGACTCATAATCAGCCATTAGATCAGAAAGGAACCTCTAATGTGTGTGACCCCGCAGGTTCGAACCTAAGCCGGTAGCACAGGAACCAATTTCTGTACTAATCGAAGTGACCATCTAGCAATGGTACCCGACGATCGGATAGGTCGAATAATCGCAATCGCAATATTCAGAACCTACATGAATATGGTTACCATATAATTCATCCCTTTTGACCCCTGTGTTTAGGATGACTCAGAGTTAAACTGTCAACCCTGATGATATCATCCGAATCGTGCTCAACTCAATTAGTCCTGTGACTCCTCACTAGGACTACCCTGGCCAAGGTTTTGCTAAATTGAAACACGACTGTACACAGCTCCTAAACTGGAGTGGTCAATCCCATCTTGACACACGCACCGACAAGTCAAGTACTTGACTACACCCAGCAACCTTCCGTCACTGAATTAGAAATTCAGGTAGTCCAGTGCCTAAGTGCAGTGAGTTGCTTGCAAGTCACCGTGGCGGTCTCAGGTCGGAGGGACATTTATACCCATATCCCATCGGAGCAAATCTTGACAGCAGAAATAGCTTCGGAGTTGGTCACGTTCAGTGCAGATGTACCATTACATCTCACCTGTATGCCATACCAGTGTCTCCACACTCTTTGGTTATGAGGACAACCAACCCATATGGCACACAACGACCTATGCTCGATAAATATTATCGTCCTTGGTAACAACGTATCATTTGGTCGCGAACATGTTTAAGGACTAAACGACAAATCCTCCTTTGTCGAGTCTAAATAGTCCTAAGGACTTCACCACAACACAGGAGTTCATTAGAAGATGAAACATTTATGATGAAAAAATACCAAAATAACTTTTATTTATTTATAATTCATGTACTAATACAAAAGGAGCACAACCGTCAACAGGCTGACGATTGGCTTTGGGACACTATTCCCAACAGGAGTCTCTATCCACTTCTTCTTCTTCTTCATCTTAGGGTTTGACTGTGAGCATGTCTGCATTCCACCAACTTGAGGAGGCTTTCTTGAGGTAGGTCGACCTCAATTAGATGCTTTAGGAGGTAGATTGGTACCATAAGATCCTATGCCAGCATCAACTGATCTTGGGCAGTGAGCTAGAGTTCTCCACTCAACCTCCCTTCATAGCATAGATCATGGAGAAGCCTATTCCTCTCTACTTGAAAATGTCATAGCTCGAAACCTACAATGGCACCACCAAACCCTACGACCACTTGGACAACTATAAGGCCCTAATAATGCTCCAGTGGGTCATTGATTTAGTGATGTGCAAGGCCTTCCCCACCACTCTTTAGAAGGTCGCTCTGATGTGGTATGCTAGACTTTAGTCGAATTCCATCCACTCCTTTGAGGAGCTTGGCCGGCTCTTCACTGCTTACTTCAAAAGTAGTGGAAGATAGAGGAGAGTGTTGCCCATAAAGATAACCCAAGAGGGGGGTGATTGGGTTTTTCGAATATTTAAACTTCCTATGCATAATTATCAAACTGTGGAGTGTGGTGAGTGAATACTAGATGATAAATATAAAAATAATAAGTAAATAAGAAGCAATGTAAAGAAATAAGAAGCCATAAACAAACACCAAATTTTTATAGTAGTTCAGTGCCAAATTTAGCACTTACGTCTACTCCCTAAGCCATCCTTAAAAATTCCATTATCATCTCCTTAGATTATAACTTGATTATTTTTTAGGCTCCTAATTAAAATCTGATTTTCTCAATAGAAATCAACCAAAACTACAGCTTCAAGCCAATCCTAGGCTTTCACAATAATTCCAATGTAATTCAAGGCTTGGACATGCCATTTTCCAAGTTTCAGTCCTATTTGAAACTCGTTTACAATAAAAAATAAATGATATAATTATAAATATAGAAAATTTTCTAAAAGAACTAATAAAAAGTAGATGAAGCTCTTTGGAGAATGAGTTGAGGAAGCTTTACAATCAATGTACTGAAACTATTTGAATGCCTAAAGATTTTTGAGTGGTTGGATGTCTGTAGCTCTCTCTTGGATGCTCGATAAATATTTTTAGATTTTTATTTTACTTTTCTCTCTTTCTTTTTTTTCTCTTAGCTCTTAATTTTATTGGTAATTAAATCTACTAAAAGAGCCAAAATAGCTATTTTTAGCTATTAGAGATTAAAAAAACTAGCTCTTGCAATCCATCTGAATAAATCTAGATTTGCTACAGAACTAGCCATTAGAGCAGCCACAGTCGAGTTGACTCAAGATCAAGTAGGGATCAACTCGAGTAAACTATGAGTCAACTTGAAGACTAATTCATAAAAGGTACTATTCTATCTTTTTTGAGAGAATCAATTGGGGTGGCCAAGTAGGAGTCGACTTGAGGTCTAATATTGAAATTTTTATTTTTTATTTGATTGAGACAATCAACTTGAAGTCAAGTAGAGGCCGACTCTCAGTTTGTGTCACTTCATATCTGTGTACTAGAGTTGACTCTTTGAATTTAAGAGGCAACTCTTAGTCTCTTTCTTTTGATTTTTCATGATATAGCTATATCCATGCAGCTTTTTAAGACTCCAAAACTTATCATTAATATATACTTCTCAAGAATGATTTTAGCTTCATGAAACATTCTTCACAAGAACTTCAACAACTTATTAGTACCAAAGTAAATACTCAGCTATTTTTTTGTATTCATTAAAATCAATCCTTGGGTTAATAATTTCCTTCTTTTTGATGATATCAAAACTTTAAGTACAAATAAATAATGCAATCAATGTGCTTATATCAAATTAATTTTATCCATTTGACTTAAGAGAGATTTAAAGATTCATGCAAGGCTATGTATCAAAGCAAGACAACATAAATTGAGTGTAATTGAGTGTAATAGGATCAATAATGTATCATATCTCAATGATATACCAGAATTAACGATGTATCTATGCTAGAGAAAAAAGTATCAGAGTCAAAGGTTCTGAAAGTTGTATCAAGGCTTAATATATCAGAGCTGGAGTGAGCTGAAAAATGAAAGTTATATCAGAGCTAAAATTAAGTATCAAAACAAATATATCAGAGCAAAAATTGATGATATTTCAAAAATGGATTATATATTTTAATAATTCTATTTTAAATTATTTGCTTCATGGTTCTATTTCTTACTCTACTCCTTTTTGTCATCAATAAAAAAGAGACTGCCCAAAAAGTTATACAATATAAAAGAAAACTTTCATTTTATTGCATACAATGGTATCTTTACAAGCAAAATGAATGTACTATATACAAAACAAAGATTTATTATAGTACACCAAAGATACATAAAGTAAAATGTAATAGTAAAATATAACAAGATAAAATAAAAGATACAAAGTGAATTACCTAATGGACATCTAGAGATCTTATACCTAATCCTCATCCGAGGGAAGGTCTATGAGTGAGCTCTAGAAGATGAGGCTCGACTCCTCCTACTCCAAATCCTACTATAGGATCTAGTAGGATGTACAGGAAAGCCAACATTGGACCTTGTATATGCTCTAAATGGTGGTTTAAGAGTAGGCTGGGATGGCTAGGAGGTTTGGGAAGGTTGGGAAGGTTAAGCATGGCAAGTCGATTGGCCCTACTAAGATGAAGATCTAGTGGGTGAAGCCTGTCGATCATATCCTCTGGTGGCAGCTACTGTGGCAGCTCCTATTGCAATATTCTCTAACTATGATGCAAGTCTACTCATCGAGGTCGGAAAGAAAAAGATTCTTGAGTATTGAGAGGCTCCAATCTCTCTAATCTCATCTAGATTTGACCAATAATAGCCTCAATCCTCCCTCTGAGGTAAGTAGCCTTCTAAGCCAATGGAGATAAATGTCCATGCTCCTACGGTCTTGCTCATTGCTACAGGGCTTTGATCCTATCAAACAAACTAGCCCTCTCACTCCTCAGTCCTTGTAGGTCAATCTATACTAGAGAAGCGATCTGGGATAGATCTACCTGAGGTGCCATAGAATGCTCCCTCTCACTTTGTCACTCATCCAAAACTAAATGTATGATCCTCTTCATCTGATCATCATCTAGTCGTATGAAAGAAGGTTGAGTTAGTTGCAAAGCTCCAATTGATTCACTGGTGGTACAGATACTGGGGCTCTGCTACTACTAGTAGAGAAGACTCGAGCTCTGACTCAGGCTGTGCTCTGCTCAGCCTAACCTCATCTCTTGGTCTATCCTATCCTGAGTTCCTTTAAACCCATCTATCCTCCAACTTTTGGTAGCCCATATGATGTATCGACCGCTCATTGTAGGTATCATAGTGCATCAAACTCGACTAGCCTCTCACTCAAGAGATACTCCAAACTTTCTAAAGATGAAGGTAAGGGTTGTACCATTGGATAGGTAGGCATTCACCTTCCTTTTTGCCTCTCTCATGTATGTGAGCATCAACACTTGTAGGTTAGGGAGAATGCTTTGAAATACATGTGGCATTACAATCAAATCTCATATAGACACAAAATTGAATCGCCGTACCTTCGATAATAAGATCCTCCCGATGAATGATATACTAGTTGTAACTCCACAGCCTGCTGGTTCGCAAAGAGCTCCTTCATGACATCCATATTTTTAGTCTCCAAAACCATCTTGAATGCCTCTGCTCTATCGAAAGTCTAGTCAGAGTCATACCCTGACATGACAACCAAAGTATCCTAGCAAAGTGCTGCTCAGTGAGAATGATCTGGAAGCCCTTCATCATTGTTTCCACCCTACCTGATCTATGCCTAAGTCTCCCATAAAACTTTCGAACAAGCCTTGGATAAGTAGGGATGTCCAAAGAACATAAGAACTCCCATCCTTGCTTTTGAATCTCGGCCCAACCAAGAATCCTTCTCTTTCTAAAAATCTAAAGTCAATTTTTCTTCTTGTAGTCACCACACATATGGCTAGGGGAGCTCTGGTTGAAGGTGAAAAAGAGGGAGAGGGTGGACTCATGGGTGCTCGAGGGTTGGCTTGGTCTTTTCGAGCTTTTATGTTTTTGCCACTTGCGCTTCATGGTAAGACCTCTTCAATCGGTCGGCTAGCTGCTTCCTTGGATTTATCCATGCTCAATTCTAAGAGAAATCAAAGAGGAATCAAGGAAAAAGACAAGAAGAGGGCCCAAAAAAGTTTGGAGAGACTGTTTAGAAGGTTCTAGGGCAAATAGTGATAGATACAAGTGATTTGAAAAAGGATAGCTCAACTTTTAAACTAGTGGTCTCAACCTGGAGTCAACTTGAGGTTTCTACTCGAGTTGACTCGACTCAAGTTGGAGTTGACTCAAGCTCAGTCTCAAACAAAAAAAAGTCAAATTTTTAGGAAAAAAAATTAACACTTAAAGTAAGAGATGACTTTAAGGGGATCCAATAGAAGAAAATAAGTATGAAATCAATTAATTAATTAAAATTTAAGAGATGATCAATTTTGAGAATTTCAAAGAAAAGAGGAAGGAGATTAGGATTTAGTCAAAAGGATCATACACTCTTAGCTCTCTTCTAATCAAACTAATTTTTTTCTCACTCAAGAATTTGGTAAAGATATCTACTAGTTGTCTGTCGATGCTCACAATCAAGCAATACATCACCATTTTAACATAATCTCTTATGAAGTGATATTTCATTTCAATGTGTTTAGTTCTTAAATATTGAATTAGATTTTTAGTTAAATTTATAACATAGAAATTATCACATCTTATGAGAATCTTATTTAATTTAATGCCATAATCCTCTAGTTATTACTTAATCCATAAGATTTGAGTACAATAATTTTCAACAACAATATATTTAGCTTTCATTATAGATAATACTACTGAATTTTATTTTTTGCTAAACTAGAAGATTAAATTAACTCCTAGAAATTGACAGGTTTCATTAATATTTTTTCTATCAAATTTACAACCAGCAAATCAGCATCAAAATATCTAATTAATTCAATAGAAGAAACTCTAGAATACCATAAACCAATGCTTAAAATACCAATTAAGTATTTAAATATTTTTTTGCTATCAAAAAAAAGTATCTAAGTATTCTTTTAATAGTAAATAAATGAGTTTCTTTAGGGTTATATTGATATCTTGCACACATATACATACTAAACATTATATCCGTTTTACTTGCTATAAGATAGAGTAAAAATCTAATTATATCTTGATAAAGTTTAGTATTGATATTTTTGTCATTTCATCTTTGTCAAGATTACATGAGGGACTCATAGGTGTTTTAATTAATTTATGATTATCTATTTCAAATTTTTTAAATATTTTTCTCATGTACTTAGTTTGGTTGATGAAGGTGTCTTCTTTAATTTGCTTAATTTGGAGTATGAGAAAAAAATTTAGTTCTACCATCATGTTCTCCTCAAATTTTTCTATATTAACTTAACAAACTCTTGATAAAGAGATTCATTAATAGCACCAAATATAATGTCATCTATATAGATTTACATTATAATAAATCATTATGTCTTTTCTTCAAAATAGTGTAGTGTCTATATTTCTTGTAGTAAATTTATTTTCAAGCAAAATTTTACTTAATCTTTCATGCTATACACGAGATACTTGTTTCAATCTATCTAATGCTTTATTTAGTTTAAAAATATGATTTGAAAATGCATGACTCTCAAAATTAGGAGATTATTCAATATATGCCTCTTTAGCAATATATCCATTCAAAAATATATTTTTAACATCTATTTGATAGAGTTTGAAATTCATGTAGCATGCAAATGCAAATAGCAATCTAATAGTTTTTAGTCTAGCAACAGAAGCAAAAATTTTATCAAAATTAATTTTTTCTTCTTAATTATAAATTTTTGCATCTAATATAGCTTTATTTCTTACAACTACATTCTCATCTAATTTATTTTTGTATATCCATTTAGTTCTAATTTAGGATTATCTAATGATCTATATATTAAGATCCAAACTTTATTTCTTTCAAATTGATTTAATTCATCTTGCATTGCATTAATCTAATTTGGATTATTTTCAACTTCTTCAATAGATAAGGTTTTATTTGAGATACAAAGATCAAATGATTATCGATATATCAAAAAGATGATCGAATTCTTACCTCTTGCGATGGATCATCAATGATAAATTCTTTTGAGTATCTATAAGCACACCTCCATTTCTTGGATAGATTCTCATGGTGTCCTCGAGCATTCTCATGATTTTCTTCTTCAGTCTCCTTATCATCTTCTTCATCATTTTGCATTGCAACTTCTTTCAAAGTTAGATTTTTTATTTTTTTGCTTATAGTTCCTACATTATCGATAATAATATTTTTCTTTCTCAAAAATAAGTCATTAATTTTATCAAATACAATATGAATAGATTTTTCAATAACCAAAATTTTCATGTTGAAGACTTTATATATCTTGCTAGATGAAGAATATCTGAAAAAGATTCCTCCATCCAACTTTATATCAAATTTTTTAATTTTATTTTTTACATTATTTAAAATAAAGCATCGATAGCCAAAAATTTAAAAATAGTTGATATTAAATTTTTTTCTTTCCAAAGCTTATATGAGATTTTTTTTAAAATCTATTGAATCAAAGTATGATTCAAAATATAACATACTGTGTTAATTGCTTCTGTCCAAAAAAAATTTTGAAAGATTGCTTTTACACAATATGGTACATATCATTTTTTCTAAAGTTCTATTCTTTTTTTGCAATCTCATTTTATTGAGGTATCTTATGTACAAAAAAATTATAATCAGTTCTTTTTTATTATAAAAATTTTTAAATTATTAATTTTTAAATTTAGTTTCATGATCACTTCTTATGCAAACTATAATTGAATTTTTTTTAAAAAAAAATTGATAAAATTTTAAAAATACAAAAAATACTTTATCTTTTTGAGTCAAAAATAAAATTTACATAAACTAAAAAAAATCATCAGTAATCACAAGTCTATATCTTTTCCTCTTAGGTTTGCAGTCGTGGTAGGTCCAAATAAGTCTATCTATTGCCCAAAGATACAACCCAACAGGGGGGGGAGGTAGTGAATTAGGCTTTTCAAAAGCTTTAGCAATTAAAATAAATATGTGTACTTTTAGGATAAGTTGATTGTGTAAGCAATGAAATTAATGAGTTATGACGCTAAAATTTTAGACAAAAAAGTAAATGACTAAAAGACAAAGTCACACACACAAACAATCAAGTTTATAGTGGTTCGGTATCAAGATCAACACCTACGTCTACTTCTCAGGCAATGTTCTTGAAAATTTCACTATAATCAGCAGATTATAGTAAGATTATTTTTCAAGTTTACAATCTAGATTTAGTTAGTTTTATGGGCTCATCAATCGAAATCTATCCTCAAGCCACTTCTAAGCTTATACAAATCTAATTCAAGGCTTGGATGAGCTTGTCTCCCAAGATTCAATCTCTGTTGAAACTTGAAATATAGAAAATATGAGTGTAAAAATTTAATACAATCACAAACTCTTTTAATGAGCTGATGTTGAATCTTTGATGCTCAAGATGAGAAGTTGAGAAGTCTTTTGTAATGAATGCTCTCTTTTTTCTCTTAAGAAAGACTTGATTGCACTACAAGCTAAGTGGTTGAAGTGGAATAACTCTTTTTGGAAGCTCACTTAGTGGCTGAACAGATTTTTTAAGTGTATATCAATCCTTTCTTATATTTTTCTAAGTTTTCTTGCTTTAATAATGGCTTAGACCACCTTTTAAAGCAAGTTAGCATGACTAAAAATGGGTTCATAGCCATTGGAACTCAGAAATAGTCATTTGAAGCTTTTTGGATAATTTTTACAGCTTTCTAGAAACTAGCGATTGAAGCTGTCTGAGATTGTTGAGTCAACTTAAGTAGTTCTTGAGTTGACTCAAGGTCTCCTTAAGTGAACTCAAGATTTTTTTGAGTCGGCTCAAGCAGTGTGTCTAGAAAATCATCTCTTCATCTTTTCTAAGAGAGTCAACTCAAGCAGTGCTTAAGTCAGCTCAAGGTTTGTACCGAGCCAGTCTACGTGCCAGAGTTGGCTCAAGTAGTACTTGAGACAGCTCAAGATCTATGCCAAAAATTGAATTTATGCTAGGGCCGGCTCGAGCAGTGCTTGAGTTGGCTCAAGGTCTGTGCCAAAAATTGAATTTGTGATAGAGTCGATCAAACTTCTCCTGAAGTCGACTCAAATTCTTATTTTCTTGAAAAATCTTCTTAGAATCTACAAAAGAAAAACTTTGAGCTTTATTGAAATAAGATCCCGACTTTTTGAAACTTCTCCTTAAATACTTAAATATTTTATTAGTACCAAATATATACTCAAAGATTTTATTATTCATCAAAATCAGATCAACAATCTTTTTCTTTTTGATAATGACAAAACTTTTGAACATATACAAAATATTTTTAATTTTAAATTCTTTCAATATAAAAGAAATAAGCATATTATCAAGAGTTGTTTTGCAACATAGTATCATTTTATACTGATTTAGCATCTTAAGAAAAAATTTGAAGTTATGATTCATTCTTCTTTAACAACATAGCGTCCTCCGCCACCTCGGATCTTGTACCGACTTCAGAAGCTCGTATCTTCTCCGTTCGAGCTCCGTTTTGGATGATCTTGATCTCGTTGGACTCTGTTTTTCATCGCAGACCTCGCTGTGGACTCAATATAGATCGAATTTCGAAATAACAAATCCTAACAGATAAGAATATGGATAAGTTGGTCAATAGATAAGTTGGTCAATGGATAAGTTGATCAATCTTTCTATGATATTTATCCACCAAAAGATGGACCTTTAAATTTATCATACTAGCCAAATTTCAAATTTTTTGATTCTAAAATATCTGAAATATCAAAAATCTCAAAGTTTTAATTTTATTCCATATTCCATCAGGATTGAGACTTAGATTTTGAACTCTGCTATCAAAATGCCAATATCACAACTTTTAAAGACGTTACTAGTCTATTAAAGTTGAGTTTGATTCGCAATTAGAATCAGAATTGAAATCGAAATCGGAATGCATCAGAATGAGAATCAAAATAGTATCTCTCCTATAGTATTTGGTTCGTAACCAAAATCAAAATTGAAATTGAAATGAAATTTGAATACTATAGAAGGTAGGGGCTGGATTTTGAAAGATTGAAGCATTGCCATTCCTCCTTGAAATCGAAATGAGGATGAAACCCCTCCTAAGCAAAAGGCCAGAATGAGAGTCATATATTTCTATTCCCATTTTAGAAATTTTTTACCCATTTACAGTTAATTTTAAAAAAAATTATCAAAATAATGCCGAGCTTAAACTATTTATAAAAATACTATTCAGAAGAAAGTCGCTCTGTCAAAGGATGATTTTCTTTGCCAACTCACCAACTTGACCGCCAGCTGGGGGTGAAAGAAATGAATCGCCCTTTGATATGGTGGCTTTATAAGTCACCCTTTGATAGGGTGACTCTTCCCTTTCTTTCTGCCTCCCTTTTCTTCTGTGTCCCCTTTCTTTCTGTATCCTTATTTATTTTACTCTCTGTTAACTTTAAAACATAAATATAAATAAGCAAATATCCCTCCATTTAGAATTAATAAAAATATCAAAAAAATTAAAATTCTTAAGAATAAGAAGTCAAAATTTAGGTTTTAGTTCAAATTTTTTTCAAACCCAAAATTTTTAAAACTTCCTTTCTTCAGAACAAATAAGTTAAAGGATCTCAAAATTTATTAAAAATTATTTTATGACTCACTAATATTCAAGAATCAATTACCATCAATTTTGATTTCAAAAAAAAATATATTTTATATAGTCCTCCATATAGATGCTAGTTTTCTGACTTAGAAAATTTTCAAGATCCGTAACGGTAGATAGTTACAAATTATGTCCAACTAGCTTCAATAAATTTTGGCAAGGAAAGTTTAATTCAAAGTAGTTTATAATTTAAATTTTTAAAGTAGTTTATAATTCAAATTTGAATTATAAACTACTTTGAATTAAACTTATCTTACCAAAATTTGTTGAAGTCAGTTGGCATAATTTGTGACTATTTACCGTTATGCATCTTGAAAATTTTCTAAGTCAGGAAACTAGCACGTATATAGAGAGCTATATAACATATATATTTTTTTGAAATCAAAATTGATGGTAATTGATCGTTAGATATTAGCGAGTCACAAAATATTTTTTAATAAATTTTGAGATCTTTTAACCTATTTATTCTGAAGAAAAAAAGTTTTAAAAGTTTCAGATTTGAAAAAAATTTGAACTAAAACTCAAGTTTTGACTTTCTATTCTTAAAGATTTTAATTTTTTTAATATTTTTATTAATTCTAAATAAAAAATATTTATTTATTTATATTTATATTTTAAAATTAATGAAGAGTAAAATAAATGAGAACATTCGTCCCCAGCTGATGGTCAGATTGATGAGTTAGCAAAGAAAATTATTCTTTCAAAAGACGACTTTCTTCTGAATAGTATTTTTATAAATAATTTGAACTCGATATTATTTTGATAATTTTTTTAAAATTATCTATAAATAAATAAAAAATCTCTATTTTAGAATCTGGTTTCACCGGTCAAATATATCCTAAATATAATTTATATTAATTTTTATTAGATAAAATTTTGGACATTGATTTTTTCTCAAAAAAGTCCCTAACTCAATGGAAATACGGCAGCGTCGGCGCCGCAGCTAACGCAGAAAACCAACGCATTAGAGGAAAATCCCGGAAACCGCGAGCAACCCTGAACAAGAGGTGAAGAAGAAGGAAAAATGGCAACCGGCGGCCCAGGGAAGAACCCTAAGAAGGCGAAGCTCTTAGATCCCCATTCCATCAAACACCTCCTCGACGAATCCGTCATCGAGGTAACATCCATCCCACACCCCCTCCACCCCCCGGTGCGCCTCTCCATCGCTAGCATTCTCTTAGATCCCTTCACCGCTGGCGATCTCTAGGGTTTCTGAGGAGGCAGTGTTGGCCATCGTTTCAGGTCGTCAAGGGCCGTGGGTACGTGGAGGACGTGAAGCTCAGCAACTTGAGATTGCTGATCGGATTCATCATCATCGCCATTGTCCTCCTTGCCCAGTTCTACCGTAAGAAGTTCCCGGAGAATAGGGATCTCCTTATCGCCTGTATCGCATTATATCCTTTCTTTGATGGTTTTTACCTTCAAAAGCTGGAATTTTTTGTTCTTTAATTTTAAATAATTAGGGATTTTGTTTCGGGCATTGCTTGGTCTTTGACTCGGGCAAGTATATAGTTTTCAATGGGCTGTTGCAGTTCATCAGCTACAAGAAGGAGAAGAACGCTATCCTTTTCACTTATCCCCCTCCTGTGAGTTTCTTCGATCTGTATCTACATAATAATTGTATAATATTTGTTACCTTGGATGTATGATCTCTTGCACCGTATGTGCTAGATTTTAGTGTACAATTTTACCATGCAATTCATAATTGCAAAATGGTTAATTTATAAAATTGTTTCTTTTTAATATGTTGTTTGATGCGACTAAATTGGTTGAAGGGTTGTAATGAGCAGTAGGACTTGTAATCTTCCTGTGATTACTTTTTGTAATTGGTTGTGTTTTTATTTTCATTTCAATTTGTACGTTTTTTCTGTGCGTTTGTTATGAAAGTAACATAATTATTGCCTCGTATCATAGAATGGTCGATCACTCAATTTGGATTCGGACACTGTGAGGTTTAATGTCCATGCCTTATTCTGCATAAAATTCTTGAATTGAATTGTGCTTCCTGTTGAGCTATTTGTATCCATAAATTTACTAATAATGTAAACTTGCATGTGCAATCGGGCAATTTTGTGGACATCTTGTAGATAATGGAGTGCCTTTTATTGTTTGTTATAGTAGTGTTCTTTTGAAAGAAAGCCATGTGGTTAATCTAAAAATGAGGTTAGAAACTTTCTGTCAGATAAGTCTGCTCATCCATTTGGTTCAATTTATGCAGAACTTATGAACACTTCTAAATGAAAATCTCTTATTGTTGCATCCAGACTAACTCTGCTCTCATTCCAACTATATATGTGTGACCAAAAGTGCATGCTGCTATGATTTATGGATATTGGTGACTTAAACATCTTAAGAACATTAAGTCTCTGATTGGACGAGTAAAGTTGCTGTCCTTGGATAACTTGTGATGGGTAGGAGCTCCCTTTTTTGAGACTTAGGGAAAAAGAGAGGGAGTGAGCCAGCTCACTTATCCCCATTCCTGAATTTTCAGGATGCTGAGATCCACTTCCAGTGTGGTTTCCTATATCCCAAAGGAATTTCTGAATTTCATTAGATTTAGGGGGTTGATGGACTGCCCTCAATCCCCTCCCTTCCTCTTTTTCTCTAGAGGGTATCTCCCATTGATCAAAAGAAGTCCATGGATAGAGAATTCTTCTGACATCAAACCAGGGCCTAAGTTAGCAAAATATTTTGATGCTTTCAACATACCACAAATTTATAAGGGTGAACCAAGTCTCTCGTCGGACATCATGTTTCCTTTCCTTTCTGAGCATTTGCCTTAATTTCCTCTTTTTGGGGTACTGGCTCTTCACATTGTTTTGTTTCATTGTCTTCCAAAATTCCAACATGTTTCAATGCAATTTTATCTAAAAGCTTGTTAAGATATAAAGGAAAATGCTGCCAGTATCAATATATCCTTCATGATGGAATGCATTTTCTTTTCTGGGTCTATCAATATTTCCTTCATGATGGAATACATTTTCTTTTCTGGGTCTTCAATAGAAAAGTTAATTGCCTTGGAACTTCTTGCTTTGTTGCACAAAAAGAGACATGCTAGAGTTTTTAATGCATATGTTGCTTCTGGTAAACCTTCCTTTTTATCTATTTATTGAAATCTCATCTTTTGGGAAATGCTAAACAGCGACCTGTGATAAAGAAATAGCTTCTACTTTGTCTACTATATCTTCTACCATATGTGATGGAAAATGCTTGAAGCCAGCTTCACATGTGATGTCCAGAGCCTGAAGCCAGCAAGGAGAAGGGAAAAACATGTATCTGGTGAGAGTTAAAAATACCTCTCTCCTGAGATAAAAAAGCTGGAAATTAGTCTTTCAAGAAACTAGAACCTCAATCAACAACTCTAGCACTTCTCTCTTAAAAATTTGAAACATCTAAATCCCAACTCAGAAATCCCATTTCAACTGATTCTCTTTCCTTTCGTTAGTCACAACTGTGCATGCTTTCTCATGTACATTACACGATTTTCTCCTCTCTTTAATTGAACTTGTCCATCCCCTCTCAAATTACTCTCCTCTTCGATGGCAGCCGTTTATGCATGTCAATATCTAGTAATGGAGAATTCAAGGAAATGAAGATGCTTCATTTGACTAAAAGATGCCTTGTGAAATTTTCAAGATGACTAGTTAGGCATGTTCACTGAGAGGCATATTAAATCCTAATTAAGAATGATCCAAAAGATAATAAATGAGTTGGATAGTATCTAGTTTTCAAGTACTTTTAAGTTCTTCTCCATGAGATTGAGAGTTTCTATTGTCATTGTTGGTTATAAGCTTCATTTCTATTCGTGAATAAAGGAATCCTTGGTACGTGGGGCACATTTTTGTTTACTTTGGCTGAGCTATTTCCAAGGTACTTTATATTTGCAGTGTAGTGTGGTTAAGTGATTTCTTTGTTAACCATAGAAAAAATAGGTTCAGTATAAGGTGGTTCATTGATTTTTTGGACAGAGATACCATTTTCAATAGTCTTTTCTTTATTGTTGTTGTTGTTGTTGTTTTATTATTATTGCTATTATTATGCTTATTATTATGATGAGAAATAGAAAATATATGCTGATCTTAGGATTTATTGAAGCAATATCATTTTACAAATGAGGCTTAGGAGAAGATAAATTTATATGGCCAAATTAATTTGGTTGAAACTCTGCAACAAACCACATCTTCGGATGGTTTGTCACTGAAGCTGTTATGTTCTGATTTCAAGAAATTGGATGAAACTTCAAACCATGTTCTTCTCTTACTAATCTCCTTATTTGTTACCAATCTTTGCAAATCCTACCCTATAAATGTGGAATCCATTTTATCCCTTGCTCAATCCCTGCTTTCTCTGTCTTTATTCAAACCTTTTCCGGTCCTTGGTCTTATATTTGTGTGAGTTCGATCAGTGACTACTGCAATAAGTTCCTTACCTGTGCTCTGCTGACTAACATTCATGCTTAGTTGAAGACCTTTTTTGTAAGGATGTCCTGATGTTGACAAGGCTTGCGATATGTTCACTGGAATTTATTTGGAAAAAATTGGTTAACTGTAAATGATCTAAACAATTCGTGGTCACATTATTTGGTGATCTTTTGAAAAATTCATGAATTATACATGGATCACAGACCACATAAATTATTCTGCAAAAACCTTGTTGGCTCATAATTTACTTGCAAGCATATTATTCATGGCTGTCTAAATAAATTGCTATGGACAAATTGTTGGTAGCTTATTTGCGGGGGAGGGGGGAGTACGTATTAACTTGTGGTTATTGTGCCTCCTGTGTTGCATGATCGGCAGCCATAGTTGCATGCACTTGCAACCTGGGGCTCTGCAAAAACTTTGACAAGAAGAATTCAACAAATTGCACTCTGCTAAGCCTCTCCCTTCTCTGTTCGTTCTCTCCCATGCTCTAGCTTACACCTGTTCTGTGGCTGTTCGGTGGTCATATTGCAGCCAATGGCCTTAGGGTAGATTGGCAGAGGGCTGCAGAACATCTCCTTAACCTTCAGACTTGAAATTTTCAATTTATATCTTGATCTAACTAATTAAGAAAAGTTATGTTCTCCAAATTGCTTTTTTATGTTTCCAGTTCGAGCATCTGCTCATGTTCTTTTTTTGTTGTTGCTTCCTATTTGGGGATTGATGAAAAGGATGCCATTTGCTTGTCCCAAAAATATTTGACGGAGACTTTATCTTTCCTCTGGTCATGATATATTGTGTATATATTCTAAGTATAAGAAAATGCTAACACATTGTAGTTTAATATCCATAATGGTAACCTCTTATTTAGTTGATGCTGTGAGAGCATAACTGCTAGCTGAATCAAGCAGCAATATGTAGCCAATTAGTTGACTGGAACTTTTGTTTCTAGTTGAATTCAAACTAAAGATAGGGGATGCAGCTTCATTCATCCAACCAACACAAGTCTGTTGGCAATAGACTGGTAGGCTTTTAAGCGTTCTTCTCCTTTATGAAAACAAAGTCGTATGAACAAAGTACAATATCAATGGGATAGGCTTTAGAATAATGATGGCTGTTCTAACTTCTAATTGCAGCCACTTGAGTTGCCTATGTGGCTACCTAGACTTTGGTGATCCCTCAGTTGCCTTGCACAGGGCCCGATTGCCGAGATGGCTGAAACTCTACCTTGTCAAGCCTGAGCAGGGTTTGGACTTTCTTTTGGACAGGTTGGCATATTAGAAGGGCGCCCGACACCTTAGTTATCTACTAGTATAAGTTCACAAATTCTTGATTAGTTGTTTCTTCCTAACTTACCTTGACCACACATTATTTGGTGGTGCATCTTGAATTGCTTGAATTGTTGTGTATGTTTTAATTGGATAATTGATATTTATCCTATAACTTTTAGCAGATTATGCAGTTTTACTAGCTAACATATCGTGCACAGTACAATAAGTTCTCAAATAAATATAGAAGTCTTTTCTTTAATTTGCTTATCATCACTTTGATTTCTTTGCTTACTTTTAACGAGTGTCTGGCATGTGTTCATATAGGGAACTGTAATAGTGACTCTCCATACTGAAGTATCCGGACTCTGATATAGCAATAAAATTCTAGAATTTAATAAAGTAATAAAATCTAAATGATTGCTGAAAGGCCTTAGAGTCCAGAATATAAGCTTGATTCTAGGGCTTTCCCATTGTGTACAGAAGATTTTCTCAAGCTAACTTTTGATATCTCAGAAACTTTTTATTTGCGGGCATTTGTATTCTCTCTAAATGCTATGAGGTTGCATGACCGCTAGTACACTACAACCGCCTTTGAAAACATCGAATCGTGATGATTAGAGGTTGCAAGGCATGCAATTCTAGCATGTACACCTTCGTTCATCAGTTCTCTATTCTCTTAGTCTCTGTCTCTCGTTCCTCTCCTTGTCCCGTCTATGCACCTGTGCTATATAGGTATGCCCATGTGATATACTATATACCATTCTCTAACTCCTCTCCCAATAACTCCAAGGAAAAATAAACACACACACACACACACACACACATATGTGTATGTATATTAATTATTGGATTAGGACTTGCAAAAATGGATTTTAAACCATTGGGACTTTGAGTAGCTTGATAATTTAACAATTCTTTTAACAAGCCTTAAACTGTTAACCTGGTTTACTCAACCAAATTCACTATGTGGGTCAGGCTGGACTTAAATTTCATTTAAGAGCCATACAAATAGCTTTAAGCAGTTTGAAGCACTCATATCATAATACCCCATATGATACAAGGGAAGATTCTTAGAAGTTGGAATCTGCCAGAAAGCAACAGATGACTTCCACAATCACAGGTACTGATCATTATCATTCTTAACGAACTTCTGAGATGTTCAATCCAGATATTAGATAAAGTAAATGGAAATCTGTATTATGAAATCAGTTATTCCCATATTGGAAAAACCTATCGATTTTTTTTCCTTGCAGGTTTTATTTCTAGATAAATTTGCAATGCTCTAGGATCCCCTCCAACATTTCTAATTAATATTTCGTCTCCATTTGTAAAGACTGCAACATTATCTGTGCGAGATTTCTTATTTGGTTTATTCTTTGTTGTCTTGATTTCTCTTGGGAAACTGGTTGCACTTTTATTGAAAATTCACCATAATTAAAGTTGACAAAAATAGTTATATGGGACATCCTTGCTAGGGCTCTGTATTTTATTTGATAAAGTTGATTGGAGCACCATAAATAATGAAGAAGTAAGGGGTTTTGATGGATTTTTTGATCCAAAACCTTGTCCAAATCCAGTGAGTCTGAACCTTTTCAATTTAAAATTATACAATATCTATTAGTGACTTGTAGGGCTGTATATATCTATGACAAAACAAGCCTTAATTTTCTGAAACCCTTCTGCTTTCCACAAAGGTTGATCATTTCTATTATCTAGCAGTGTGGTGTTAGACTACTATTTTTGAAATAATCTTCTTGGTAAATTGAAAGAATAAATAGCACTGTGTTTTGGAACAGTTTCAGCAATGGTACCTCTTGGTTTCCAGCTTGGAAAGTTATGACTGATCTCTTGTAGGATACTCCCTAAGGCAAAGAAATTGTATGGTAGCACATACATCCTTAACTAAGAAACTTTGGAAAGGGCATCAGTAAATTGTTTGTCTTTGAGAATTGCCAATTGAGGATTGGTGTTCATGTATTTAATTTGCTCTCTGCCAACTTCCCTTGCTAGCCATCGATTAGCTACCACAGAAACAACATTGGGATTAGCAACAAAATTAATTTTAGCAAAGTTAATAATCTCATGTGGAGTATCTTCTTGTTTTTTAGTTGATATTAGTCAATGAATTTGGTTCTAGAATATCCTTATCAGTCAAAATCCTTCCTACTCAACTTGATATCACTTATTTCAACTTTTTTTGGGGGGACAAACTGCAAGGATATTTTTAATTTCTGTCACTGTTATCCAACCATCTTTTGATTTCAACCTTGTTCGGTATCCTTTTCCAAAATTGTGGACTCTAGAATACTTAATCCTGCACATTCTTCCTTATGTGTGAACTTATTACTTCACAAAATTATTTCTAGGGATCCTTGAGCTTGTTCTAATGTTGTTTTGCTTACGAGTTTGTTCTTTTCTTTTGTTCCATAGTTCTCAGCTGCTGTTTTCTTTTGTCTAGTCAGGAAAAGAAAGAGTATGGTGTTCTTTGTTTGAGCATCTGTTGCCTTGGGACACTCTTGAGTACCTACCTCTAGAGCTATCACGTCATTACAATCTCCCATCCGAGCAAACATCATTAGATATTTATTTTGTGTATTCCCAGTTCTCTTGCTTGCCAGCAAGTTTCCTTCATAGCCTACATGACCTTAACCAATTATCTGGCAAAAGAACCACAGGGATGTGAATCACAAAACTGTTGTGATGCCTCTTCTTTTTTACATTTTTTAATTAATAATGTTTGCCGCTTGTTGTGGCCAATATGAAAAGAGATCATAAAAATTATATGATTAAAATTTCCAAAATTAACTTCAAGACTATTTGCCTTGTGTTTCTTGCTTTGCATATGAGCTCGATTTGTTTATTGAGTTTCAAAAGCACCTAATTCATGGTTGACCTAACTTCACAAATCATATTTCATGTGCTACTGTTTTGTTCATGGTTGTCAGATCTGTACTGTCCATCTTTATACTCATCTAATCTATTCTTCACCGATGTTAGTACTTCAACCTGCCAGCATCCCCATACTCTTTATTACCCCAAAAGGCATGCTTGTGCAACCTTGAGTGGTACAGTAAAACATACTTGTTTTCCCATCAGGTAATGAGCACATAAAAATATTTGTGGCACTTGCATACTTGTTAGGATAACAAGGTTTTCTAATTTTAATTTCGTTTAAAGATTTATTATCAGGTAATCCTGGAAATACGAGCTAGGATTCTTTTAATTTCTTATGAGTATCTTTATGGGTCTTGTGGGCATACATGATTGTTGTGTTAGACGATCAAGAACCAAAATCCCATGTTCTTGTATGTGGGTGCTTCTTAACTAAATTGTCACTGATAATGCGTATTGACTTTTTAGCTAATCCTTTAATTTCCAGGTTGCTTTCTGCTTGTTAGGTAATTTCTGAAATCTGGCCATGTTTTTGTCGCCCACAGGGATCCTTCAATAGCACTGGGCTGATTGTGTCTTCTAAGCTGCCAAGGTTCTCTGACATGTATACTCTTACAGTAGCCAGTGCAGACCCGAAGTCCATTTCTGCTAATAAACCAGTCCAGCTAACTAAGAGTGTGACAAAATGGTTAGTCCTTTCTATCTTTTTGCTTTTCAGCAAAGTTTTGCTGCTTCTCTTTAGTGTATTGAATTCTGATGTTTTCCGTTTCCATGGCTGGAAAAAGGATTAGTAGAACATTTATCTGAACCACAAGAAAAATAAGGAACAAGAACCATGTTGAAATTCATGTATCGTGGGGAACTGTTTAATGAATGGTCCTTCAAGAGGTCTTACATGGCTTTGTATATTTCTCATAAGCATTAACTGAATGAGGAGGTTTCGAGTGTGTGATTATTAGGACAAATTTTAGCAATGTTGTTCCTATTGGATCGCTCACATTATTGATTTATGCACCTTTTATATTAATAAGAAAATCATATAGGTGGCAAGCCTCTTTTGCCTAAATTATTTGGCCTCCACTATCTTAAGGTTCTCTTTCACTGGGCTATCCTTATGGTGATCCAGGAATTCCCATTGATATGCTGCATGCATGATAATCTTGACCATGACCAAGTCTCTGTCCGGTTATATTGGTTTGCATTTGTAAATCTTTCTATATCATTCATTGATTTGTTCTTCAGTCTTACATCCATTGCTATTGCTAGTTTTTAAAGAGCTGTTGTTGTATGTACCCAACAATTGAGTGTCCATTTAATAGCAGCTGAGCATTCTTTTAAATATGGGTCCATAGCTTTTGAACTTTAGAAAATCTCTTCCTCTAAAGGATCCATATTGCTCTTTAATGCAAGCTCTCTGTCACTGTTCTTTCATGCTTTGATTAACTAGTTTCCTGTCAGGTTCACCAAAGAGGGCGTCCTTGTGGAAGGTTTGTTTTTGAAGGATGTCGAGAGACTGATTGATGACTACAATGGAGAACGAAAGAACAAATGACCCAGGATTTCCTGCCTTGATGGCGACGTGTTGGAGGCTGATCTTGGGAAGCTGCTGACTTGCTGCCATCAATTTTATAAGAAATATCTATTCCTGATTTTATAAAAAATGTTATATTTCAAAAGAGCATAATGTGGCCTAATCATCATTTTATTGGCACACCAAAATTATAAATTTTTATGACGATCCTTTTTGATTTCAAATTATTTATTCTGTATTTGGTTGAGGTCAGAGAGAGGATAGATGAGGTTGGAAGAATGGATGGCATTCATCTATCATTTGATTCAAAAAATTTTAGAAAGATGAAGAAAAGAGATTGTCCATCTATCCTAACCTATCAATTTGCATCCTTCTAAATTTAAAGGAGGATGTAAGAAAGAATAGATGGAACATATAAAAGGTTGGTTTTTGTATTAATAAAATTACTCATTAATTTTTTTTGACAAAACTACGACACATCTTTTCATCCATATTATTTATATATACTTTTATTTTATCTATACTATTAATCCTATATTATTAGATTTTATTGCTAATTATTTTAATGTTACTACATAATTTTTATAATTATAATTAAATAATTAGAATTGGCTTCTATTTTTTTATTTATATTTATTATTTTTAATTAATTATTGATATAAAATTATATAAATATTTAAATTAAATTATAAATTAATTAGTTATTTATATAATTAATATTAAATTAAAAATTAGAAATTTAATTTAATTTAAATATATATTATAATTTTTTATATAATTATCAATCATAGATGTTACAAGCTTGTATATTGCTTACTTTTTTTAGTATAAATAAGTATTATTTAATTGATATTAATAATATTTTTTGTGAAAAAATAGTTTAGTAAAAATATCATACAAATATCATCTATCTTTTTTTTCATTTATCTTATATCAAATAAAAAAAAAATTATTTCTATCCATCCTTCCATATTTCACTAAACACATGAGAAGATGTATGGAAGATCTACTCATATTCACTCTCATCCATTCTTTTTTCTCTATCTATTCTTTCTCCGATCTATCTTTCGTACTAAACAGAGGGTTAGAGCAGCATTATATGTTATGTGCATGCTAGTTAGTAGATTTGTAGAGACTAAAGTGGTTCGAGCACTATCATATTGTTTCGGCTGCTTGATATCTTTTTTTTATTTTTTAGCTTCACTTGTCCCCACGAGTAAAAGATCATTTCAACTTTTGATCTTCCCTTCTTTTTTTTTTTTTTGTGACGATGGGTTGTCGTTGGGTTGGTGGGGGGTGTGCTGGGGAGTAGGATGTTTAGTTGGAGAAAATAAAAATTTGAAATTGAAATCGGAATCGAAATGGATGATTCTCATTCTAATCATTTGGTTGGGAGGAGTTCCATTGCGATTTCGATTCCAGAGTGGAATGGGAATGGCTCAATCTATATAGAACTCAATCCCTACTCTCCTCCATGGATTCAAATTTTCATTTCAATTCCGATTCCAATTCCAGTGACGAACCAAACGCTTCGGAGGATTTGATCATTCCAATTCTGATTCCAAACCATTTCGATTCTCATTTCTATTCTGATTTCGATTATGAACCAAACACTCCCGAAGAGTACTATGATTTTTATATGTTGGATGGATGCCCTGCCTCTCTCTCTAAAGGCTGAATCATCTTGGATTTTTGATATTGAGACACTGAGAAAGGGCCTTGCGTGGCCTTAGATGATCTTGGATTGAATCTGAGTTAAAAGCTCTAGACGGGTACATGAGAGGTAAATAATGGTGCTGTAAATGATTCGGGGAATTAGTGGACTAATGGCTACACATAATGATGCTTGCATCATGTGTATCTAGAGAGGTAAATGGTGCCGTAGATCGCCTAGGAAAATATCGTAGAATCAAGAAGTGCATATTAGAATTAAGACTCTCCTATGAACTGACGGCAAACGTCCAGTGAGATGTGCTAACGTTTGGAAAGAGTGACGACTGTTGTATGTTTGTGTCAGCCATTTGGCTCAATTTCTTTTAGAGAAACATAAAAGAATAGTTGGGCGTTATTCCTGCTCCGGTAGTTCAAAAAGCTTTGACCCAACTAGCTCAGGCCAGAGTCGATCGTAGTGAATTAGACCTACTGGACCTGATGACAACAAAGAAGTGAATAGGACACCAGAAAATACGTGGAATTAAAGATGGATTATTTATATAGTCCCCAGTTGAAGGTGTCCTGCAACTTGGGAGAGCTTTTTAAATTCTGGAATTTCACAGGCTTAAGAAGCAGACATTTAAATTCTGGGTTTACATGGATTGTAACGAATGTCTATGGTCCCCATGAGCAAGCAGAACGGAAAATTTTCTTCTCAGAACTCACACAATTCCGACTGCAGCATAGTAAACGTTGGTTCTGATGGGAGACTTCAATGTAGTCAGGTTTTCTTCAGACCGAAAAGGAAAGAGTAATAATGTCTCAGCATCCCACCTGTTTATCATCTTTATAAATAACAATTTGCTTCTGGAACTTCACCCCAACGCTCTGCATTTCAGATGTTTTGTTTCTTTAAAGTGGCACAGACATTATCCTTTGGCAGTGCTCTCCATCCTTGTTTGAATAACCTCCGATCACACTCCACTCATCTTGCACCGGACGCGAAGATCACCGGTTATACCTCTCAACAAACCTTTTCGGTTTGAGAATATGTGGTTTGCTTACCCGGAGTTCGACGAGCACATGAAGTTTTGGTGGGAGCTGGAAGCATGCATTGCACATGAAGCAGCTGATAACATGGTCCAAAAGCTGAGATTTCTAAGATCCCAACTTAAACGCTGGAATGAAAGCCACGGTGGGTGGGAAATATCATCTCAAGGAAAGAGCTTCGAACAACAAGAATTGACTCTCTTGATGCTGAGGAAGAATCAACACAACTTTTAGCTCTTCAAAGAGAAGAACGGCTACGTCTCAGATCAGAGCTAGACTGTCTTTTGCAACAGGAAGAAGATTTATGGAAACAACGTTCCCGGACGCAGTGGTTGCGGAATGGTGATCGCAATACGAAATTTTTCCACATCTGGGCAAGTAACGGGAAAAGAAAGAACACTATTACGGAACTTGGGCAACGCGATCAACAGATCACTGAGCAATTGCAAATTCATTCGACCTTTTAAAAACAACTTCTTCTCCGCTCTACTAGGCTCAGCTAAGGAACGTCCCGTTCAGGCCGATTGGAGAACTCTATACCCGGAAGGACCTCTGGATCTTACAGATATTGAGCACCCATTTACGGAAGGAGAAATCCGAGATGCAGTCCTTGACCTGGCTTCTGAGAAATCGCCAGGACCTAATGGCCTCCCGTTTTCTTTCTACAAGCGTTTCTGAAGTGTAATCAAGCAAGACCTGATGAAACTACTGCAAAATTTCTACAGTCGTTTGGCTAATAATATTCACCGTCTGAGCTACTCGTTCATGACTCTTATCCCCAAAAAAATTGATAATTGCTCAGCCAAAGATTTTAGGCCAATAAGCCTGATTAATGGAGTGATAAAAATTATTTCGAAAACTCTGTCGAGAAGGCTCTCGAGGAAAATGGATTTGTTAATTTCATCATCACAGCTTGCTTTCATCCGAGGAAGAAATCTTTCCGAATGCTTTGCAATGGCCATGGAAACTGTAGGGTATAAAATACCCTCAGCTGAAGTTCTCAACGGGATTGATCCTCACAAGTCGTCTCCAACTCCAACAGCAAGCAGACTCCGCCCGGACTCCTACGGGAGCCGGGCTCCGTCACCAACTCCAACGGCAAAGCAGACTCCGCCCGGACTCCTACGGGAGCCGGGCTCGTCTCCAACTCCGACTGCAAGGAAGACTCCGCCCGGACTCCTACGGGAGCCGGGCTCCGTCACCAGCTTCAACTGCAAGCAGACTCCGCCCGGACTCCTACGGGAGCCGGGCTCCATCACCAACTTCAACCGCTGGTAAGCTTCGTCCGGACTCCTACGGGAGCCGAACTTCACCCCTAACTTTAATTGCAGGAAGACTCCACCCGGACTCCTACGGGAGCCGGGCCTCGTCCCCGACTCCGGCTGTAGACAGACCTCGTCCGGACTCCTATGGGAGCCGGACTCCGCCCACGACTCCGACTGCAAGCAGACTCCGCCCGGACTCCTACGGGATCCGGGCTCCGTCACCAACTCGAACGGCAAAGCAGACTCCGCTCAGACTCCTACGGGAGCCGGGCTCGTCTCCAACTCCGACTGCAAGGAAGACTCCGTCCGGACTCCTACGGGAGCCGGGCTCCGTCACCAGCTTCAACTGCAAGCAGACTCTGCCCGGACTCCTACTGGAGCCGGGCTCCATCACCAACTTCAACCTCTGGTAAGCTTCGTCCGGACTCCTACGGGAGCCGAACTTCACCCCTGACTTTAATTGCAGGAAGACTCCGCCCGGACTCCTACGGGAGCCGGACTCCGCCCACGACTCCGACTGCAAGCAGACTCCGCCCGGACTCCTACGGGAGCCGGGCTCCGTCACCAACTCCAACGGCAAAGCAGACCCCGCCCGGACTCCTACGGGAGCAGGGCTCGACTCCAACTCCGACTGCAAGGAAGACTCCGCCCGGACTCCTATGGGAGCCGGGCTCCGTCACCAGCTTCAACTGCAAGCAGACTCCGTCCGGACTCCTACGGGAGCCGGTCTCCGTCACCAACTTCAAACACTGGTAAGCTTCGTCCGGACTCCTACGGGAGCTGAACTTCACCCCTGACTTTAACTGCAGGAAGACTCCGCCCGGACTCCTATGGGAGCCGGACTCCGCCCACGACTCCGACTGCAAGCAGACTCCGCTCGGACTCCTACGGGAGCCGGGCTCCATCACCAACTCCAACGGCAAAGCAGACTCCGCCCGGACTCCTACGGGAGCCGGGCTCGTCTCCAACTCCAACTGCAAGGAAAACTTCGCCCGGACTCCTACGGGATCCGGGCTCCATCACCAACTTCAACCGTCGGTAAGCTTCGTCCGGACTCCTACGGGAGCCGAACTTCACCCCTGACTTTAATTGCAGGAAGACTCCGCCCGGACTCCTACGGGAGCCGGGCCTCATCCCCGACTCTGGCTGCAGACAGACCTCGTCCGGACTCCTACGGGAGCCGGACTCCGCCCACGACTCCGACTGCAAGCAGACTCCGCCCGGACTCCTACGGGAGCTGGGCTCCGTCACCAACTCCAACGGCAAAGCAGACTCCGCCCGGACTCCTACGGGAGCCGGGCTCGTCTCCAACTCTGACTGCAAGGAAGACTCCGCCCGGACTCCTGCGGGAGCCGGGCTCCGTCACCAGCTTCAACTGCAAGCAGACTCCGCCCGGACTCCTACGAGAGCCGGGCTCCGTCACCAACTTCAACCGCTGGTAAGCTTCGTCCGGACTCCTACGGGAGCCGAACTTCACCCCTGACTTTAATTGCAGGAAGACTCCGCCCGGACTCCTACGGGAGCCGGGCCTCGTCCCCGACTCCGGCTGCAGACAGACCTCGTCCGGACTCCTACGGGAGCTGGACTCCGCCCACGACTCCGACTGCAAGCAGACTCCGCCCGGACTCCTACGGGAGCCGGGCTCCGTCACCAACTCCAACGGCAAAGCAGACTCCATCCGGACTCCTACGGGAGCCGGGCTCGTCTCCAACTCCGACTACAAGGAAGACTCCGCCCGGACTCCTACGGGAGCCGGGCTCCGTCACCAGCTTCAACTGCAAGAAGACTCCGCCCGGACTCCTACTGGAGCCGGGCTCCATCACCAACTTCAACCGCTGGTAAGCTTCGTCCGGACTCCTACGGGAGCCGAACTTCACCCCTGATTTTAATTGCAGGAAGACTCCGCCCGGACTCCTACGGGAGCGGGGCTCCGTCACCAACTCCAACGGCAAAGCAGACCCCGCCCGGACTCCTACGGGAGCCGGGCTCGTCTCCAACTCCGACTGCAAGGAAGACTCCACCCGTACTCCTACGGGAGCCGGGCTCCGTCACCAGCTTCAACTGCAAGCAGACTCCGCCCGGACTCCTATGGGAGCCGGGCTCCGTCACCAACTTCAACCGCTGGTAAGCTTCGTCCGGACTCCTACGGGAGCCGAACTTCACCCCTGACTTTAATTGCAGGAAGACTCCATCCGGACTCCTATGGGAGCCAGACTCCGCCCACAACTCTGACTGCAAGCAGACTCCGCCCGGACTCCTACGGGAGCCGGGCTCCGTCACCAACTCCAACGGCAAATCAGACTCCGCCCGGACTCCGACGGGAGCTGAGCTCGTCTCCAACTCCGACTGCAAAGAAGACTCCGCCCGGACTCCTACGAGAGCCGTGCTCCGTCACCAACTTCAACCGCTGGTAAGCTTCGTCCGGACTCCTACGGGAGCCGAACTTCACCCCTAACTTTAATTGCAGGAAGACTCCGCCCGGACTCCTACGGGAGCCGGGCCTCGTCCCCGACTCCGGCTGCAGACAGACCTCGTCCGGACTCCTATGGGAGCCAGACTTCGCCCACGACTTCGACTGCAAGCAGACTCCGTCCGGACTCCTACGGGAGCCGGGCTCCGTCACCAACTCCAACGGCAAAGCAGACGCCGCCCGGACTCCTACGGGAGCCGGGCTCGTCTCCAACTTCGACTGCAAGGAAGACTCCGCCTGGACTCCTACGGGAGCCGGGCTCCGTCACCAACTTCAACCGCTGGTAAGCTTCGTCCGGACTCCTACGGGAGCCGAACTTCACCCCTGACTTTAATTGCGGGAAGACTCCGCCCGAACTCCGACGGGAGCCGGACTCCGCCCACGACTCCGACTGCAAGCAGACTCCGCCCGGACTCCTACGGGAGCCGGGCTCCATCACCAACTTCAACCGCTGGTAAGCTTCGTCCGGACTGCTACGGGAGCCGAACTTCACCCCTGACTTTAATTGCAGGAAGACTCCGCCCGGACTCCTACGGGAGCCGGGCCTCGTCCCCGACTCCGGCTGCAGACAGACCTCATCCGGACTCCTACGGGAGCCGGACTCCACCCATGACTCCGACTGCAAGCAGACTCCACCCGGACTCCTACGGGAGCCGGGCTCCGTAACCAACTCCAACGGCAAAGCAGACTCCGCCCGGACTCCTACGGGAGCCGGGCTCGTCTCCAACTCCGACTGCAAGGAAGACTCCGCCCGGACTCCTACGGGAGCCGGGCTCCATCACCAACTTCAACCGCTGGTAAGCTTCGTCCGGACTCCTACGAGAGCCGAACTTCACCACTGACTTTAATTGCAGGAAGACTCCGCCCGGACTCCTACGGGAGCCGGGCCTCATCCCCGACTCCGGCTGCAGACAGACCTCGTCCGGACTCCTACGGGAGCCGGACTCCGCCCACGACTCCGACTATAAGCAGACTCCGCCCGGACTCCTACGGAAGTCGGGCTCCGTCATCAACTCCAACGGCAAAGCAGACTCCGCCCGGACTCCTACGGAAGCTGGGCTCGTCTCCAACTCCGACTGCAAGGAAGACTCCACCCAGACTCCTACGGGAGCCGGGCTTCGTCACCAGTTTCAACTGCAAGCAAATTCCGCCCGAACTCCTACGGGAGCCGGGCTCCGTCACCAACTCCAACCACTGGTAAGCTTCGTCCAGACTCCTACGGGAGCTGAACTTCCCCCCTGACTTTAATTGCAGGAAGACTCCGCCCGGACTCCTACGGGAGCCAGGCCTCGTCACCGACTTCGGCTACAGACAGACCTCGTCCGGACTCCTACGGGAGCCGGACTCCACCCATGACTCCGACTGCAAGCAGACTCCGCCCGGACTCCTACGGGAGCCGGGCTTCGTCACCAACTCCAACGGCAAAGCAGACTCCGCCCGGACTCCTACGGGAGTCGGGCTCGTCTCCAACTCCGACTGCAAGGAAGACTCCGCCCGGACTCCTACGGGAGCCGGGCTACGTCACCAGCTTCTACTGCAAGCAGACTCCGCCCGGACTCCTGTGGGAGCCGGACTCCGTCACCAACTTCAACCGCTGGTAAGCTTCGTCCGGACTCCTACGGGAGCCGGACTTCACCCCTGACTTTAATTGCAGGAAGACTCCGCCCGGACCCCTACAGGAGCCGGACTCCGCCCACGACTCCAACTGCAAGCAGACTCCGCCCGGACTCCTACGGGAGCCGGGCTCCATCACCAACTCCAACGGCAAAGCAGACCCCGCTCGGACTCCTACGGGAGCCGGGCTCGTCTCCAACTCCGACTGCAAGGAAGACTCCGCCCGGACTCCTACCGGAGCCGGGCTCCGTCACCAGCTTCAACTGCAAGCAGACTCCGCCCGGACTCCTACGGGAGCCGGGCTCCGTCACCAACTTCAACCGCTGGTAAGCTTCGTTCGGACTCCTACGGGAGCCGAACTTCACCCCTGAATTTAATTGCAGGAAGACTCCGCCCGGACTCCTACGGGAGCCGGACTCCGCCCATGACTCTGACTGCAAGCAGACTCCGCCCGGACTCCTACGGGAGCCGGACTCCGTCACCAACTCCAACGACAAAGCAGACTCCGCCCAGACTCCTCCGGGAGCCGAGCTCGTCTCCAACTCCGACTGCAAGGAAGACTCCGCTCGGACTCCTACGGGAGCCGGGCTCCGTCACCAACTTCAACCGCTGGTAAGCTTCGTCCGGACTCCTACGGGAGCCGAACTTCACCCCTGACTTTAATTGCAGGAAGACTCCGCCCGGACTCCTACAGGAGCCTGGCCTCGTCCCCGACTCCGACTGCAGACAGACCTCGTCCGGACTCCTTTGGGAGCCGAACTCCGCCCACGACTCCGACTGCAAGCAGACTCCGCCCGGACTCCTACGGGATCAGGGCTCCGTCACCAACTCCAACGGCAAAGCAGACTCCGCCCGGACTCCTACGGGAGCCGGGCTCGTCTCCAACTCCGACTGCAAGGAAGACTCCGCCCGGACTCCTACGGGAGCCGGGCTCCGTCACCAACTTCAACTGCAAGCAGACTCCGCCCGGACTCCTACGGGAGCCGGGCTCCGTCACCAACTTCAACTGCTGGTAAGCTTCGTCCGGACTCCTACGGGAGCCGAACTTCACCCCTTACTTTAATTGCAGGAAGACTCCACCCGGACTCCGCCCACGACTTCGACTGCAAGCAGACTCCGCCCGGACTCCTACGGGAGCCGGGCTCCATCACCAACTCCAACGGCAAAGCAGACTACGCCCGGACTCCTACGGGAGTCGGGCTCGTCTCCAACTCCGACTGCAAGGAAGACTCCGCCCGGACTCCTACGGGAGCCGGGCTTCGTCACCAACTTCAACCGCTGGTAAGCTTCGTCCGGACTCCTACGGGAGCCGAACTTCACCCCTGACTTTAATTGCAGGAAGACTCCGCCCGGACTCCTACGGGAGCCGGGCCTCGTCCCCGACTCCGGCTGCAGACAGACCTCGTCCGGACTCCTACGGGAGCCGGACTCCACCCACGACTCCGACTGCAAGCAGACTCCGCCCGGACTCCTACGGGAGCCGGGCTCCGTCACCAACTCCAACGGCAAAGCAGACTCCGCCCGGACTCCTACGGGAGCTGGGCTCGTCTCCAACTCCGACTGCAAGGAAGACTCCGCCCGGACTCCTACGGGAGCCGGGCTACGTCACCAGCTTCTACTGCAAGCAGACTCCGCCCGGACTCCTACGGGAGCCGGGCTCCGTCACCAACTTCAACCGCTGGTAAGCTTCGTCCGGACTCCTACGGGAGCCGGACTTCACCCCTGACTTTAATTGCAGGAAGACTCCGCCCGGACCCCTACGGGAGCCGGGCCTCGTCCCTGACTCCGGCTAAAGGAAGACTTCGTCCGGACTCTTACGGGAGTCGGATTCCGGGCTCCTCTCAAATGGATAGCTAACCACCCCTCGCCGCCAGACACTCCAGCCGAACTTCAGCCGACAGGTCTGCACTCCCTGGCGTGACGCAGCGACGGCCACGATCCTGCTCCACTTTTTGCGACGGATTCCGCGCGGCTCCATTACTCCCTGGCAGACCGCTATGATGCCCACGATCCTGCTCCACTTCCTGCGATGGATACCGCGCGATTCTTCCATCCTCTGGCAAGTCGTGACAACGGACGCCGCTCCACTTCCTGCGGCAGACTCCACGTGGCGCGCTTCAGTGATAGCCACGGGTCTACTCCACTACTCTTCGCAACAAACTCCACCTGACTCTGAGCAGCCCACGACCAGACGGTTACAAACATCGCTATCAGTCTGTTGCTCCCTCCGCCTATAAAAAGGGGAGCCCCAGATACGTTAAGTTTTAAGCTCCATTTTCTATCTCAAAACTCTGCTAAAATTTTCGTTCGAGCACTCCATTCTTGTTGAGGCAGAGAACTGACTTGAGCGTCGGAGGGTCTTGCCGGAGTAACTCCACCTCCGGTTGAGACTTCTTTTGCAGGTCCCGGCGGCGACCGTGACTCCCTCGACTCCAGCTTCTCCGGCGCAGGCGGATTTTTGCACCAACAGAAACTATCAACTTTTGCAAAACTAAAGTGCACAAGGATCTCATTTACAAAGTCGATTTTGAGAAAGCCTTCGACAATGTGAATTGGAGCTTTCTGTTGAAACTGCTGTCAGCAAGAGGTTTTGGCACCAGATGGTGTCGTTGGATAGAGAACCTGGTCTGCATAGCTAAATCATCTGTCCTTATAAACGGTGACAAAGGAAAACCTTTCAGATTGAGGAGGAAGGGTATCAGGTAGGGTGATCCTCTATTCCCCCCAGCTCTTCCTCTTGGTCATTGACACGCTTGATAGAATGATCAAGTCAGCGAGCAAATCCAATCTCCTTGCTGAGATCGGACCATACAACATCATGGGGCAACTCCAGAGCCTTTAGTTTGCCGATGATACATTTATATTTTGCAGATATGATCTAAAATATATCAAGAAATCTTAATTTTTTACTTTATTGTTATGACCTGCTGACGGGTCTCAAAATTAATTTTGAAAAATCCCAAGTTCTTGGCCTGGGAATTGTCGAGACGGCATTACAGCAAGCAGCCTCTATCCTAGGAAGCAAGGTGGCTACTTTTCCAATTAATTATTTGGGTCTCCCACTTCACCATTCTAAACTGAGAAAGGCTGATTGGAATCCACTTCTTGAGAAAGTTCAGAAGAAATTGGTTGGTTGGAAAGGTAAACTTCTTAACCTCCCGGGTAGATTAGTGCTCACTAACGCTGTGCTCATAGGGATCCCGTTATTTTAGATGAATACTTTCTTTCTCCCTCAGTTCATCATCAAACAAATTGACAAAATTCGTCGGTCTTTCATATGGAGAGAGAATGAGGAATATAATCAAGGGCACTCTAGAATGCGATGGTCGAATGTTTGCCGACCAAAAATATTCGAAGGGCTGGGGGTCCTCAATCTGAAACTCTTCAACACAGTTCTTCTTTGTAAATGGTGGTGGAAGCTCTACTCTAATGCTGCCGACCCTTGGTGTAAGTTTATTACCACCATTCACCGAGCCTCTCAATGGAGATCTAAGGGTGCACGCAAATCTACTTCCTCATTCTGGAACGGATTACAGAGCGTTCATGAACCATTTCAGTTTCTTATCAGTTTCAACGTCTGCAATGGAACTACGGCTTTTTTTTGGGAAGACAGTTGGCGACATAATCATTCACTGAAGGACCGGTTTCCACATCTTTACACAATAGCATTGAACTGGAACACTTCAGAGGCAAAGGTGTCAAGCAATTCACTTGATAATAGATCATTTAGTACTCTTCTTCCACCGAGATACCTGGATGATTTTCAGAGCCTACAGGCAAGCATCAAACAAATTACTTTAACCTGATGCTGTAAAATGGAAATGGTTCAGTAGCACTAATTTTGCAGCACGGAGGATATATTACTTTTGGCAGGATGGAGGAGTTAGGCCTCCAATGGGTAGTATTATATGGAAACTCCAGATACCAGAAAAGGCCAAATTATTTTCTTGGCTCTGTGCTCACAACAAAATCCCCACGTGAGCCATTCTTCTCAACAGAGGAATGATCGGGACTGACCGCTGTGCACTTTGTGGAGACTTCTCAGAGATCATCCGATGCTTACCTGCTTTTTGCTCAAGAGCAGTATGGAATCAGGTTCTCTCAGACCTACAGCTGCCGGAACTTCCATTAACCCTTGATACCTTATGGGGCACGTGGAGCCTCACCAATGTGCGACCTGATAGAAGACCTGGACTAGACACTCTGCTCGTCACTGGCCAGTGGTGTCTTTGGAAAGAATGGAATAAACGAATATTTGATTTTCATGCCTACTGTCCCCGACCGGGAACCGTATGACCCGGCTCAGCCCGCCGGCACGCTGGTTTGCAGCCCTACGCATATCTGCACTTATTCGTTGTTTTACATCCTCTTTTACATTTTTTACTTTTATTGTCTTTTTTCTCAGTTTAATCAAAGTGAGTTCTCTTTCTGAATGTATGATCTCTATTGCGGTCAATCCCCCATCGCTCGATCGCCGAGGTTGCGCACCTGCAAAAAAAGTCCTCACTGACCGGAGATGCCTCCGGCGGAGACCCTCCGATGGTCAAGTCAGAGAGAAAACTAGGCAACAAAGAAACTCAGCGAAAGAGAGAGAGAGAGAGCTCAAGAGCTTAAAAATACTTCAGGGAGCTTACCCATGTCACGCCCCAAATCCGGGACATAACACGGCCATGCTATCGAGGGATGGACCCACGATAACACGAAGCCAAAATTCATCTTCTTTAACATAATAACATGTATATCATAAATAAATATAATAATAAAATTTAATTCAAATATTTAATTAAATCAAAACTGGTTCAGAGCATCTAAATCCAAAGATGAAATAATCCAAGCCTTAAAATTCATAATGACTAAATCCATAAATATAACTAAATTTCTAGTGCAAAATTTTCAAGCTTGCTTTGCTGATCTCCAAGCCTGGATTTCCTTTCCATCAGTCCTAGCCTTATTTCTCTGTACATGGAAAAAAAAAAAGAATATGAGCTACACCAGCTCAGTAGGTAAGTAGACTTCCGCTTCCTTACCGGATCAAGCATAAGTTTTCTATGATAATGCATCATTTAGCAAATAACAATTATTATAAAAATAAATATTTCATAGAATATATAATAAAATAAGTTATACGCTCATCATGCATGTATAAATCATGTATATTTCACGATCATGAATCATAAATCATTTTCATCATGTATTCATGTCATATTTCAAACATTACTCACAGATATTCGTGCTAAGGTCACTATTATATCCGTGATAGGGCCATGTTTCTTAATCGATAGAGTTCTTAATTCATGTGCCAACTTTATACCCACTGGCAGGGTCATGTTTCGTGTGGATGCTAGCTTCGGATGTCGACCTTCCCGAAGAAATTCATTCATAGCCATCTGAGAGCCTTTGAAATCATTATATCTTTTTCTTAAAGCATACATATACATAGATGGAAAAAATAATAAAATTCATGCTTCATAATCATGCTATTTTCATAAGACATATTCATGAAATCAATGCTCATAATAAAACATGCTTTTTCATATCACATATGCCGATCCTTATTTTATAAAAAATTATGATTTCATCAATAGCAATTCTTTACATAAAAACATGATCATTTAAAAATAAATAAGGAGCATAAGATCCACTTACCTCGATCGTCCTGGACCTTTTAATTTTTCTTAAAAGAATCGGACAGTCCTATTTAAAATATTAAATCATTAATAAATTTTATTTCATATATTTAATAAAATTACATAATATAAGGAGATGACCGATTTGATGATCAGTCCAATAAATCTCTCCCTTCGGCTCTAGACTGATTTAAGGTCATAGGTTCCTAGGAGTGGAGAAGATGGCCTAATAGGGGATCCATAGGGCTTCTTAGAGAGAAAAAATTTTTAGAGAGAGAAAGTAGAGAGAGAAAGTTCAATTCTAGAGAGAAAGATTTTAGAGAGGGATGAGAGAAACTTTCTCTCATGTGTATTATTTATTATTATTATTATTATATATATATATTTTTTTCTTTTCTTTTTCTTTTTCTTTTTTCCTTTCTTTTCTTTTTCCTTTTCTTTTCTTTTCTTTTTCCTTTCCTTTTCTTTTTCCTTTTCTCTTTTCCGTGGCCTTCTTTGGCCGAAACAAGGGACCTAGAGGTCCCCTTATCTTTGACCGACCGTTCACGATCGTACTTTGCCCGATGGTGGCCGGCGGCAAGGGACGACCCTCCCGAGTTCGGAGAGGCCAGAGTCGACGGTTGGCGTGATCGTCGGCGCCTTAAAAATCAGGAAAAGGGAGAGGCCGAACAGGGCTTCCCTTTTTTGACGAAATCCGACGACTCCTGTCGTCGGCAGTCATGCCCACCGGCACGGGAAAGAAGGGAGAGAAGGGAGGAAGAGGAGGAAGGACTTACCACAACCTCCGATGACCCCCACCGATGTGAAATCGCGGCGAGTACGAGTCGAGGGGCCGCAGCTTCAATCGAAAAAATCGGAGAAGAACTCCGACGATCGTCGGTGACTGTTGTGTCCTCTCTTAGAGGAGAGGAGGGGGGTTCTTATAGGGCTCGTCCTAGGGTCTTTTAATGGCCCTAGGACTCCGATTCCTGATCGAAACCGGGGAAGGAGAAGACTGTTGCTCCTAGATTGATTTTGATGATTACAAAGCAGATTGAAGGGATGCAAATAATTTTAAAATGAAAAAGTCCTTATGCTCTTCAAGGGCAAAATCATAATTTCACTAAAATCCTGATTTGATAGTACCATTTGGTAGAACAAATGATTTGAAATCTATTGGTGAAAATTTCATTGTGTTTGGACTTATATTTTTGAAGTTATGAAGGTTTGAAGTGCATGAGTCGACTCATGAGTCAACTCATGGCACTGTGAGCTGATTGGCACGCAAAAATTCTCCTTGGCACGCTAGTTTTCTGGCTTGGCACGACCTGTGAGTCGACTCATGAGTCGACCCACAAGGCATGAGTCGACTCATGAGTCGACTCCTGCTAATTTGAGCCAAGAATTTCCAGAAACGCATTCTCTGGTTTTTGCAACAGAGGTCGACTCATGAGTCGATCCCTGAAGCATGAGTCGACTCATGAGTCGACCCCTGCGACGGGAAATATCAGCAACGGTTATTTTTTTGCCCGTTTTAATTGCCATTTATGCTTCCTAAAAATCCTCTAACGGCTCTTTATCTACCTAAATTATTTTCTCTTGCTTCTAATGCTACAAAATGCTTTAAATGGTGAAAGAAATTGCAGATTAAATAGCGGATCAAACGTGAAATCAAAAGTAGAGAAGAAGAAAAGAATAGAAGAAAGGATCCAAAATTTGCAAGAAAAAGCCTGAGATCAACGAAAAATCCAAAAAGAAAAAGAGAGAGGATCCACAATATACCAGAGAGATTGTGAAAGAAAAAAGCAAGATCTTTCAAGGAGAGAATTCTTCACGCCTATTGTTTCAACCTTGATCTAGAGATCGTTCAAAGCCTTCAAGAGATCTTCAATCAACAATCAACCTCTTCTCAAGCATTCAAGCGTTCATCCACTTTGAGAAAATCCGAAAAAGGGGTTCTTCATTTGAGTAAAGCTTTTATTGTTATATTCGCTCATTTAAGGAGCTGTTATTGTATTAATCTGTGCTCAAAATTTTCTAACTCTTTGTGAGTTTTTGTTCTTGTTTTTGGAGGATTTCCAAAACAAGGAAAGGTTGATCCGAACCTGAAATCGGAGTGTTTTGGGTTTACTTGTACCCGGGAAACAAGTGATCTAGCTTGGGATAGCTAGTGTCGGAGTTTCCGACGTTTTGTATTCGGGTTGAATACAAAGGATAGTGGATTGAAATTCCCAAGTAGGATCTTGGGGAGTGGATGTAGGTGCAAGGTTAGCACCGAACCACTATAAATCCTTGTGTTTGTGGTGTGCTTTATCTCTTCACTTTATTTCTTTATTATATTCTTGCATTCCTGCTTTAGGTAATTAATATTGAATTAAAGTCTTTGTTTTGATCTTCATAAGTAATCTGTTGGGCTTAAAATTTTTTAGAAACCCAATTCACCCCCCCTCTTGGGTTGCATAGCTGGGCAACAAAGACTCCGATCGGGAGTCTTCTTCCCTGTGTTTTTTTTTTTTTCCTAAGTGGGCTTAGTGGGCTTTTGGCCCATCGGGCCGGGTTATCACAACCCATGCCTTAGAAAGCTTACCAAGACTGTTGCCTTACTCTATTTTATAGTAGAATGCGGTATGGTCCCGTCATTAATGGTGCAGACAACTAGGGAGTTGTCAAATCGCTGGAGGCTGTCAAATCGACGTGAGTTGTCAGGTCATTAACCCATGTCCTTAGCAGGACAACGTCCCATGGTGGTCGTACGGCATGTCCTTGGCAGGAGAACAGTCCTTGGCAGGAGAACAGCCCATAACGGTTGTACGGTATTTGGATGGCCTGACCGACTGTATGTCGGTATTCGGTTGTCGGATCGTCGGGTGGTGACTCGGAGATACCGTCGGTTGATCTGGTGCCTTGTGGAAGTCGGACGTCGGCTGCCATCCCCGACAGTGAGTCAGTGATATGGGTTCGAACGCTCGATCGGTCGGAAACAATATAGGTCTGTTCGGCCGGTATACCTTCGGTCGGACATTGTCGACAGCCATTGTCGGAGTCGTAGTCGGAGTCGTCCGTCGGTCCGGTCGGTAAAGTCGGGCGTCGGCTGGACCGATCTGAGGGTGAGTCGGCATACAGAGGTCAGTCGGTATATCCCAACAATCTCCATCTTTGCCCAAGTCTTGGATCCTTTGCTACCTAACTTGTGAACATGCGTACAGCATCTGGCTGAACTCTTCTCGTCCTCCATCGATCCTCTGCCATTGAAGAAAGAGAATTGTCAAGGTCCACTGCATTTTTTATGATGCATCTTGTGTCCGAAGTAGGAACAAGACTTGCAGAAAGAAAGAACCATAGGATACACCATCCTTTTGGCTGTCATATGCCCTGTTATGCTGCTTCCAGTTCTTTGTAATGGACCTGATGTTGACCGATCGTTTTAACATTAATGCAAACCTCTTAATTTCACCATATATAGATGGTAGATGCTTTCCTGTCCATATTTTGTACAAGTAAGCATGCATGTTCTCTAGCCATTCCTTTCCTCTCTATGGCTAAAATAAATGGAAATGAGCAGAACTTAAAATTAATTGCGAGGATTAAAAGATGTTAAAAAAAAAAAAAGAAATAAAGAAGGAAAAGAAGTTTATGTAACATTATACATGAAAATTAATAACAAAGAACTTTAGAACCTCCAATGGCTTACAATGCCCTTCAATACATACATTATTTCATAATCATTGAACCATCGTAGCTCTCTTAGTTCCATTTGTTCACTTCATCTAACTCGATACAATGAAAACATGTAACTATATATTTCCCACAATTAAAACCATGCGTCACACCGCAATCCCTCTACCTCAAATCCAGAACCATCAGCCAGGAGTATCCTTTTGTCATTGCATGTTAAAGATGTTAGAAAGTCCACTCTCTCTCTCTCTCTCACACACAACACACACACAGCAGAAACATCTTTATTTCACCAGCTGTACGGTTCAGCCATCCATCGCTGCAACGGAAAGAATTATTTATGATACAAAAAAAAAATATATCATAAATATTAAATTTTTATCATAAATATTTATTTATGATAAAAATTTCATCATTAATATTGTATTCGTTAAAAATACAGTCTCAGATAATATTTTATGATGAAAAAAAAATTCATCACTAATAAATAATTTTTTACGATGAAAAATTTACATCATAATTTTTTTTTATTTTTTAAATTATTTATGATGAAATAATTTTCATTGTAAATATTATCTTTTACGATGAAAATATATTTCTGTCATAAATAAGATTATTTACGATGTAAATTTTTCATCATCAATAATTTAATAAAAAATTTTAATATTTTTTTAAAAAATAAAATAAATTATTTTTTTGTGAGTAAAAATTTTTGTCATCAATATTTTTGTCACAAAAAATACTATTGACGATGAAAAATTTACATTATAAATAATTTTAAAAATAATTTTTAAATTTTAAAAAATTATTTGCAACAGAACATTTTCATCGTAAATAAGCTTATTTGCGATGCATATTCCGTCACAAATAATTCCATCACTAATTAAAATATAATATTTTTTTAAAAAATAATTCATAAATATATATTTTTAAATTTATATTTTTAATGTTTATATTTATAATCTACAAATTAAAATAAAATATTCACATGAGAGATTGAAAAATAAATTTGATAATTTTATTATATTAAAAATAAATTTAATAGTTACAAGAGATCCAAAATAAAAATATAAAAATATAAAATAAGCTACTGGCCATCAAGCATCAGCATCTGAAGAATGTGAGCGGGTGGAGCTCGGATCGACCTGCTACTACCTCATCAGCTTCATCATCTGCTCCATCTGCGCCATTCACTCCATCATCTACCTCATCAGCTGTCGATCCTCATCAGTATGCTATCGATCCTCATCAATCCGTTGTCGATTCTCAGCAGCCTGTCTTTGTATCTCCGTCAATCGGACATCATAGGCAGCATGGACATCAGCTTGGGACGAGTGTGAAGATGGGGGAGCTTTGATCCCATACCCTAGCCTCCTAACATAATAGGATCTTGTACCAAGAATATGATCATAGATCTGATCATCTGTAGGTGCGGTCGAGCCCTCAGGGCTAGGCTGGGATCTAATCTCTATTATATGATTCTGAAAATTAAAGTTATAGCTATTCTAAGTTTATACTGAAAATCAAAATACTAATAAAAAAATTAGTTGAAAAAACTTATGTAAAGCTCCTGACTCCCCGCCGTCCACTCCCTTGACCATCACTAGTGGGTCTGCTGGCAGATCTCGATCCTACTAAGAAGCTCACCACTCTTTACATCTCTCTGTAATTTGAGAATAATTAATAAATTTTTTTAAATAGTTAAAGAGTTAAAATATACTAAATAGAAATTACTTACCATCTGCTCTATATGGCGAGCAAACGGCCTCAAACCCCCATAGTGCGCGATGGTCTGTCTCGCCTTATTGGTGGCATTTTGGGTACATCGATCCTGTACAATTAACAGTCAAATTAGTAAGTAACTAACTGAATTTAAAAATAAATAATTTAATTATTAAACTCTAAAAAAAATTTAGATGCTTAATCTGATATGTCGGGTCCTCATACCTACGGCATATGAAGCCCAATCCTCGAGACTGATACTGTCATATGGCCGCTACCGTACTGCCTCCACCTCCTGATCCCACAAATATCGTACCAGTGGCGGTGAATGCGATCCTGGTATTCCTTAAAATATGAGCATAAGTGATCATCCACAGCTCGCCGCACGTAGTCATGCTCAAAATCAACAATATAAAAAATAGCCTGCCAATAACAAATATTATTAGAATACATAAATAATTAAATATTTTACTAAATGTTATTTCACCTGTAAGTGGCTATAGAAGATCTCAGATCTCAGATCGGATCCTAACTCGGATCCCTAATCGGATCTCGATTTGAATGATCAATTGACCGATGTATATAATTCATCCAACTTTTGTCGATATCCATCTGATAATAAAGAATAATGCTTAATGAATCCTAACTCCACCAACTCCTTAATAGGTGTGGCCATATCCTTTTCAAAAATGCATCACTTTTATTATTGCCATAGCTTTGTTCTTTATTCTATATCCGAAAAAGATCCAACAGCATCTTTCTATAGTTCTCCAAGTATACAATATAGATAGATCATATTTTAACCATATCTAATATATATCCAGAGAACAAATGAGATAGCTGTGACAGAATTTCCAACAATAGAACAAAGAACACTATAACAACAAAAAAAATTGAAGCATTTTTGAACTGCACAAATGGGGCATTCAAGAGCTGTTCACAGAATCTATTTTGGGGATCCTGTGACCGACTCTTGAATGAGAGTCTAAGGTTATATATATACATTAAATCACAACCATGCATCTCTCTATGAAAATAGAGAGATGTTCTCGGATCCGATCAGATCCTGACTAGGATCTGATTCGGATCAGACCTGGATCCTGACCTAGATCCTAATATGGATGTCGACTTAGATCTAACCTGAATCTCAACCAGGATCTCGATCCAGATCCGATCCAGATTCCAGATCAGATCCGAGTCGATCCAGACCGAATCCCAATTAAACAAGCAAAAGCATTAAATTATAATCACAAGCACAAGCAAAAACATAATATTTTATCATTATTTTAAAAATCTAACTATTTTTATTAAAAAAATTATTTTTAAATATTTTAAATAATTTATTTGATTTTATTTATCATTACTATTTTTTAAAATTTATTATTATTTTTAAAATCCACCTCCCCACCCCTTGTGGCCCCCACCCCACCCTCCGTGCCACCCCACCCCGCGGTGCCCTCTGCTCGCGCTGCCCACCCCTGCGGCCCCCGTCCTCCGCCCCACCCCTCGTGCCACCTCACCTCGCGCTGCCCCTCCGCCCCCCACCCTTGCGGCCCCCCCACCCTCCATCCTCCGCCCCACCCCCCGCGCCACCCCACCCTGTGCTGCCCCTCCAACGCCCACTCGTTGCTGCCCCCACACCCTGCGGCCCCTGTCCTCCTCCCCAACCCCCGCGCTACCGCACCCCACCCCTCCACCCCCACCCCCTATGGCCCCACCCCACCCCCATCCTCCGCCCACCCCCGCGCCACCCACCCCACGCCGCTCCTCCGCTTGCGCCCCCCACCCCTTACGGCACCCACCCCCTATGGCCCCCATTCTCCGCCCCATCCCCTCGCGCCACACCACCCCACGATGCACCTCCGACCCAATCCCCCGTGGCCAACACCCCCCCTCTATCCTCCGCCCCACCCCGCATCACTTCCACCCCCTGGCCTGCTCCGCTCGAGCCCCCCCACCCCCCGACTCATCCCTTCCCTGCAGAGCCAAAAAAAATAAAATAAAATGGGGTTACGTCGCAGCAATGGTGGCAGCGGTGGCGGCAGTGATGATGGACAAGACCGACGGTGACGATGGAGAGGACCGATGGTGACGATGGAGATGACCGCAAGGGCTGCTTGCTGGCCGATGGAAGTCCGAGAGTGGATGGGGAGAGGGTTTCATGCGAGAGAGGGTTTGTAGGAAGCGACGGGTGCTGGTGAAAGTGACAGGTTTTAATTGACTGATGCAATAATTTTATCATTAAAAAATTTATTAATGATGTAGATTTTTTTTGTCGTTAATAACTTTCGTCAAAATTTTTATTAAAATTTTTTTTACTAAAAATATTTAATTAAAAAATTTTAAAAAATAATTAGCAATGTGAATCAAATTTTTTATCACTAATAAAGATTATTAGTGACAAAAAATTAGATTTCTATTGCTAATAGTTTATGCCAAAAAAAATTTTTTTCTCTCTATAAAATTTTTCATCTAAAAGTTTTTTAAAAAACTAATTGATGATGCAAAAAACTCTATCGCAAATACGTTATTATTTATGATGAAAAATTTTCATCACAAATAATCTTCAAAAAATCAAAAATTTTTGAAAAAATAAATAATAACTTTTTTGTGATGAAAAATTTGCATTGCAAATAATACAGTATTTATGACACAAATAGTATTTGTATCGTAAATATTTAATAATTTATGATGAAAAATTTTTATCGCTAATAATTGATGAAAATTAAAATTTAAAAAAAATAAATAGTATATTATTTAGATAAAAATATTTTATAAATTAAAAAAAATAATTCAAGTATCTTATGACCAATTTTTCAATCATAAAGTAAATTTTTTTAAATACTTTACAGCCAAAAAATCGATCACAAATATATTTTACAATTGAATATTTTTTTTAATTTTTTCTAAATATAATATAATTTTAAAATTTAAAATCTATTTTTATTATTTATTAATTAAATAATTATCGTTAGAGTATCATCACAAAAGATCGCATCGATTCGGTAGTCCTAGCTATGTCGATCAATAAAATTCAACTTCGATGGTTACAAACAATCGCATGATGATCTGATAGATAGAGATGATCGATAGATCCAAAAAATTTGAAATGATAATTTGATGATATTTATAGCATACTATTAAAATTTTACTTCAATCGGACATCATTATGATGGTCAATTTAGTATAAAATAACTTCGATTGTTAAATGAAAATGAGTGATCAAAAGGCCAAACGGTATAGATAATTTTTTGGATAAATGATCTTTACTACTACTTTAATTATTTGTATGATGGTGATCAAAAAATTAAAATCGTACATATATAAATTATCCAAAACTATATATTTCTTGATACTCATTCATAAAGTCCTTAAGTAATTATACTTGTACTTTTGTAAGATATAGTTAATATAGATGGTTTATATATACGTGATTTAGATTTTATGATCACCACCATACAGATGATTAAAATAGTAACAAAGATCATTTATCTAAAAAATTATCTTATAATCGAACGTCGTTTGGCCTTTTGATCTCTTATTTTCATTTAACGGTCCAAATCATCTCATACTAAATTAATCATAATAATGATGTCCGATTGAAGTAAAATTTTGATAGTGCGCTACAAAAATTATCAAAATCATTATTACAAATTTTTGAATCCACCGATGGTCTTTACCTATCAGATCATCATGCGATCATTTGTGATCATCAAAATTAAATTTTATTGATCGACATAGCTAGGGTTACGGATCGAGATGATCTTTTGGGACGATATTCTAACGATAATTATTTACATAATGAATGGTGAAGATGGACTTTAAATTTCAAAATTATATCATATTCAAAAAAAATAAAAAAAATTATATTTGATTGCAAATATATTTACGCCTATTTTTTTATTCAAAATATTAAAAAATTTAAGATCAAAAAATTGGTCATAAATATTTGAATCATTTTCTTAATTTGCATAATTTTTTCATCATAAATAATTTATTATTTAATTTTTTTAAAATTTTTAATTTTTTATCGATTATTAGCGACAGAAATTTTTTATCATAAATTATTGAATATTTAAGATGCAAATACAATTTGCATCGCAAATACTTATTATTTATGATGTAATTTTTTATCATAAATAATCTACTATTTATTTTTTTTCAAAATTTTTTGATTATCTGAAGATTATTTGTGATGAAAATTTTTCATCTCAAATAAAAAAGTATTTGTGATGTAAATCATTTTTGCATTGTAAATGATTATTATTTGTGATGCAATTTTTATGTTGTAAATAATCTAATATTTATTTTTTTAAAATTAAAGATTATTTATGATGAAAAAAATTTATCATAAATAAATTAAGTATTTACGACGTAAATTTTTTTGGATTCACAAATACTGGTTAATTACGATGGATATTTTTCACCATAAATAATCTACTCTTTATTTTTTAAAAAGATTTCTAATTTTTTGAAGATTTTTTATGATGGAAAAGTTCGATCGCAAATAAGTCAAGTATTTGTGATGGAATTCTATTTTACGTCGTAAATACTAATTATTTGCAACGTAAATTTTGCATTATAAATAATTTAATATTTATTTTTTTAAATTAAAGATTATTTTTGATAGAAATATTTCATCACAAATAAATTAAGTATTTACGATGTAAATCCTTTTTGCATCGCAAATACTTGTTATTTGTGATGTAAATATTCTATCACAAATAATCTGTTATTTATTTTTTTAAATAAATTTTGATTTCTTAAAGACTTTTATTTATGATGTAAATATTCTATCGTAAATAATCTGCTATTTATTTTTTTAAATAAATTTTGATTTCTTAAAGATTATTTGTAATAAAAAAATTTTATCGCAAATAAGTCAAGTATTTATGATAGAAATATATTTTGCATCATAAATATTAATTATTTATGATGTAAATTTTGTGATGCAAAAAATCTTCTATTTATTTTTAAAAAAAATTCTAAATTTCTTGAAGATTATTTGTGACTGATAATTTGCATTGTAAATAATTTAATATTTATGATAAAAAATAATTTTTCATCATAAATATGCGATTAGTTGTGATGAAAAAAATTTTATATCATAAATAATTTATTATTTATGATAAAAATATTTTACATCATTAATAATATTATTAGTGATAAAAATAATTATATTATAAATAATTCCATCATAAAAATTTTGTTTTCTTATGGTGCATCGATTTCTTCTGACCAAAACCCTAACTGCATCATGCACGTGAAACGCTGCATGCCTTCGAATTCCCTATCCTAAACAACAACTCTATATAAACCCTACAATGAATAGTAATTCATGGAGATGGATGACCGAAAGAAGTAAGTTAGCTTAAGATAAGGCAACCATGCTTCTTATCTTCCTCCTCTCCTCTCATGTCACAAACTGTGCATCACAGGACTCACCACCTACTGACCCCTTGGGCTGCCAGTGGAAGAAGGAATCTGCTGTCGCCATTGACGACTTTATCTTCACCAGCAACACCTCCAACATAGTCAAGGCTATAGTGACCCTAGCTTTGCCGGTCGATTCTCCGGTGTCAACAAGCTAGGCATCTTGTAATATATATCTGGGCCAAACCCATGGAACCAAGGCCTTGGCCCTCTTTCATGCAAAACTACCTTGAGCAGTGCATGGATGAGGCACGAGAAAAAAGAGTAATTCTTTATGCACCGATGCGGTGCAATACTATTGCATCGTCCAATAACATTGAGGCACATAGCGCATTCAGATGGAACGGGCATTTAATATTGTTCAATTTTTTTCTTTCTTCAATTTTTTAATAATGAAAATACTCTTTATGACTCTCTAATACCTTATATGACTTTCTGTGAGTGACTTTCTGTGAATATATACTATTCAGGAAGTCATATGACTTCTTGTGAATATATATGACTTTTATGATTTTCTGTGAACATATATATATTCACAAAAAATCATATATGTTCACAAAAGTCATATATAATTTTTTATGAATATATATAACTTTCTATGAATATATATGTCTTTCTACGAATATATATGACTTTCTGTGAACATATATGACTTCCTGTATACATATGTCATATATATTCACAAGAAGTCATATATGTTCATAGAAAATCATATATATTTACAGAAAGTTATATATATTCATAGAAAGTTATATATACTTACAAGAAATCATATATACTCACAGAAAGTTATATATTTCATAAGAAGTCATATATATTTATAGAAAGTTATATATATTTACAGTAAGTCATATATATTCATAAAAAGTCATATATATTCATAGAGAATATATATAATTTTTGTGAATATATATGTTCACGGAAAGTCATAGAAGTCATATATATTCACAGAAAGTCATACAAAGTATCAAAAAGTTATAAGGGTATTTTCATCATTGAAAAATTGAGGTAAAAAAAACTGGACAACATTAAATATCCCTCCCATCTGAATGCGCTACGTGCCCCAATATTATTGGATGGTGCAATAGTATTGTACTGCATGCGGTGCACAAAGAATTACTTTGAGAAAAAAAAAATTATTGAATGGACCTGGCCCAAAGTGGGCTATAGATAATTTGGTACTTAGACAGGAGAAACGGGATTAAATATATAGGAAGGCATATTGTAAACGTGAAAGATATTAAATGCATGATAAGATGTGTGTTAAAAAAAAAAAAAAATAGGGGAAAAAGGGTAATGTAATGTATGGTCTACTGTGGATCAGGTCCAACCAATAATTGATCAGAGATCTGCATGATTGCGCTACCGAAAGAGAGAGAGAGAGAGAAAATAAAAGAGAGAAAGCAGAAGGGGGCCGCATGTCTCTTTACAATGACCCTCTCCCTATGGTGCTCTCTCCTTCTCTTACGACTTTCTCTCTCTCTCTCTCATGCTCTCTCCTAATTCTCTATCTCTCGCATCCCACCAATCTCCAGATCTATAAGTCGAGAATTATGAAAACACCACATACTCATAAAGAACTCTCCTCATAAACGTATAAAATATCTCATCAAATATCAGAAAGCAACAACGAAATAAAATCTAAATAATTAATGTTCAACTTTAATTCAAATATCTTACTAAATAAAATTTCATAGTTTTTCATCAACTTCAATAAATCATAATCTAAAATAAAAATATCAAATTCTATCTTTAATTCACTCTCAAATATTAAATATCCGAGTGAAGTTTGTTTTTTGAATCTGTAAAACTAGTAAAATATAGAGTAATGAGTTAGACAGCCCAATAAGTAATGAATCTTTGATTAGATAATTCATGTAACAATATGAGTTGTAAATATCAAAGTATAATTTGTTATTAATGAGTGCACAAATATAATCAAATTTATTTTTAAAATATGAATTCAATGATGCCAATACCTTTCAAATATTCATATATATAATCATATATCTGATTTCAAAAACTAATTATATTCAAAAATTTGATTCAAAATAAATTGTACTTAATTCATTAGTCTTTAGCTATGACCACACTAATATCCTATGACTGGACAGCAATACCATACTTATATTATGTGGTGGGACTAGAATACTATACTTATATCCTATGATAGGGTCAGAATACCATATTTATATCCTATGGCTAGGCTAGAATACCACATATATACCCTATAATAGGCTAGGAATACCACACTTATATCATATAGTGGGATTGGAATATCATACTTATATCCTGTGGCTGGGTTGGAATGCCATACTTATGCCCTATGGTCAGATCGAAAATAGAATTATAAGCTCAGAGTATCAATGCATAATCTATAATTAGCAGGATTTAGAATATAATCAGACTGAGAGTCCAAAATTGATTCATATCAAAAAAATTTTTATAAAATAATATATATTTCACAATCAAATCAAAATATGCATAAACAATTTCAGATTAATACATAGTAATAGTCTAAGAAATACTACTTCAAAATTTTAGATCAAATTCTATTCAAAATATATTTCATAAGATTAATAAATCACATATAAATCCACAACAATTTTTTTGATATTCAAAATAATATATAATTTAAAAAATCTAGAGAAGATAGATCATTACTTATCTCACACGTATTTCAATGAATCTACATAATTTTAAAATAAAATTAATATCTGATATCTAAAATTATATTTTTATCAAACTTTAATCATAATTATTTTCAAAATAAAAATTCTAAATCTTCGCAGAGTTGGCTATGCGGTAGTACCCATCATTCAGTCAGTTTAATTTAGGGCATCAAATTAATTAATTATAAATCAAAGATCATGCTAAGATGCTAGGATGCAATCGATGATAAAATTTTATGATGCTCGATTTGATTACGGTAGGGACCGACAAACTACCCGATAATCAAAGTTCAAGATCCCTTTATCAAAATCTATCAAAACTATTAAAGAGCTAAGATACAGAAAATCTGGAAGAGAGATATAATCCAGAAGGAGACACGTTTGGAGAAAAAAACTTGTAGAGATAGAAAATGATATTTTAGAGAAAGAAATTAGAGAGAGAAAGTAGGAAGAGAGGAGAAGAAGAGTGGGAATAAAAAAGAGAGAGAAACTTTTTCTTTTTTTTTTTTTTCTTCTCTTTCTCTCGATGGAACAGGGACTTCCTGTTCCCCTTGTTTCTCAAAACAAGAGAGCTTCTCCCGGGTGATGCCGGTGGCCAGGGTGCAGGCCATGGCGGCACAGGTGGGAGACCACAGATCGGCAATCAACGGTCGGCAGTGACAACTGCTGTCGAAAAAACTAAGAAGACGAATGATAAATAAAAAAAAAAGTAGGGAATCAGCCAATCCCCCAATTTTTGACAAAATCTAGTAGTTCGCCAGTTGGAAACTCTGGTTTAAGGGCTAATTAGGAAGAGAACAAGAAGGGTCAATCAGAGAATTGAAAAGTCTTACCTGACTTTTGACTACGATGGCGCCGTGTTTCCAGTGAACACAATGATGGATGTCCGGAAGAAGAAAAGAAAGTTGGGTTCCTTCCGGCGATAGCTGGCGGCCGATGGTGGGGCTTTTTACAAGGGACTTCGTTGGGGTATCACACAACCTGTCATCCTCTCTCATGTTCTCTTGCTCCCACTCATACTCTCACAATTCTTCACACTCTTGTTCCCTTCCAGGCGGTCTCTCTCTCTCTCACATATACCCTCTCGTGACTTCCTCTTTCCCATCACATCTCATCCTATAGCTCTCTCTGATCATGCGCTTCCATATCCACTCCACCACATGCTCTCTCTCTCTCTCTCTCTCTCTCGCCCTCGTGCTCTAATCGCATACTCTCTTATCTCACATGCCCCAACCTTTTGGGGCCTCTTTTTCCTCCTACATCTTTCTTCTTCCTCTTCCGACCAACTCTTGAGAGACTTCACCGTGGCACCTCGTCCTGCTCGAAGCAGGGTAAGGTTAGTAGCTCGTGCCCTATAGAAAAATAGAAATTGAACACATCCTTATGAATTTTAGATATTTTAGAAATTATTTGAATATATTGATGTGCCGCTAAGGAGGCCCCTATAGGTGTATATGGTTTTGAATTGTTAGATCTCGAAGTACACGTATGGTCGGATTAAAATTATCTAGATTTGACATTTATAAGATAAATAACTTAATATTTTTATATATTTTTAAAATAATTTAATGATTTATATACTTATCTGATTAAATGGTCAAACATATTACATCTTATCTCAGATATAACAATTAAATCTATATTTTAATTTTTTTATAAATAAATTGATTTGAATATATGATCTATTCTAAATAATGGTTCGAGAATTGGACTAGATAAATTATGAAAATACTTATATATATATTTAACATGATTATAATTTGTTTTAGTCCAATCAATAAGGATTATATATTAGTCCTCTCGACTTGTAATTTAAGAAATTAGTTTCAATATTTTATACCAATAATTAGAATACTGATATTTAGGTGCTATTATCTATTATTGACCCATGCCATTGCGTTCGTGGCTGTAGCTAAATGTTGGATATAGTATTAGTTTATAAAAATTATGCATTTGGAAAGAAAAAAAGTATTAGTCTTTGACAATTATTAAGAATTAAATTTTGCCCAATCAATTATACATATTTAGTATTGCTATGAATTAACATGCTTTAATCCATCTTGAGGTATTTTATCACTTACTGAGCTAGTGTATTTTATTATTATTCTTTCATTCTGGGTTTGGGGAAGTACACTAGATTTTTGGGACTATTTAAAAGATCTTAATTTTTGAGGATTAAGGTTATTTTGTTATTGGTTCAAAATTATTATAAAATGGTTAGATTTGCTGTTTAGATAGCCACGCATGCTTGCAGGATTTGCCTTGCATACATGCAGTGTCTATTATGCTCTCGATCCAGGGTATGACACATTTCCACCGGTTGCCACAATCTTGCTGTAGGGGATGTTGTTTCCCCTCCACACCCACCTTGTTGCTTCTGAGCCTCTCGTGGTCCAATGTTGGCTTCATCTCATCCGCCAATAATTATTTTAAGACCCGCCACAAGGGTGACACCATGATCTTCCCACAAAGGCTAATGTGCTTCTAAGAATGGTGGTGGAACACCGATAGTGGCCATAGTGAGCTACAGTAGCACAAGCCTAGGGCTCCAGATAACATCATTTGCACTCTTTGCTAACAATTTACCATCACCATTGCTGGAGAAGGTTACCTTCTTGATGATGCTAAAGAGAAGGCGCTTAACAAGGTGCTTGGAGGACCAGGTAAGGAAGCAAGCTTGCCTCCAAAGAGTTGATTTGATGGGAGTTGTTTAAGGACTTTGGGTGTATGTAGGGCTAAATATGCTTCTTTTATTATGTGCTGTTGTAGGGTCTTACCATCTCAGCCAATGTCCTCGGACTCATGCTTAGAAGCTATCAAATTGATAAGAATACTGACGTAAGCCTTAAAGACCAACCTCATCAGAAAATCAAGATCATCAAAAAGTCGACCTCATCGAACGGCTGAGATTATCATCATCTGGGTACGTAGCAGCAGATCATTATCTGAGTTAATGACACTCTCATGTTACATCGACTTTTAGCTGATCTGATTCTTTAGTATTATCCGCTAAGTCAGTTTAATTCAAAATTGCTAGTAAACAGAATACTCATCTCGATTATCTGCCGATCTCCCTCAATAGAATCAGCTTACATCAATTTTTGACCGACATGATTATTGACACCAAAGGCATGATGTCCAATTTAGATAGTTATTGATATCAACTATCCCACATCAATCTATTACCAATGTGCCATCAGAATTATATACGATTATCTGATAGCTGTCATCTAGCTCAGTCATAACCATCTTTCAGTTGTATTCCAGATCATTTGCCACGTGGACAGCCGTCCCATGATCTTTACACAGCTGATCATTCTGTTATAACAACCAAGTGATCTAACATATTTCTAACATCCTAATAGCCTAACAAATCTCTAACAGTCTAACAGATCTCAAACAGTTTAACAATCTTTCCTTAAGGCCTAAGCAAGCTCCCTCTATAAAAGGGGACAAGGTGCTTTCTGAAAGGTAAGTCAAATCAAGTCCAAGCAAGTCTGAGTGAATAAATACAAAACTCTGTCAGATTCCACTAAGGAACAAGAGTTCTCTCCATTTAGAGTTCATTTTACTTCTCTTCACTCACAAACTCTTACTTTTTACTTTCTACTTCTTTATTTTCACTATCTGTTCTCAAGGCCATAGCTGAGTTAAGCATCAGAGGATCTTAAACTGGAGAGCACCCCATGATTTTGGGACTTCTTTTACAGATTTTGTTTGTGGTTCACGTCGATGCAACTCTCAGCTTTTCAGCTCGTCGGTTCAGTACCGACCTCACCTTCGGAGTCTTGCAGCAACAGATTAATGCTAGAGGAAAGGTATTTTTTGAAAATTTTTAATAAAAATTGGTGAACAAAAAAGCATCAATTTCTTCTTTGTCAGTCTCATCTTCTCCTAAAGATGCTCAGGAGATTACTCAACCATCCATTGTTGATTCACAACAATTTAGTCTCCTTGTCCAACAAGTTCAAGCCTTCACTACTACTATACAATAGCTCCAATGTATCACTGAACAGCAGCAGCGAGAACCAACCCCTCAAGTGGTTCAATCTCATCACTCCCAGTAACTAGCCTCTTATAATCCTTCTTGTAATCATGCTCTGGATCTCACTGATCAATCTTAAGGGACAGAATCATCTACCCCAAGCAGAAAGATGAATTTGGAAGAAGGTCTTAAATAAAAGATCAAAGATCTTGAGAAGAAGCTGATGGAGATACAGATCGGCAATTCATAGGGTGGGAGATATTTCAGCTTGCAATCTGCCTTCTCTCGATAAATTTTTAATGAATCAATTTCTATTCGATTCAAGATACGTGCTATGGAGTCATTTGATAGCTCTACTGACTCTTTGGATCACTTAGAGGGTTTTAGAGCCATCATGAGGCTATAAGGGATGTTTGATGCCCTACTGTGTATCACTTTCCCCATCATCCTCAAAAAATCTACAAGAATCTGATTCTCTGACCTTCAGCCAGGATCTATCTCCTCCTTTGAATAGTTAACCAAACTGTTTGTCACTTATTTTGGCAATAACAGGATTCACCTAAAAAATATAAATAGTCTTTTCACTGTGAAGCAGCAGGAACGTGAATCTCTGCAGGACTATGTTGCACACTTCAATCCAGCTACTTTGGAAGTTAGAAACTTCAATGAGTCTATTGCTATGGTAGCTCTGAAGTAAGGACTTAGGAATAACCGTCTGATCTTCTCCCTCAACAAAAACTATCTGGATAACTATAAGCAAATGCTCGTCTGAGTATAGAAATATGCATAAGCTAAAAAAAAAAGTATATTCTGTCAGGCAAGAAAAGAAGAAAGTGAAAAAAAGTGACCTTAGAAAGAAACTGCAGGAAGCAAAGGATAATACTGACGAACCTCAGAAAAATCCGAGATCCAGAAGCCTACCTCGGCAATTTGATTCCTACACTCCATTGCCTGTCCCTCAAGCTCAGATACTGATGGAGATTGAGGGTCAAGGATATCTTTACCAACCTAATCCTTTGAGAGCTCCATTAGAAAAAAGAGATAAAAGAAAGTACTGCCATTACCGTCAGGACCATGGTCATGATACTGAGGAGTATCGACAACTGAGGGATGCAATAGAGGCACTGATACACTGAGATTAACTTGGCAAGTATGTTCGAGATCGGACTAACCAAATAGCCTAAAATTTTTTATAAAGGTGATCTAATTTTCTAATGAGCTGATCAGGTCTCAAAGCCAACAGAATAAGAAGAACTCGTTCCGAACTGAGAAGGGCCATATCAGATTATCGAAGTAATTTGTCCAGGAGCTTATCGGATTGAAAATCTGGATGATATGACCATCCCAAAGATATGGAATGCTAAAAATCTTAGAATATATTATTAGTGAAATCTTCTCAATAAAGCATTCAATTTTTGTCTCGATAAAGATTTTTAAGTTCTGATCAAAATTTTTATTAAAGAATCCTTCTTCATCCAAACCAGATCAATGAAACTCGATCAAATAAGATCAAAAAGCTCTGAAATGGCCAAGAAGATAAAAAGTCGATCTCCAAATCGAGCTTAAGTTCGAATGGACCAAGAAAAAAATTCGATCTCTAGATCGATTTAAAGCCCCAATGGCCAAGTCCCTTTGAGGACCAAAATACCGATCTCCAAATCGAGATAAGTTTCAATAGGATCAAAAATTCAATCTTCGGATCGATTTGAAATCCCAATGGGCCAAATTCTCTTGAAGACCAAAATACCAATCTCTGGATCGAGATAAATCCCAATAGGACCAAATATCCGATCTCTAAATCAATTTAAAGCCTCAATTGGCCAAATCCCCTTAAGGACCAAAATATCGATCTTTGGATCAAGATAAGTCCCAATATGATCGAAAATCTGATCTCTGGATCAATTTAAAGCCCTAATGGGCCAGGTCCCCTTAAGGACCAAAATACCTATCTTTAGATCGAGATAAGTCTCAATAGGACCAAAAATTCGATCTTTGGATTGATTTAAAACCCCAATGAGCCAAGGCCCTCGAGGAGCAAAATATCGATCTCCAGATTAAGATAAGAACTAAGATCAAGTGACATATCCGATCTCTAGATTGGATCTCAAAAAAATTCAAAGTTTTGATTGGACTAAAGTCTCAAAAAAATCAAGATTAAGTAAGATATCTGATCTCTGGATTGGACCTTAAAAAAATCTGAAGTCTCAATTGGACCGAAGTCCCGAAAAGACTAAGATCAAAAATGAGATATCTGATCTCCGGATTGAATCTCATAAAATATCAACTTGATAAGTTCCGGCTTAAATTCTCAGACAACATGCCCTTGAAAGAGAAGAAAATGAGGTACTAAAGATTAAAATCCTATCAAATATACAGGAGATCTGACTTCCCTATTTTGAGCTCAAGTGGAAGGATGCAATGATTCACTTGAAGAATCAAATAGCACAGATTCACCACCTCGGACAAGCTGAGGATTCTTTTTTATGAACTATTTCTTTCTTCCAAAGCAATCTCTTTGGACTCCGAAGTGGGGGGCAAGTATTGTGGGGTCTTACCACCTCAGCCAATATCCTCGAAACTTATGCTTAGAAGCTATCGAGTTGATAAGAATACCAATGTGAGCCTTAAAGGCCGACCTCATCAGGAGGCCGACATCATAAAAATATCAACCTCATCAGAAAGTCAAGGTCATTAGAAAGCTGACCTCATCGAAAGGCTGAGATCATCATCATTTGGGCATGTGGCAGCCAATCATTATCTGAGTTCATGACACTCTTAGGTTACATCGATCTCTAGTCGATCTAATTCTTCAATATTATTTGCTAAGTTAGCTTAGTCCAGAACTGCTAGTAAGTAGGATACTCACCTTGGTTATCTACAAATCTTCCTCAATAGAATCAGCTTACGTCAGTTTCTGGCCAACTTAATTATTAATATGTACCAAAGACATGATGTCCAGTTCAGATAGTTACTGATGTCAACTATCCCACATCGAACTATTATCGATGTACCATCAGAAGTACCGACGGTTATCTGATAGCTGTCATCCAGCTCAGTCATAATCATCTTTCAATTGTATTTCAGCTCATTTGCCACGTGGGCAGCCGCCCCACGATCTTTGCACAACTGACCATTTTGTTACAACAATCAAACGGCCTAACAAATCTCTAATGGTCTAGCGGCCTAACAGATCTCTAACAATCTAACAGATCTCAAATAGCCCAACAATCTTTTCTTAAGGCCTAAGCAAGCTCCTTCTATAAAAGGGAGACAAGGTGCTCTCTGGAAGGTAGGTCAAGCCAAGTCTAAGCTAAGTCTGAGTGAACAGAGATAAAACTCTGCCAAATTTCACTAAAGAACTAGAGTTCTCTCTATTTAAAATTCATTCTGCTTATCTCCACTCACAAACTCTCATTTCTTGCTTTCTACTTCTCCATTTCTACTATATGTTTTCAAGGCTCTGGTTGATTTAAGCATCAGTGGATCCTAAGCCAGAGGGTACCCTATAATTTTAGGACTTCTTTTGTAGGTTTCGCTTGCAGTTCACATCAGCACAACTCTCAGCTCTCCAGCTCCTCGATTCAGTACCGACCTCATCTTCGAAGTCTTGTAGCAACATGTGCAAATAGCGGTTGATAGACACTTTTTTTTTTGAGGGGGCAGGGGGGTGGCATATTGCGAGGTGATCAAATCTAATTACACTTGACCTGGATGCAGGATTCCCTGTGATTGATGAAAAAAATTCTTGTGCTCAACCATTTCTTATTTTCCCTCCCCCGATCAGGTCCAATTTATTAGCTCAGTGGATGAACAAAATTGTAGAACGTGGTAGCCTAGTGCATGGGACTTCTAACGTTGCTGGATATAATGGTTGAATATACACAGTTTGTCTCATGTATGGAGAAAATATTTCTATTATTTTGAACCATGACCTCTTGATTACAATGAAGCAATCTTACCATTGCACCAGCACATACTTTCTCTCAACAAAATCATAAAATATATTTTTTTACTTATTTAATATGCTACCCATGATAAAGCCCATGCAACAGATAAAAATGTGAATATGCATTAGAGAAGCAGAGATAATCTTGGATTAATTTGCGAGGGAAAGGAAACTTTTAGCACGAACCACGTCATTCTTCAAAATGGCCAAAAGTTTATAGTGATGTACATTATACCAAAGCTGATGAAAGCTAAGAACTATGCTAATTACCTATCCATAATAGATTTTATTACGGTGCTCTTTTATAATATTCTATTATAAAAAATATTTAAAATATTATATATATATTAATATTTTTATATATTTTATTATTTTTTAAAAAATGGCACAATCCGTGGCTCCTTCATCCTTCGGCCCCATCGGTAGCTCCTCCACCATTGTCTGCCCCTCCCTCTTTAGCTTCTGTGGCTCCTCCACCCTCGTCCCCACCCCCCTCTGCTGCCCACGACTTCTATGCCCATGCCACCCCCCGACCCGTGGGCCCACAGTTCACACCCTCCCCACCCCCAACCTTGGTGGGTTTCCACCCTCCCCACACCCGAGCACGCAACAACCCCCCTCCCATGGCTATCGGTAGCTTCTACACCACCCCACGGCCCCCATGCATCCCCCCGACCTGCACACCCCACACGTGCCGGTGGCTTCTGCACCATCTCGCCGCACCCCACCCCCCCCCCCCCCCCCCCACACCCCCCCCCCTCGCCGCACCCCCCAAATGTTCTGTGCCCCCACCCCACATGCCCATGGTCTCCACCCGAGGCTCCCGATGCCAGCGGCTTCTACGTCTCCCGGCCACACGCCCCCAACCCCCACCTGCACCGCCCATGGGATGCCCGTAGTTCCCACCCTCCCCTCCCCTCTCCTCTCCTAACCCCAGACCCCCAATACCGGCAGCTTCTCCATGCCCCCCTCCGTCAGCTCCTCGACCTTTGATACTCGTCCATGGAGAAAGTTTAAAAAAAAAATAATTTAATTGTAGTATGAAACAGTTCTAATCTTTGAAATATTTACTATACTAGCCATGCACATGGGCACCTTAACCTATTGAAATCTGGATGATCCATATTTAATCTAATGGTCAGAAATAAATAATCCGGCACCAGTAACTTCTGCATCCCCCCCTCCCCCAGCCCCATGCACGCCCGTGATCCAGGCAACTCCTCAACCTTTGATGCCCATCAATGGAGAAAGATTTAAAAATAATAATAATTGTGGTATGAAATAGCTCTAATTTTTGAAATATTTACCATACTAGCTAAGCATGTGGGCATCTTAACCCGTTGAAAACTGGATGATTCATATTTAATTCAATGATCAAAAATAAATAAATAATGTTGGGGAATACCGACCGACCCCGCTCACGATGGCTTATGGTCGGTCATACCCGACCGACCGACCGACCGACTGACCGACCGATCGATCGATCGTCGGATGCCATTACCGACTGAGGGTATATCGGTCGAGCGGACTTTTTTTACTCTCCCGACCGACTGCACCAGGGAGTTCGATGGCCGACTCTAGCAACATGCCCGACTGACCGTCGGAGGGGCCTGAATCTCCACCCGATGCCACACAGCTGGCTACCGGCCTAGAGTCGGTCGACTCCTCCGATCGCCGTACAGCTGCCAGAGACTGTCAGCCCTGACAACAGCACGTGGCACGCCGCCTAAGGGCATTATCCCACCTAGGGCATTGTCAACCCTAGCGATTTGACAGCCCCACGGCGATGTGACACTTTCACGACGACTCTGACAGTCTACGGTGAGTTGACAATTCCTCACTTGTCCGCGCCATTAATAACGGCGCCATACCACGCTCCACTATATAT